>NC_072380.2:27977142-28306428 GCF_028885625.2 Pongo pygmaeus
GAGCCTTGCTACTCAACACGTGGGTGTGGGCAGCAGCCTTGCAGCATCGCTGAGAGCTTATTAGGAATGCAGAATCTTGTGCCCCACCCCAGACCTGCTGAATGAGGATCTGCATTTCAACAATGTGCATATAAGATTTAGAGGACTCATATAAGCACAACTCATACAAGTCGGCTTTAGAAATCCGGTTGCTCTTGGCCTTAAACATCCTGTATTTTTTTCCCTAAAGCTTACAGTTGTCTTTCTCTCTTCAGCCTGCAGAGGTCAGGAGAGAGCCAATGGCGGTCTTAATGAAGAGGAAGGAGGGAAGGACACAGCATTTTTTCCCCCCCCGGCTTAATTTACATCCGTATTCGGTTGAACTTACTCTCTATTCTACCCTCCGGTCTTCAAGTTCCCTTAAGCTCCTTGGCTTGTTACCCAGTAAAACTACAAGGAAATGCTCTATGTGGTGGATTTTGAAGCTGTCCACAGTACAGATACTCTAGTGTCTGCCCTTCCGGAAAAGAGCTGGACTTAAGGGGTCCTCCTGTCTCACGTGCAGACTCCCAGGGCGGGATTAAAAATGCAAAAATCCCATGTTTCCTTGCAAATCCATGTAAATCTGTGGCTGATATTATTATACCACTCTATGTGATGTAATGAAGCGTAATTTATCTTGGTTCTGTAATGTATTTATTTATCAACATTTGTATTCTATTTTATTGTTGATCAATTTCCTATAATTTAAAATTCTAATGTCCACCTCTCCAATAAACCAAAGGCCAATGTCTTCCATGTTGTTATACAAATGATATTCTTTGTATAATGCTTTAGAGTTTATAAAACACTATTTCACTTTTTAAAAAATCTTCATAACACAAGATACATTGAATACCTCCATTTATGATGATGATGCTGCAGCCCAAGGTTTATCCAGTAGGTTGTGGAACTAAGACTTGAATCCAGGCCTTCTAATTCTATATTCCATAAATCTTTCTATTTTACTAAATGGCCTCCACTAATTATAATAAAGTTTCCGCTCAATGAATGACATCAAGGTGTCATTACCCACCGCTGAGATGTTTTATTTGGGGATTTAACATTTTTATCTGATAATATTTTTTCCAGCAGTGCAATTTACCAGCAATAACCGATTAGATATTATAATTTCCAAAGAAGATTTCCCTCTGTCTGTGATTAGAAAGAGGCTACTGGGAAAAAATGAACTTTAAAAGTAATAATCCAAAATACCACAGGATAGGGACATTTCCCTAGAATACAAAGTCAACACCCCCTTCCCTCTGTCCATCCCTGTAATGCCTAGCCCCCATCCCACCATATAAATTCTCTTTTCTGTCTCTCTAGTACAGAAAAGAGAGGATGTTTCTTTCTCCTTTTGGATCTTCCTTCTTTTCTCAAACATTAAATACCTAGTGTCTCAGTCGTTTTGGGCTGCCATAACAAGCTACCAGAGACTGGGTGGTTTATCAACAATGGAAATTTATTTCTCACAGGTCTGGGGGCTGGGAAGTCCAAGATCAAGGTGCTGGCAGATTCATTGTCTGGTGAGGGCCACTTCCTGGCTCATAAGTGGTGCCTGCTTACTGTGTCCTCACATGACAGAAGAGGGGAGTGCAGTCTCCCAGATCTCAAGATTTAGATGTTCTATTTATTGAATGTATCCTAGAGCTTACCTTTTAAAGCATCTGATCCTAGTGTTTTCTTTGTGGGAAGATTTTTAATTACAGAGTCTATTTCCTTATGTGTTATTTCCCTATTCAAGTTTTTTTTACTTGATTCTGTCTTGATATTTAAAATATATTTGTATTTAAATTTTCCCAACAAATACATTGGCATAAAGTTATATATATATAATATATAATATAAATATAAAATATATATATAATATATATATAATATAATATATAATATAAAATGTCCCACAGGATAGGGACATTTCCCTATATATATATATATACACATATATATGTATATATATATATATATGTGTATATATATATATAGGGAAATGTCCCTATCCTGTGGTATTTTGGATTATTACTTTTAAAGTTCATTTTTTCCCAGTAGCCTCTTTCTAATCACGGACAGAGGGAAATCTTCTTTGGAAATTATAATATTTTATATATATATATATATATATATATATATATATATATTTTTTTTTTTTTTAAGACAGATTTTCACTCTTATCCCCCAAGCTGGAATGCAGTGGCGTGATCTCGGCTCACTGCAACCTCTGCCTCCTGGGTTCAAGCAATTCTCCTGCCTCAACCTCCTGAGCAGCTGGGATTACAGGCACGCACCACCACGCCCAGCTAATTTTTATATTTTTAGTAGAGACAGGGTTTCACCATGTTGGCCAGGCTGGTCTTGAACTACTGACCTCAAGTGATCTGCCCACCTTGGCCTCCCAAAAAGTTATTTACAATACTATCTTAATTTTCTTTTTCTTCTCTGCAATGCCTCTACTTTGTCCTCATTTATATTCCTACTGCTTTTGTGTCTTCTGTTTTTCTTTTTTGATCAGTTTTGCTTTATGTCTGTCAATATCATTTGTCTTTTTAAAGTTCCAACTTTTGGCTTTGTTCATCCATGATTCTGCCTGTTGTATGGATATGGCACCATTAGTCTGTTCATTCACCTGCTGGTGGATGTTTACGTTGTCCCATTCTTGTTTATTACAGCTTTATCTGAACATTTGTATGCAAGTCTTTGTGTGAACACCCGCTTTCATTTCTCTTGGGTAAATACCTAGTATTGCAATGGCCGAGCTGTATGGTAGGTATATGTTTAACTCTTTAAGAAAATTGCCAAATTGTTTTCCAAAGTAGTTGTATCATTTTACATTCCCACCAGGCATGTATGAAAGTTCCAGTTGTTCCACATCCTTTCCAACACAAGACATAGTTATTACTTTGGCTTGGGCCGATTTATTATTTTTCAAAGAGATTTAAATGCCAAAAAAATATTGGTTCTATTTACCCATGTAGTGACCATTTCCAGTGCTGTTGATCTTGTTGTAGTTCCATATTCCCATCTAGTATCATTATGCTTCTGCATGAAGGATTTCCTTTAATATTTTTTGTAGTGCATCTGAGCTTTGTCAGTGACAAGTTAAACAAACAACATGTTTCTTGTAGTGCCTGCAGGGCTGCTGGTAATGAGTTCTTTCAGCTCTTACATGTCTGAAAAAACTATATTTCACCTTTGTGTTAGAAAGGTATATTTACTAGGTCAAGAATTCTAGGTTGACAGTTTTTTTATTTCTCTCAGTGCTTTAAAGATGTCACAACTGTCCTTTAGCTTGCATTTTTTTCCCAAAGAGACATCTGTTGTTATTGTTATCTTTGCACCCCTCTATGTAATGTTTTCCCCATCTCTGGTTGTTTTTAAGACTTTTATTTTTTTTTATCAGTGGTTTTAAGCAATTTAGTTACAATGTAACTTAGTGTAGAATTTCATCATTTTTCTTGGGCTCAGGGTTTGTTGAGTTCTGTGGATCTATGGGTCTCTGGATTTCACCAAATTTAAGAAAAGTTCAGCCATTACTTAAAATATTTTTTTCTGACCTCCTCTCTTTCATGGGCTCCAATTATACATATACTTGCCACTTGAGGTTTTTCCACAATTCACTGATGTTCTACTAAGTTTTTTCCAGTTTTTTTCCATGTGTTTCATTTTGAACTGTTGTTTCTTCAAGCTCACTAATCCTTTTCTTTTGTGGCCTGGAATCTGCTGTTAATACCAACCAGTATATTTTTCAACCCAGACATAATAGTTTCACATTGAGATGTTTGATATAGGTCTTTCTACACCTTTCAAACACTTTTAACATTGTTTTTATCTGATGGAAAACAAGACTTCTGTTTTCCCAAATGAAAAGACCAACAGAAGAGATATCATGCGATATCACACCTTTCATATGTCTATTTAACATCTTTTCTCTAGTGTCCTTGGATACATTTCACATACCTGTTTCCATGTCCAGGCCATTCCCTTATGATTCTCTTCAACCAGGAAATACCCACAGGGAAGACTTCAGCTTTTGGCCATGAAAGGGTACTCATTACCAGAATTGCCCTCCTTCTGTCATAACCGGAAAACAACATGAAATACTTGCAACTGATCAATTCAGACATGGGATAATGGGTGGCACAGGGAGGGGAGCCCAGAGCCAGGCAATCTTGCTAAGGTGAGGGGGCAAGACTGGTGACATGAGGCCATGGCAGCCAGAATTTTCAGGGCACACTCCCTGAGAGAAGGAAACTACACAGAGAAAGTTCCAGAAAAGCGCACACATTTCTCTTGAGTCTTTGGCTGAAACCATTCCGAACATGTGGAAACCCCAGGGGCACGTGGACAACTTCTGAGGGAAGAACCATGACCAGAGCTCACACAACCCCTCTCCAGGGAGCCACTCAAGTTCCCTCAGCCAGAGCGGAAAAATTACCCAGGGGACAGAAAGTCCTTCTTCCTGAGAGCTGAGAGCTCTTTAGCGTGTTCTAGTTGGGGGAGATGGTGGAGAGGAATAAATAACAAAGCTCCGGTCAGTCAGGACCCCCCTTCAGCTCCAAAAAGCTACAGGTGGGGGGAAGGAGAGGCAAGGGGTTAAGGCAAGGTGTGCTCTCCAGAGGGCTAAAGAAGAGCTATTCTAAGAAGACAAGTGACTTACACATTTGACATTTTATAGAAATGTTAGAATAACCGTTGGGCCAGGCGCAGTGGCTCACTCCTGTAATCCCAGCACTTTGGAAGGCCGAGGCAGGCAGGTCACTTGAGATCAGGAGTTCAAGACCAGTGTGGCCAACATGGCAAAACACCAGCTCCACTAAAAATACAAAAATTAGCTGGGCATGGTGGCTCATGCCTATAATCCCAACTACCTGGGAGGCTGAGGCACATGAATTACTTGAACCCAGGAGGCAGAGGTTGCAGTGAGCCAAGTCACGCCACTGCACTCTAGCCCGGGCGACAGAGGGAGATCCTGTCTCAAAAAACAAACAAAAAAAGGCCAGGCGCAGTGGCTCGCACCTGTCATCCCAGCAGTTTGGGAGGCTGAGGCGGGCAGATCACCTGAGGCCACGAGTTCGAGACTAGCCTGGCCAACATGCTGAAACCCTATCTCTACTAAAAATACAAAAATTAGCTGGGTGTGGTGGCATGTGCCTGTAATCCCAACTGCTCGGGAGGCTGAGGCATGAGAATTGCTTGAATCCAGGAGGCAGAGGTTGCAGTGAGCTGAGATTCAGCCACTGCACTCCAGCCTGGGTGACAGGGCAACACTTTGTCTCAAAAAAAAAAAAAAAAAAAAAAATGACTATCATCACACAATGTCGCTGAAGAAACTCTAGGGTTCCTATGGGTGAGAAAGTGATATCTCATTAGAGATGTGTCCAGGGCACAAGAGTGGGTGCATTTAACTATGACACACGTAAGCCCCAAATCAGGCACTCAAGATAAAGTCAGTCATCGTGTCTTTTAGATATTAAAGAGGGCAGAAAAAGGTATCTGCCCTTTAGATACTAAAGAGGGCAGAAAAAGGTATTTCCATGGCTCTTCTCCATGGAACCTGTTTACAGAACAGGAACCACAAAGATTTGGGAGGGTGGGGGCACCACCAGGACTTTTAGAGGAGAAAGAAAAGGGTACTTCCTTTGTGGATTTCCAGGAAGTCAACTTTTCTCTGTTGACTTAGCAAATTATCATGTAGCAATCTCAGCACATTATTCCCAGAGGTGCCACTTTAAGCATGTGACCAGGACTATGCAGTGACCTGGGCCATCCCCACATACTGTTCAGGTCCTGTACCTGGAATTCCTGCCTGTCCTTAGATGATGGGGCCAGTGACTTCACAGACCCAGTACCTAACTCTGGACGATCTTCTTACATTGAACGGAACTGCGGAGGGAAGCACATCCCCAAGTGAGGACTCTGGAGATGTGAGGAGGAAATAGACAGGTGTTCTTTTCTCTATTGAATGCAAAAGCAGTTTTCTTGTAAGATGGGCCTTGGTGATTGTTCTGTTGCTTACGACCCACTTCCTTTGGTTACCAAATAAGGCTTGAGCCATCACGTTCCTTCACGTTCTTGGTCAAGACAGTGTTATCATCCAGAAATATTAGGGTGACTTTTCCTATAAGCTGCCCACACTACCAATCCCCACTGAGAAATGATCACATCATCCAAATTCACCAGCCCTCCCCACACTCACCAGGTTTTCAGGAGAAGGAATGTATGTAATGGAAAGCTTGTGATATGTTTTTCGCTTTATTGAAATTCTTTCTTACAAAAGGTCTGATGTATTTTAGGCCAGGCCTAATTTCCTTTAGTCCCTGAAATGCAGGCCCATGGTCATTTCCATGTCCTCTGAAGTAGGTATGTAAACGAGTAGACTTCCATTTTTAAGGTTCACACACTTTTTCACATTGTTTTTATTTGATGTAAAACAAGACTTGTTTTCCCTAATGAAAAGACCAAGTAAGAGAGTTATGTGCGTCTTCATGGAAGGGATAACTGGATTCTTTGCCAGAACCGGGTTGGGAATTTAGTTTGTTCAATGTGGCATCTTTCACCTTTAGTTTTTTTTTTTTTTTTTTTTTTAATTTAAATGCAAACCTTGCAATGTGTTGAACTATGTAGTAAAAAGTGCTATGTTTATATATGCATACATATATTGGCTCTGGCAAGGGATGCATGAGTACATGCGTGTTATGTAAACATAGCAATTGGTCAGAAGGAGAGTTTCTCATCATTAGGACATTTAAGGAGTAGCAAGCATATTGGAAGCAAGAATGACCTAGAGCCACATTGGCTTGTCAGCCAGGAGTGTTGCTGTTCCTACACCTGGAGGGGCCCAGGTTTCTTCCCAAGCAGGCCAGTGCTCCCCTAATATGACAGGTGATCGTGTATCTGAGGCCTATGAGTTTGAGATTCCCCCAAGGTGAGGTGGGTCTGCACTCACTTGCTACCAGGTAGCTCCCCTAGTTCTTGAACACGTATATGGCCCAGTTCTGCTCCTCATGTAAAGAGCAGAACATGATCTCCCTATCTCTAGGAGGAGGGTGCAGATTGCAGATTTATGGAGGCCCAAGGCCCCTTATTCCTACTCGCCACCCCCAGAGGTTATAGGAAATCTTCATTTCCTTCCACCCCTAGGGGTTCCATTAGGACTTGTGTTCTCCTGACCACAGATTCACACCTGAAGAGGCTTGGAAGTTGCAAAATCATCACCTCCAAACAGCTGAGACACACATGACTTGGCTTTAACTGTGACTGCCCAATGCCGGAGCACTGGACTCAGGTTTAACATGGGCAGCCCCCATGTCACCCTCCACATCAGCTCTCCTCCTACTTTGATGGTCGGCCTGGAAGCCAATCATGTTTGACCTTGCACTCACACCCTGGAGGTTCTGAAGTAGGCAACTTTCTAGTTACACAGGTCCTGCACCCAAGCTTTTTGCTCAGGCCAAGTAAACACAGTAAGTTCAGGTAGGAGCAGGGTCTCAGTCATTTTGTCTTCTGACTTGCAGTCTAGGTGAATGGACCAGTTAAGTGCTACCTGGAGGTAAGGTTGTATCCAGACTGACATGCCCTGGACCAATGCAGCTAAGTGGATACATGAATTTAGCACCCAAGATACTATTTAGCGTGCCATGGTAGTCATTCAATGTTAGTTTCATTCCCTTCTCCAAATCTAGCTGGATTCCTGCAGGTGACTTGCATTTCCCTCTTGCCCCTACAGCTGGCTTCTCCTCTATGTCACTTCCTCAAACTAGCAAATGGGGAGCAGAGGCAGAGTAAAGGGGGGAAATTCATCACTTGACGTTGCCTCTTGCTGGGGAGGAAGATGTTGAAACTCTTGGACTAATGGAGGTTTGGGAATTGTCTGAAGAGTAAATGATCTATACTACCAACCATCTCTGCTGCTGCACTTGTCTCTGACACATTCTCAGCATTCACCTGTAACTAAAAGGCCAAAGGGAACTGGGATATTGAGGCCTGGTGCATGGTGTTCAGAGGCTGGGCAAAGTGGTGATCCAGTTGACCAGGGCTCCTCATGCAGGAACCTGGTGGAAGAGAGAGATGGGCAGTAGGTCCCAGAGTTATACTTTGGAGCACATGTTCAAGAGGAAAATGATGACTGGCCCCCACGGTCCTGGGATGCAGGTGTGAGGACTGAGAATGCTGGATGGGGTGTGGCCGAGGCATGGTCAGGGTGGCCCCGAGCCGTGCCCCACCCCAGGGATGCAGGAAGGATGCTCTGTGCAGGACCCCGAACTTGGGCTCTGCCCACTTTCAGTGTCTGTTGCATGTCACGCTGGCATCTTCGGCATGTCCACAGTTTGTCACCCCCCATTTGGAGAAGCTGCAGCGGAAGATGGTTTCCTCTGTGCCCTTGCAGGCAACGTCATCCATCCAGATCCTCCCAGTGCCTGTGGAGACAGGGAAACACAGCTTATAAGCGGATACACAGGAGGGCGAGAAGAAGAGAGAGCATGACTGGGTCTGCCTTTGACTTGGCTCTGCTGTACACCCAAACCTAGGGGCTTCCAGCTGCCCTCTCCACCCCGCCCCAAGACCTTATACTTATTTTCTGGGATTAGTTTCTTGAGGGCAGAATCACAATAATTGTTGGTGATGATAGTAGTAGCTGCGAATATCAGCTATGTGTAAGGAGCCGGACAACCTCTCCTTTTTAGTGGCAGTGTCAGGACTGACTATTAAAGTCTTAAACTCTGTCATTCACTCTTGAAGTACATGGGTAAAATCCCTTTACAAAGAATGTCAAGAGAACATTTAAACCACTTCCCTGCTGTTTGGCTCTAACAGATGAACTAAGTGGCTTGAACATATTTTTGTTACATAGACATTTTCAGCCCCTGTTGTCACGGGACTGCCATGCAGTGAATCTGGGGATGGAGGAGGGAGGAGAGGCCCCTTCCGCCACCTCCGTGGATGTTGTTTCTTCTCCAGAGCCTCTTCCTGGCCTGGATAGCTGTAGCTCTTACACAATAAGCCCTTTGAGGCAGAGAATGATTTACAGATTAAACGTCTCCTGGAAGACGCATCGGTTTACAAATTACCCAGGAAAAGGCTGCAAGCTCCAGGGCTCTGTGGGATTAGTCACACCCAAAGCAAATAAAGAAGACTAACAAATAAAGAACAGTTCCAAGGTGACCCAGCCCAAATACGTATATAGGATCTTGAAACTCTAGCTGGTGTTTCACCAGGGGGTTCTGGTTCACATCCAGTTACAGGAGGACCAATACAATGGGAACACGGTCATCAAGGGAGGAGCAGTGCATATCGGCAGTGACGTCAACACTGCGGGGGTGGGGATCATTCCTGGAGGAATTTGCCAGCAAACCCTCTCTGCTCCTTGCACCACCGGGCAGAGGCTAGAACCCTGTCAGCTCTAGGTACCAATCATTGCTTTAGCTTTAGAACTGATAGCTGATTACTCAAGGTGCAGTCTGAAGACCAGGGCTGTCAGCATCACCAGAGAGCTTGTTAGAAAAGCAGACACACAAAATCTTCCTTCAGCTTAATCTCTCTCACTCTAGGTTCCCACACCGCCCCTAATCCCGTTCGAAGCAGCCCTGAGAAACATCACCCATTATCTCTCAATACCACCCCCACAAAACTTTTGCTGCCCCAACACTTCAACACTATTTTATGTTATTTTTCTTATTAATATAAGAAGACAGGAATGTCAGGCCTCTGACCCCAAGCTAAGCCATCACATCCCCGTGACCTGCAAACGTATATGTCCAGCTAGCCTGAAGTAACTGAAGAATCACAAAAGAAGTAAAAATGGCCGGTTCCTGCCTTAACTGATGACATTACCTTGTGAAATTCCTTCTCCTGGCTCAAAAGCTCCCCCACTGAGCACCTTGTGTCCCCGCCCCTGCCCACCAGAGAACAACCCCCTTTGACTGTAATTTTCCACTGCCTACCCAAATCCTATAAAACGGCCCCACCCCTAAATCCCTGTGCTGATTCTCTTTTCAGACTCAACCCGCCTGCACCCAGGTGAAATAAACAGCCTTGCTGCTCACACAAAAAAAGAAAAGAAAGAAAGAAAAGCAGACTCTTGGCCAGATGCCATGGCTCACGCCTGTAATCCCAGCACTTTGGGAGGCTGAGGAGGGCAGATCATTGAGATCAGGAGTTCAAGACCAGCCTGGTCAACATGGCAAAACCCCGTCTCTACTAAAAACCCGGTCTCTACCCTGTCTCTACTAAAAACACAAAAATTGGCTGGGCGTGGTGGTGCACGCCTGTAATCTCAGCTACGCAGGAGGCTGAGGCAGGAGAATCGCTTGAACCCGTGAGGCGGAGGTTACAGCGAGCCGAGATCATGCCAGCTTGGGTGACAGAGCAAGACTCAGTCTCAAAAACAAAACAAAACAAACAAGCAAAAAACCAAATTATTGAGACCTCTGTGTGCTCAGTACCATTCTGATGAACAGAAAGACGAAACAACAGATGCAAAAGATTTCTGCCTTATAGAGCTAATGTTTCAGCTTCTATGTGTTTATTTAGAGTAACATTCATAGTAGGAAAAAGTTACACTGAATCCTACAGGCTTCCTTCCATCTGTGCCTCACACATAGAAAGCAGGACAACTATTTAACAGGTATTTAAGAGAGGGAAACTGAGGCCCCAGAAAGATTGAGTGACATCTCCAGGAATGTAATTATTGAGGGGAAGAGGCCCTGCCTGGCCTCTCATATTCAGCCAGTACAGTGTTTTCTCCTCATACAGCCACAGTCCATAGCATGTAACACTCAGCCAGAGGACGGCAGTGAGCCAGGTCTGGCCAATGCCTGCTTTTATAAATAAAGTTGTATTGGAAAACAGCCCCACCCATTTGATTGCATATTGGCTTCAGTTGTTTTCCTACTCCAACTGCAGAACTGAGTAGCTGTGACAGAGACCACCTGGCCCACAAAGCTTAAAGTATTTGCTATCCAGCACTTTATGGAAAATGTTGGCTGACCCTTGCACTAAAGCTATCTCCCAATATTTGAATCTTATCTTAGATAAAAGGACAAGAGGAGGTAATAATGCTATAATTAGAAGTGAACACTCCTAATTTTGTCTGCCTGTTCCCACCTACAAATCTGTCTGATGTACACCCATCCTTACCTCCTTTTCCATCTGTCTGTCTCCCTGGGAGATGCTCTCAGCTGTGCTAGGTCATGCTCCCTTCCGTGACCTCCCAAGCCTCCCTCCAGTCATCACCCTTCCACCTCTCCATTTGCATCACTCCAACACCTCCTGGACCAATTTAAAATTTAGAACATCTTCAAGGCCCTCCCATTTGGGTCTTTCCTTGGCTTCCCCCATGTAAACAGAAAATCTGATTACTATGCCCTGTCCAGGAGAAATGTTATGGTGCCAGACCCCTGGGAGGACTGTCAGGGCTTGGAGACAGGGAGGACTCAGGTTTGGCAGGCACTGGAATTCCTTCCTTCCTTCTATTCTTCCTTCCTTGCTCTCTTCTTTCTTCCTTCCTCTCTCCCTCCGTTCCTCCCTGCCTCCCTCCCTCCCTTCACTCCTCCCTCCCTCCCTCTCTTCACTCCTCCCTCCTTTTCTTCCTACTTTCCCTCCCTCCTTCCTTTCTCCCCTTCCACATTTATCCAGCTGCTATTATGCCCCAGGTAGTTTTGGGTTTTGGAACTACAAAGGTGAAGCCCTCAAGATGTTTCCGTGTATCGCAGGGATCAGGAGAGTATAAGAAGTGCTGTGGTAGAGAAAAATGTGACGGGATCATAGAGGAGGGTTATTTCCATCTTAGGGGCGAGAGAGCATGGAAGGAGCCAGAAAAGCTTCCCTCAGGAAAGATCATTGAGCTGCCTTTAAAAGCTGAATAGGAATTCCCTAGCTGAAGAGAGAGGGAAGAGCCTTCCAGCAGGAGGAGCAGCACAGGAGAAGAGGTGGGACATGAAACACACCATCTGTGCCCGGAGAACCACCAGCAGGTGCAGTGTGGAGAGGGGTGGGGTGGGCAGGAGGCCAACTAAGAAGATCCTTGGGTGCTGAGCTAAGGAAATCCAGCTTGATTCTGAGAGCGATAAAAATCCTCTGAGGACCCAGGCAGGGAGTGAGGTAACCAGGCACTCGTTTTAGAAAGATCCCTAACAGTTTGAGACCAGCCTGGGCAATATAGCAAGACTCTATTTCTCCAAAATAATAAAATGAAATAATTAGCTTGTGCCTGTGGTCCCAGCTACTCAGGAGGCTGAGGCAGGAGGATTGCTTGAGCCTGGGAGGTCGAGGCTGCAGCAAGCTATGATTGCACCACTGCACTCCATGGGTGACAGAGGGAGACCTCATCTCTTAAAAAGAGAAAAAAAGAAAGAAAGATCCCCAGCAGCCAGGAGAAGGAAGGCCACAGGAGCTAGCCTGCAGGTGTGGTGGCCGTGAGGCGTGGCTCCTGGAGGATTAGAGCCTCTACTGCCCCCACCTCCACCCCATACTTGTAGATTACCCTGCACAACAGAGCCTGTGCATGCTAACTGCTTGACACGCAGGATCTCCTTTAGCATTTATAGTAATTCTTCAATAGTGGAAGAACTGAAGCTTAGAGAGGGTAGGGAATCTAGTCAAGGTCTCCAGCTACAGGTGGCAGATCTGGGATTCTGACGTGGGTGGTTTGACTCCAGGGCTGGGGCGCTAACCACTGCTCTACCTGCTAATCGCCTAAGGGGAGGACAGCAAGAACAACGAGGTGGGGACAGGTTCAAGGAATGCCAGAGGAGTGAACACTGGTGGGATCTGCAGGACACGGGGGCCGACCTGATGTGGGGAGAGGGAGTGGTGACAGGGAAGAAGTGGCCCAGGGCTCTGGCTGGGATGGGGTCTGACTAGTAGGATGGTTCTGGTGATGGCAATGAGAGAGGCACAGGATCTGATGGGAAGGAGATGTGTGCAATTGTGACAGCTGCCATTGGAGGAGCCCATGGGGCATCTGAGTGCAGCTGTCAGGAAGGTCACTGGACACTTGGGTCTGGAGCTCCACTGAGCACTGTGACAGAGGGAAGAGCTGGGGGTGACTGAAGCCCCAGGTGTGGAGGCAGCCTCCAGAGAGAATGTGCAGAACACAAGGACAGCGGAGGCGGGGCGTTGGGCATGCTGGGGAGAAGAAACTGTCAGGAAGGAAGGGGGTGAGAAGGCGGCTAGGAGGCAGAACGAGAGGGACCTGGGAGGCTCCTTCAGGCTCAACAGTGGACGAGCTGGGAGTGGGGTTGGGGCACCAGTGGGTAGGATGCTGGCAGGGTGGCTCTGCCTGCCGCCAGGAATGACAGCCTTCCCTCCTCTCGGTCCCATGACTACAACAGCATTAGAACCCTTGGCACATGGTTTAGAATCCCCCTCTATATTACCCACGCTGTGGCCAGGGCTGGGCTTGGTCAGCTCTGCCCCCCAGCCCTGCAGCTAGCCTGGCCCATGCTAGGTGCCTAGAAACTGCCTGTAGAGAGGAGGAGAACATGGGTGCAGCCTGGGCTGGCAGAAAGCCTCAGGTATGCCAGCCCTCCCCTGCCCAGGCCCCTAGAGCCCTCTGTATACCGCTAGTGACACCTGGCCTGCAACCAGCCAAGGTCTTGAATAGCACCTGAGACCTGGTAGGGCACCATGACAGGGAAATAATGGGGCAAAAAAATAGGGCATTTGTGAAAGCAAGTCCAGCTTCCTATCGACCAGTTTAAAGAATCAAGTGACAAGCTTAGAGCTTCCCTGTGTCAAGAGGAACAGATCGGGGAGTTAAAGAAGCCACAAAGTCTACAGGATCGCTGGCCTGGCACTCAAAGCCCACCCACTGCCTTTTCACCAACTGGCAGAGTCAGGCTAACATGACCTGTGATCTTCAAACTACCTATTCTGGCTTCTTGAAAATAATTTATAATTTTTTTTCTCAAAAGGTTTTACTGCCACTTATTAGGAAGAAGCCTTCTTCGGAGCTAGAAATGGGAATTTGAGGACTGTTCCTATTCTAATCAACAACAATGGTGGTTTTCCTTAGCCAAAACCAGCTGGAATCCAGCCCCAAGCCTTAGGTGGGAGAACAGTATTCTTTCCTGGTAGGCTGCCCTTCATGGTGCCAGATCCCTTCGAACTCACCCCTCAAACTCTGGCCCTTAAGACTGCACTCCCTGCCAGCTGGCTCAACAGATTTCACCAAGGGTCACTTTCAGTCAATTACCAATGAGATCTATGGGATGAGATTCAGACCAAAAACTGCAGCAGCCCCTCAAGGGGATGAAGAGGAAGGCGGCTGGGAGGAGTGGAGGCTTCCACCTCTAGTCTGGATGTGACCTGGCTCCGAGTCCCCATCTGGAAGGGACATGCCACTTTATCCCCTCAACCTGTAGCCATTTAGCACAGCGGGTTGGACAGTGATGACCTCAGGCAAGATAGCAGGTATACCCGGCTCCACTTCATGATGTGGGGAACCCTGCCGTCAGCGGACTGCCGTCCACAGGTCACCAGGGGGCCTGGTAACTGGGTGTGAGAGGATCACCCCCAATCCCTCCCCACACCCACCTGGTCTTCTCCACAGGTGAGCAGTGGCATCTTAAATCCCAGGGGGCCCAGACTGGGAGACCCATCATAGAGCCTGCAGGCCCTTTAGTTACAGACAGGACACCAAGACCCAGAGTGCAGAAGCAACAGGGCCAAGGCATACCATCAAGGGAAAGCTCACTACTGAATGGGTGTGGGGAGTACCAGGTTTGTGCATGTGGGACCATTGTTTTAGCTGTGAGTCAACACAAGAGTCTGATTCTTTCCATCAGGAAACAAATACAGGGTTTGAATCAGCCATCTACCTAAGAAGGGTCTGTGCCCCTTCCTCAGAGTCTCTTGTGCTATCTGTAGGAAGGTCAGTGTGCTTCAGCGTGTCCAAAGGAAAGCAACCAAAATGATGAAGACTTTCCAAATCTTGTCATATGAGGGCAAGATGAATATCTGGGGATTAATCTGGAGAAGAAAAGACTCAGAGAGCCAGAGACAGCCCAGCAGAGTGGTTCAAATACAGACTCCTAAGACACCTGCTTGGGCCTAAACTCCAGGTCTGACATTTGCTAGCTGTGTGACCTTGGGCAAGTTACTCAACCTCTCTGTGCTTTTATTTCCTTATTTGAAAAACAGGGATGGCTAGGCACGGTGGCTCACACCTGTAATCCCAGCACTTTGGGAGGCCAAGGTGGATGGATTGCTTGAGCCTAGGAGTTTGAGACCAGTCTGGGCAACACAGTGAGACCTCATCTCTATTAAAAAGAAAAAGAAAAGTTAGCTGGAGATTGCTAGTAGTCCCAGCTAGTCAGGAGGCTGAGGTGGGAGGATCGCTTGAGCTCGGGTGATCAAGGCTGCAGTGAGCCATGATTGCACCATTGCCCTCCAAACTAGATGACAGAACAAGATCCCGTTCCCCTCCTTGAAAAAAGAAAAACAGCGATGATACCTGTATACTTCATAGCGCTGTAAAGATGAAATGGGTGAATATTTGTTACATGTTGACAACATAGCCTGGCACACAGTGAGTATCATATAAGTGTTAATGATAAAAACATAATAGAGACATGAGAGCACGTCATAAAGGTCTAAAGAGCTAGCCAGGGGGAGACAGACCACAGCAGCTGTGCCTGGGACACAGGACTGGGAAGGGCTGGTATGGGACACCACCAGGAGACAGGACTTAGATCCATGAAAGGAAGAATGTTCTAACCATCAGAACTGTCTGATGACCACCGGAGATGGTTGCCTGGGGCGGGGCAGTGAGTCCTTATTGCAGCAAGCATTTGGGGAGAAGCTGGGGACCTCGCGGAATTGCAGTGGAAGGGACTCGGGCTTTGGAGGTGAGCCCAGTCCTAGGATGTGCAGGCCCTCTCCCCATGTTCTTTGCCCTCAGAGCGCCTTACCTTGCCCGAATCGAGCTGTGCGGTACACCTCCTCCACACCGCGGAAGCCGAGCATGCGGCACACCACGTCTCCGTCCTTCTTGTCCCAGCCGTCGTCACACACGGTGCCCCAGCGCCGGTCGTGGTACACTTCCACGCGGCCCTCGTGCGGGCCTGAGCCATTCACCAGGCGGATCATCATCGGGGCCTCCGCGCCACCTGCCGGAGCAGCCAACTGTCACTACCCAGCTCTGGACACACCAGGACCCGCCCCCAGAGGCCTTCTTTGACTCCGCCTACCCCTGGGTAGGAGGAAGAGAGGGCTGGGGCCCAGCTATACCAAGACTTCAGCCCCCAAATCACCCTGTGCCTCTCCTGCCCTTTGACAGCCTTCTCCCCACCTTAAAAAAAAATAGCCTTTTTAACAGCACGGTGCTGGTACAAAAACAGACACAGAGACCAATTAAACAAAATAGAGAGCCCAGAAACAAAGCTACACACCTACAGCCATCTGATCTTCAACCACGTCAAAAAAATAAGCAGTGGGGAAAGGACTCCCTATTCAATAAATGGCGCTGGGATAGTTGGCTAGCCGTATGCAGAAGAATGAAACTGGACCCCTACCTTTCACCTGATACAAAATTATATAACTCAAGATGGATTAAAGATTTAAATTTAAGACCTCAAACTGTAAGAATCCTAGAAGAAAACCTGGGAAACATTATTCTGGACATTGGCCTTGAAAAAGAATTTATGACTAAGTCCTCAAAAGCAATTGCAACAAACACCAAAATTGACAAGTGGACGAGTGGGACCTAATTAAACTAAAGAGCTTCTGTACAGGAAAAAACAAAACAAAACAAAACAGAAACTATCCACAAAGTGAACAGACAACCTACAGAATGGGAGAAAATACTGATATTTGCAAACTATGCATCCAACAAAGGTCTAATATCTGGAATCTATAAGGAATGTAATTCAACAAGCAAAAAACAAATAACCCCATCAGAAAGTGGGCAAAAGAGGGGCTGGGCTTGGTGGCTTATGCTTATAATCCCAGCACTTTGGGAGACCAAGGCAGGAGGATCACTTGAGGCTAGGGCTTCAAGACCAGCCTCAGCCTGGGCAGCATGGGGAAACCCTGTCTCTACAAAATAATAATAATAAATGAGCCAGGCATAGTGGCCCATGCCTGTGGTCCTAGCTACTTGGGAGGCTGAGGTGGGAAGATCACTTAAGCCTGGGAGGTTAAGGCTGCAGTGAGCCATGTTTGTGCCACTGCACTCCAGCGTGCATGACAAAGCAAGACCCTGTCTCAGGAAAAAAAAAAAAAAAGTGGGCAGGAGACATGAACAGATATTTCTCAAAAGAAGATATACAAGCAGCCAGCAAACATGAAAAAATGCTCATCGTTACTAATCATCAGAGAAATGCAAATCAAAACCACGATGAGATACTATCTCACGCCAGTCAGAATGGCTATTATTAAAAAGTCAAAAAACAACAGATGCTGATAAGCCTGTGGAGAAAAGGGAATGCTTATACTGTTGGTGGGAATGTAAATTACTTCAGCCACTGTGGAAAGCAGTTTGGAGATTTCTCAAAGAAATTAAAACAGAACTATCATTTGACACAGCAATCCCATTGCTGGGTGTACATCTGAAGGAAAATAAGTCATTCTACCAAAAAGACACATACACTCATATGTTCATTGCAGAACTATTCACAATAGCAAAGACATGGAAATCAACCTAGGTGCCCATCAGCAGTGGATTGAATAAAGAAAATGTAGTACATATACATATATACCATGGAATACTATGCAGCCATAAAAAAGAACAAAATCATGTCCTATGCAGCAACATGGATGCAGCTGGAGGCCATTATCTTAAGTGAATTAACGCAGGAACAGAACACCAATACCTCATATTCTCACTTTTAAGTGGGAGCTAAACACAGGGGTGGGGGTGGGAATGTAAGATGGGGGAGGGGAGAAGAGGGGTAAGGGTTGAACAACTAACTACTGGGCAGTATGCTCACTACCTGGATGACAGGATCATCTATACCCCAAGCTTCAGCATCACGCAATATACCCAGGTAATAAACCTGCACATGATCCCCCTGAATCTAAAATAAAAGTTGAAATAATAAACAATAAAATAAAATAGGCTTTTTTTAAAGAGCAGTTTTAGGTTCGCAGAAAAATTGATTGAAAGGTACAGAAAATTCCCGTATATACCACCCCTCCCTCTACACACAGCCTCCCCCATTATCAACATCCTCCAAGAGTGGTGCATTTGTACACTCAATGAACCTACACTGATGCCTCGTCATCACCCAGAGTCCACAGTTTACATTTGGGTTCACTCTTGGTACTGAGCAAGCAATGGGTTTGAACAAATGTATAATAACGTGTATTCGCCATTACGATATCATACAGAATCTTTTCACTGTCCTAAAAATCTTCTGTGCTCCACTTATTCAGTAAGACTATTCATCTCTCCCTCCTCCCTACCCCTGGCAACCACTGTTCTTTTCACTGTCTCCATAGTTTTGCCTTTTCCAGGATGTCATAGTTGGAATCATATAGTATGCAGCCTTTTCAGATTGGCATCTTTCACTTAGTAATAAGTAAGTGAACCTTCATGTAAGGTTCCTTCATGTCTTTTCATGGCTTCATATCTCCTTTATTTTTAGGACTGAATGGTATTCCATTTTCTATGTGCACCATAGTTTATTCATCCATTCACTACTGAAAAACATCTTGGTTGCTTCAAAGTTTTTGCCTGGATGAATAAAGCTGCTATAAATATCCATGTGCAGGTTTTCATGTGGATGTCAGTTTCAGCTCATTTGGGTAAATATCAAGGAGTGTGATTACCAGATTTCTCTCCACTGTTTGAGACCCGGTGACCAGCAGCCTTGCCTGCTAGGGAGGAGGGCATAGGAGAAATAGGAAGCCAAGGATGGTTAAGGCTTTGTGGGCAGGTAGCATGGCTGTGTCCCGGGAAGTGTCTCAGCCCTGATTTGGTCATTCATGTTCACTTTCCCACTAGACTGTGAGTGTGAAAGTGCTTTAAGCCAGAGAGAGCCAGTTGGAAATTCTGGTTCTGCCACTTACTATCTGCAACTGTGAGACACATTGGTTCATCAAATCTGAGATGCCACCTGTTGTAACGGGCACCTGTTTTATATGCCACTAAGATGGAAAAAAACTCTGCTGGGTAGGTGGCAAATTATATCAAGTGCCGGATGCTTCCTGATTTCACAGACATATAAATGTGTGTCACAGAATCAATGAAACATGGTAATAGATGTGAAGAACTCAGAATAGCACCTGGCACATAATAGGCCCTTTTGACCTGAATGACCTTAAGGTAGCCTCACAACCTCTCTAAGGGCATTTCCCCAACTGTGACATGGGAACAACATCTACACTGCAGGACTGTCATGCAAACACAATGCAACAAAGCTAAAAGGGCTCTGGGGCACAATCCTGACCCATGGAAGCATCAGCAATGTGGGTCTGTTCCCCCTTCTCTGAGGGCTGAGCCCCTGTCACATTGATCTCTAAACTCAGTGCTTAGCACACAGCCTGGCTGGAGGAAATGAAAAATCAGTGTGTGCAGAATGGAGTAGAGTGTCATTCCTGAGCATTACAATGCATTTGTTCTCCAAGGGGAAATGTTGGGGACTCAAAGAACACCAGAGCAATTGAAAGAAGCCTTTGGATCATCACAAAGCCAGGGTTTCGCTGGGAAGTCATAGTATCAGGGTGATACACATGGTCAGTGCCAGAGCTGGGATCACAGCTTGGGTTTCCTTATGTGTCTTCCCACATCCTTTTCACCATCCTGCCCGCCCCACTACTCTTGGGGGCTATTTCCCCTGCTGGGACCTGAGCATCCTCACTTGATAAGATACTGGAGTGGTCAGTGGGTCTTATCAAAATCATTAGGAACACCAGATTCCATGGCCAATCCAGACCTACTGAAAGATAATCTTGGTGGCAAGAGTGAGGGATCTATAGTTTTCCAAGTGTCCCAAATAATTCAGAACAACTGGTTTGTGGGCTGTGGACGGGCATTTGGATTAGATGATCGATCAGCAAGATTCCTTCTAGCTCCAACCCTCAGTAATCCAAGGCCAGAAAAGAAATCAAGGTAATCTCTTTTTAAAGCCAGAATCCACTGGTGTCATGTGGGGTGTGCGTGGACACTGTACTGGAACCCAGTGACAAGTGGGTGACACAATGCAGGAAAATGCCCATGTGAACTGCCAGAGAAAATAACAAACCTACTCAAGCCCTGCTACCAATAAGCGCGGCACTCCTGGACTTTTGTTTTTCCTTTGTCTTGTATTTGGCTAAGTGGGCTGGAAGGAGCCTCCTTTTAATGACTGTGACTTGGCAAAGACTTTCATAGGTCCCGAAGGAGATGGCAGAATTGACATCTGTGCCCCATGAGAAAGGAGAGAACTCAGAACTGGCCACAGCCCTGGGCCAAGAAAACCCCAGAAAATTCTGCAGAGGAACCGAGGAAGCCACCAGGAAGTGACCCCAACCCCAGGAAGGATGCTAAAGACTACAGTGAGAGCACCAGGGATGCCTCCTCTCGATATTGGATGTATTTGCTGCGGATCCTTCATCCCTGGCCAGGTGACTGTTCTTCCCATACAGACTGCAAATACAAACTCATTCAGGCTGTCCCCAAACAAGCTGAGGCTGTGCAAGAGAACAGAGAAATCCTGGAGAAGAAAAACATGGAGAAGAGCTGGAATTCAGAGGCTAGGTCTGATACCAAGAAACTCCCCGGGAGCAGTAAGGACAGGCTAACCTGCAGCCAGCAGCACCAAGAGGGACCCGGCCGCTGTGCAGGGGCTTGGCCCTGGGTTGGCTGAGGCCAGGCTGTCAGCCCTGGTTTCTCACAGACCTGCCTCACCTCTGGCTGCACTAGGAGGCCTACAATAGAAGCCACAGTGTGGGGTCAGCAAGTAGGGCAAGAAGTGGCAGGAGGGTGCTGTGAGTCCCAGAGCAGGCCAGGCAGAGGTCAGGTGTGGGATCAAAACAACAGGAAGAGTGTGACTGGGTGTGACTAGGCAGCCAGGGCAGATGGTCAGAGACTCCCTGACTTAGCCTCTCTGTTCTGGCCAGCCTGAACTCACTTTGTGCACCTATTCATTTAGCCAAGTAAGTGACTGAGAGTCTATTAGACAGCTGTGGATACACCCACGAACAGAGTCCTTGCCCTCATGGAGCTGACATTCTAGGGAGAGTCTGGCAATACAGCTAGTCAACAAAAACAAAACCATAATTATAGCCAAGCGGTGATAAGAGCATAGATGGGAACAGAAGCACAGGGAGTACAGAGTGAGGCAGGCACTATTGTGGGCAAGTGAACAAAGGAGTGGAGAGTGAGGGCAGGCGCCATCTTGGACGAGTGGAGGAGAGAGGAAATGAGAGTGAGGGCAGGTGCCATCTTGGCCGAGTGGAGGAGGGAGGAAATGAGAGAGAGGGCAGGCAGCATCTTGGCCGAGTGGACAAGGAAGGAAATGAGAGAGAGGGCAGGCACCATCTTGGACAGGTGGACAAGGGAGGGAATGAGAGGGCAGGTACTGTCTTGGACAAGTGAACAAGGAAGAGGGTGGAGAGTGAGGAGTGACAGCAGGTGCCATTTTGGACGGGTAGAGAAGGAAGGCCTTGAGTGGAGACCTGAATGAGCTAAGGGAGGACATGGACTCCCCCACCTAGGAAAACTCCTTTCTATACTCTGGCCTAAGCTTTCCTTGTCTTTTAGATCTCAGCTTAGATGCCTCTTCTCCTTCCCTGGTCCCCACACCCAACAGGGCCCCTTCTAGGTACATGCTTATAGCTTTGTATCATAATTGCTATTGCTATTTACTCTCTTAGGATACTGTGAGCCTTCTGAGAATCACGTGACCTGGTACAGGTGCACTGAGATGCCCAGCCTGTGCAAAGGGAAGGCATGCATGAATGGAAGGACTCATTAATATGGACCCAGATGGGCAGGTGCTGACTGGAGGGCATGGCTCCCCAGAGTCCAGGGCTTTGGTGGCAACATGAATGGAGAATCCACCATCAGGGCCCCAAATCTCCAGCACCCTCTTTATTACATCAGAACCCTTCTAATCACACACTTGCTGCCTTCTCTACTTGAGATGGCTCTGGATTCTGGACCCGGAGCTCAGGCTATTACAATGACCGTACATCTCAAGTGAGAGAATGGGGACATGGCTGTCAGATGATCATGGTGGGTGCAACGGGAAGTCTGGAAAATGTCATTTGGATACTGAAATACTGAAATTCCCAAGAGGTTTCAATGTATATAGAAGTGATAGAAGAATATTTGGAAACAAGACACCTTCAAAAAATTGAAAACATATGATAACCATAATTATGGGATGTATAGCATCAATTTCAAGGATGTCTCTGGCCCATGGCCCGTGCTCATCATGCAATGAGCAAAGTCATGGCCTGCAGGGCTCCTCATGGTCTCCCCAGTAGGGACCACATTGATCTCAGGAACTGAAAAGTGCCCTCAAGGGAGAAAAAGAACTAGAGAGCACCTGGGCGAGGCTGGACAAGGCACCACTCCACCCAGACCCCAGTGTCGGTTCATTAAGCTCCTCACCACCTGTCCCTAGATCCCCTAGACTCAGGGCTTGCCCCCATAGTGGAGGGCCGCCTGCCCACAGGGTCAACAGATGCTGCCTGCCCCAGCAGGGTCAACACAAATCTGAAAGCCACACCTTCTCCTCTGGACTCACCCAAATCAGAGGGTGCATTTTGTTCTAGCTCCACTTCACAGAGCATGGTCCTAAGCTGTGGATTTTGCATCCTTTTCTCCTTACCCAAAAAAATCTCAGCCCTGTTACCACCTCTCTGGGAAACCACAGGCTGAGGTCTGACTTGCTTATGATGTAGGCTGCCCTGATTCACACACTTGGAGTCTAAATTCAGAAACTTGTGTCTCTGACCTCCTTTGTCCCTGAAGAGGTATAGGGGAGGCCAGCAGGCAGGCAGGAGCCTTTCCCAGAGCTGAGCAAGAGGCCACCTCCAGCAACACACTTGGGGAATCACCAATGCCCTCCAACAGTGACTACCCTCTAGCCTGAGAAGGACGTCATGATTTAAGAGGTTTGGGTTTCTGTGGGCAGAGGGTTTAAATTCTGCTTTTTCCCGGCAGTTTCTGCCCCAGGTCAAAGCTTTCCCACCAAGCAACCAACCACCACTGGGAAATGCTCTTGCCCCACAGTGTGTCAGCCCCCACTTAATCAGATGCAGTGACTGAGAGGCAGCCTCAGCCTGGTCCGTGACTTCCCCAAGACTCTTCCTGTCAGTCCAGGGAGTTTATTCCTCAGATACCCTCCAAGAGGGTCCCTGCAGGGGGAACAAAGCTACTGGAGTCAGGGAGATGCCTCTCTCTGCACATGGCAGTGGAGGAAAATGGGAGACAGGGATTCTTGATTGTGTGAAATTCAGACACTCCTAGGCTCCAAAGCAAGAGCAGATGCTCCAGATAGAGGGCAAAGGGCAAGAGAGCTGGTGATGAGCAATGGGACCCCAGGTTTTCGAGGTTGCAGCCATGTCCCCTAGTAACTGCCCTTCAATGACTGCGAGGCCCCTTCACCTCCTCCTTGGCATCACACCACATTGAGCCCTGGAAAATCCTTCCTGAGCAAATGAGGATCAGCAACCCGGAAGAAAACCCTGCCCCATACCACTCCTGTGTGGGTATCTGATTTGTACCCCTCAGGTGAGGGCGTTAGGTGCAGAGACTATCATGTTTTCTTCTTGTTCTGGATCCCTAACCTGCAGACTGGGGTCTACCTGTCCATGCCTTCACGGTTTGCAAGTTGAGAAGATGGTACTGGCTACAAGGCTGGTCCCCACTAGCTCTGTGCAGGAATGGCACCGGCATATAGCATCACTTGGCTGGAAAACCCAAGCTGAAGGGAAACACCAAGAGCTATTCCTTACTAAAAACAAGGAGAGGCTGTTCTTGACAGCTTGTTCCAATCCCCATCCCACAAGGCTTTGGCAGAGCTTTTTCGTGTAATGCCCACCCCTGCCCCCCATAGCAGAGACACCCAGATGTCCACAGGGCTCATCTCTGTTCCTCTTTTCCCTGCTGCCCCAGAATGGGGGACCATGAGCCTGAGATGGAGCAGGGACTTAGGGGCTGCTAGGCCCCCAAACATAGAAATAAAAGAAAATCTTGAGTTTCTTCAAGGGAAATTCTAGGCTAGCCCCAAGAAGTAAATGACCAACTTGATAAGAAAGAAAGTAATAGTAGCTTAAAGCAATAGTCAAAGAAGTTAGAGTCGTCCGATATTTGGCTCTCTATAGAAACTAAAGAGAACATCTTAACATATGTCCCTGAGGTGTTTTTCAGAAACCCAGCTGGATGTTTTTCAGAAACCCAGAACCAAATGGATTTGCTGGCGTATAGACTTCAAATGAGGGGAAACTGAGGCCTGAACTCTGATTGATGGACTTTTTTTGTTTTTAGTTTTTTTTCTTTTTGAGACAAGGTCTGGCTCTGTCACCCAGGCTGGAGTGCAGTGGCATGATCTTGGCTCACTACAACCTCTGTCCCCCAGGCTCAAGCCATCCTCTCCCACCTCAGCCTCCCAAGTAGCTAGGACTACAGGGTGCATGCTGCCATGCCCAGCTAATGACTGTGTTCTTTATTCTCCAGTGCCATAGAATAAAGGAAAATTCCAGGCACCTAGCTAGCTCTGAGGACCTGGAAGAAGTCATATCCACAGGCCAGACCTTAATATTCCTTTCTGCTGAACCCAAGTTTTTAGACAAAGTTTCCCTTCCTTAACCAATGGCTAATCAGAAAGTCTTTGAAGCCATGTATGACCTGTGAGCCCTTGCTTCCAGATTTCCCACCTTTTTAGGCCAAACCAATGTATAACATTCACGTATTGATTTACAAATTTGCCTGTAACTTCTGCTCTCCTGAAATTTACCATTGCCTTTAAACAGCCTTGCTTGTAAGCCATCCAGGAGGTTGAGTCTCAAGCGTGAGCTATCAGATTCTCTTTGCTTGGTGCCTTGCAAATAAACACCATGCTTCCTCCCACTGCACAACTTCAGTATGGATGTTTGGCTTTACCATGCCAGGCAAGAAGATCCCACTTCGGTTTGGTTACAAGCCCCATCAACACCCTGTGACCAAGGTTCTTCCCTTTGATTCAGAGAAGCAGAAAGAGAAAAGTGCTGTCACCTCAAAGCCCAGACCAGAGCATCCCTGCCTGGTTTCACTGGGTAACCCTAGGAGAGGAAAGTGGTTTGAGGGAACACAGGAGAGGAGACTAGCTCCTGGCTGGGTAGCCTCCTTGATGTCTCCCAGATCAAGGGGCTCATTGTTTCACCCCACAAGTTTTCTGGAGTGTCAGTTCCAGCCTCGGCTTGGAGCTCTCTGCCTCACTGCAGCCCCAGACCACAGCACCTGCCCCCCCCATTCCTTGACCTGTTGTACTGAGCCTGCCCTTCACCCAGGCCCCCCCTGGGACCAACCCCATGGTCCTCAGCCACCCTCCTTCTACAGGCCCCAAATCTCTCAAAGCTTGAGCTTGTTCCCCAGTAAAGAGGGTACAGCTGAGGCACAGATGAGGCCAGGTCATGGAGAAGATCAAGGCATGGGTCTGGACAAGGAATCTTAGCACTTTCTCAGGATATCACTAGGAACAACTTCCATTAGCTTAGTTGTTGGCAACAGATGTCCCATTACTTAGTGCATGGAGTGATTTTTAGGTAATTGTGACACCATCTTTGGGCTTTTTCAATAATCACAAATGATGGTGAAGCATAGCATTTGCCAGCTGGTAGAGACTTGAAGATGACGTAGTCCACACTTTTTGCATGACATGTGTGGGAGCAGAGGCCCAGAGAGGTGACATGCCTTACCCAAGTCATCCCATAGCTAGCAGAAGAGCTGGGGCCTGAACTTGAGACTTAACCCTCGGGCCAATTCTCCATCTACACTCTCCTTTCTTTCCCAGAATTCTTTCTTCAGAAGATCCCTGAGCATGGACCACCAGTTTGCATCACAACTTTGATGCAAGATGCCTTTTGATGGAGCGGTTACATGAAAAACAATTACTTTAACCCTGGAACGGCAATGCTTCTAACTAAAATTCATAGAAACAGCTTGGTTTCTCCTGAGTCTTATGGGAGAACCAAGAAGGCAGGGTTGCCCTTGGGAAGCACAGCCATTGCTGAGTTTGCATTTGAAAATGAACATGTCAACGATTGCAGGCAGGGGAAGGATAAACCAGCCTTAGCTTTTGAGGAAAGTGATAATATTTGTTGAAGTCCAGGGTGATTCTACTTCCTGTGCACAGATTTGCAGCACTAAAAATGCATTATCTGTATTAATTCTTTATGCATATTTTATCAATGTCTGTGTTTATTTTTTCAATTGCATATTTATTTATCCATCCAGTTGCAGGTACGGAATTACTACCACATTCCAGGATTGTGCTAGGCACTAAGGATGCAAGGATAAATAAGTGTTGTCTTTGCCCTGGACTCACTCAAATGAACTAAGAGTTTAAAATAGATAAGAAAGACCACAGAACGTCAAAACTGGCAGAGAACTCAGGGGCTCCAAAACCCTCAGTTAGAAATGAGGAAACTGAAGTTGAGACAGAAGTCACCAGCCATTACTGGGATGCCAGATCCTTCTCTTTTGAGACCACTTCTCTTTCTGATGCTGGCTACTTTCAGCAACAAACCATAATACTGAGAGAAGACAGTTTGAAGTTAAACCAGCAGGGCCCAGGGTGGAGCCGGCTGGCACTCCTAGAACCAGGAGGCACTGCTCTCCATCTGTGAGGGTTACAAGCACATATACTATTTTCCCTTGGAAATAGAGACCATGTCTTGTTTGTCCATGGCCCCTCAACACTTAACATGACACGTGGCTGGCTGAGGGCCCTAAATGCTGAATAGATGGCGTGGAAGGCAATGGGTAGATGCATGCGTGACTTTATGAGCAAGCATGATTGGAATCCCCTTCTGAATGCCTCTGGACCCCTGTTCCTCCCTGGTTCCAGTCTTAACCTCCAGTGCCTGCATGTTCAGAATGGGTGCTGTTCTCATCCACAGATCCCACCTGCTCAGGGTGGGAGGGGTGGGAAAGGTGCTGCCCCAGCACGGAGGCCACAGCCCACCGTGCACACAACGACTTGGAGCCTGACCCTGGATTGCATCGATTTGTGCTGCCCTTCTGTAGGTCATTCTAGATCCCCACCTTGCTAACTGATGTCTAAACATGTATCAGTCTAGCCTTGGGGATACAGATGTATTTCACCCTGTCTCTTCTTTGGATGCAAAATGCTGCGAGGCAGTTCCAGGCTGTCCCGGCAGGTGTGGGTCTGACGCAGGCAGCGTGGTGGGTGAGGAGAGCCCAGGGCGGAGATGGAATGGACAGGGCCAGTCCAGGCAAGCTGCAAGTGCTCTCGCAAGTCTGAGAGGCATTTCAGACTTCCTCATTTCTTCACTGTCACATGGGCCTCTCAGGGTTGTTGAGGGGATCAGTGACAAAGGCTCTGTAGCCAGGCTCTCCTGAACCTCAACCTTCCCTCTATAAAGACACAAGACATGTCTATATAGATGTGAATAGACACTACTACAGGTTTTTTTTTGTCTTTTTTTTTTTTTGGATGGAAGAGTCTCGCTCTGTCATACAGGCTGGAGTGCAGTGGCACAACCTCAGCTCACTGCAACCTTCACCTCCAGAGTTCAAGTGATTCTCCTGCCTCAGCCTCCTGAGTAGCTGGGACTACGGGTGTGCACCACCACGCCCAGCTACTTTTTGTATTTTTAGTAGAGACAGGGTCTCACTATGTTGGCCAGGATGGTCTCGATTTCTTGACCTCGTGATCCGCCCGCTTTGGCCTCCCAAAGTGCTGGGATTACAGGCGTGAGCCACCGAGCCCAGGCCACTAATATAGTTTCTATAAGCTCAAGATTCCACCCCTAGGATGATCTGGCCCCTCTTAAATTGCCTGCCTGAGAAAATGCAAGACTACCAAAAGAATTTCCTGTATGTTCCAGCCAACACCTGAAGACAGGGCCCCTGTCCCCTGGCCACTGTGGGATGCAGAAGCCTCACTGTGATAAGCACCAGTTATCAAACCCAGATGGGTTTTACATGAACTAGCTCCTTTCTGCTTTTTGTAATTTTTCACTTCCCTGACTCCACTGAGTCCCCACTCTTCCCTCTCCCTAATCCCTCATTTTCCTTTAAAATACCCGTCACCTCTGTACACATTGAGGTTGCATTCAGTTCACGCTGGACTCCTCCCTGCTGCAATAGTTATCTCTGATTACGATCTGTTCTTATCACTGTAACTAGGGTCCAGCTTTGTCTGTCTTAGATGTCAGATGTGGTTAGAGCGTGGCTCTCGACAGGCTGGTTGGGTGTGTGCCATGCTCACAGCCCATGGGCATTGCCTTCCACGTGGGAAAGACCATGAATCATTGGCCTGACTCAGAAGTTCTGTCCCAGCCTCTCTGATGAAGATTAGCAGGGCCACCTCTCCCAGGAGTTCAAACTGGGAAATATGGAGAGAGCCGAGCAGACACAAAGAGACCGAGAGGCAGGGACGGTGGAATCAATAAGCCATGTTGGAGAATAGGCCTCCCAGTGAAAAGCTGAGCCAAAGGGCAGTGGCCCCCAGAACGGCCTTGGATTCCGAGTCACCTTCTCATGCCAGGATCCACAAGGCCCACCTGAACTATGGATCCTGGTCATCCCAAATCTCCTCGCATATCTTCATTACTTGAAATGACCCGGATGAGTCTCTGGTCCTTGGGACTGGAAGAGCCTGAAGAGGGCACCTGTGAATCCCATGCACCCATCTGAGAACTGACCAGCTACTTGCCTCTGTGGGTCCTGGGGAAATTAGGAATTTGCACGGTGTGAAACACTGGCATGGTGATTCCTGTGGGGAGACAACTCAGGAGGGTGGAAAGAGGCAGGCTGGACTCAGGAGCAGGGTTGGAATCTGGCTCCACCATAGGCCAGAAGTGACCTCTCCATACCTCACCTTTTTTTTTTTTTTTTTTTGAGACGGAGTCAAGCTCTGTTGCCCAGGCTGGAGTGCAGTGGCGCGATCTCGGCTCACTGCAAGCTCCACTTCCAGGGTTCAAGCTATTCTCCTGCTTCAGCCTCCCGAGTAGCTGGGACCACATGTGCCCACCACCACGACCAGCTAATTTTTTGTATTTTTTAGTAGAGACGGGGTTTCACCTTGTTAACCAGGATGGTCTCGATCTCCTGACCTTGTGATCCACCTGCCTGGGCCTCCCAAAGTGCTGGGATTACAGGCGTGAGCCACTGCACCTGGCCTCTCACCTCTTCTTAAAGTGGGCATCACGGTGGCGGCTGGGAGCAACAGGGCATGTCAAGGACTTGGCACCTAGTGTGAGGTCTCACCATTGTGAGCTCCCACCCCTGGCCAGCTGGCAGTCCTCCCAGCAGCATGTGGGTCAGCTCCAAGAGTCCTCATGCTTGGGATGGCTTGGACACCAGTGGCCAAGCAGGGATGTATCCTTGAAAGCCTCTTTGCACTCGTAGGAAGCAGGAACAAAAAGGCTCATCCCCTGAATTGAATGAGTCTCCTCCTAACTTCTGTTTTCCCCAGGGCTTGGTTCCTGGCTCCTTAGCATATTAGGACCAGGGCATCCGTGAGGCAGAAGACCGGCTCCTGCTGTCAGCACCTTTCTGTACATTGACGCAAACTGGATGTTATTTGTTAAGCAAGGCAGCTCTGGAATGGCCCAGGAAAGCAATGCTAGGGCTGCGACCACGCTTGAGCTCCTAGTGCAGACCTTAGAAATCTACTACGTGGGGATTCTCCTCTCAAAACATTTCTTTGCTCTCTTTGCTTTGTAAATATATATGTCAGACAAGCAAGGTCCCAGGCAAAGCAGGCTGGTCTTACCCCAGATGCCCCTGAACCCTGTAGCTGGAAGGGGTCTCGGACATTGGCCTTGAACCCCTCCCCTCTACTTCAAACACAGAGATCCTCTCCTCTCTGTAGCATGCCAGACAGCTGCTCATCCTGCCTCTGGGAATAGAAGGGAACCCGACAGCATCTCTGGGGAATGCATTACAGGATTTTAAAGCCAGGATCTGGTTTCACTTACTCGCCCTGGCATCTCTGGACATCCCAGCATTTTGCATCCAATTATTCCCTACCTTATTTTACACTGTGTGCTTGGGGATTCATGGCTATCATTGGGGTGTGAGATGAGGAATAGCCTTTTCCTTCTTTCAGTGCAACTGAGCAAGTGGTTTCACTACTCCGCCCCCAGAGGGTTTAGGAGGACTGTGTAGTGGCCAGTGGCTGCCATCTCTCAGAACTGGCTTCCAAGGCTGGGGTAACCTCAGAACTATCTACTGCCAGCAGGGCTTGGCCACATCTGGCTCAGAGCCATCCCCAAACCCAGCGAAAACACAGCCAAGTTCTGGGTACTACCCAGGACAGAGCTCAAGTCAGGCATAAAAAGAGGAGAGAATGATTATCTACTGAGGTCCCGTCGTGCACAAGCTGGGCACTGTGCAAAGTGCTTTGTGCGTGCATTTGCTCATTTCTTCTTCACAGCAGCTCCATGAGTTAGTTATTACAGCTCATTTAACAGAAGAGAAAACAGGCTCAGAAAAGTCAAGTAAAAATTTGCTCAGGGTCACACAGCTGCCACATGGAAGAGTCAGAGAGAAGGGCAAAGGCTTGTTATTTTCAATCCACAGAGGCAACTCTCAGGCTGAATACTTAAGACAAATATTTAATAACAGCCCTCTCCAAACATAAAGTGCTTTTCATCCATCTCACAACAGTCCTATGCGGTCTGCCGGATCCACTCTTCTCAGGCTTAAGGGAATGAGTCTTAGACTGAAAGCAGTAGCTCCAATCTTGACTGTATCTGGGAAGCACCTGGGAAGCTCTGAAACCCACCAGTGCTAGGGGCCAGTTTTGAACAATTCGTAGGTGATTTTGGTGCACAGCCAAGGCTGAGAAGCTCTGTGGGAGAGCATGGATCTGGGATCAAGCCCCGGCTACACAACTCCCTAGTTGTGGGGCCTTGTGAGTAAGGCAGAGAGATGTCACCTCCTCTGGGAAGGCTTCCCTGATTGTGGCCCCAGCATGTGCTCCCCACTAATGAGAAAACCTGCACTGTGATTCCCTCTTCCGTGTCTCTCTGCACTCCCCATGGGAAGCTGCGTGAAGGCGGCCACCATTCTGCATCCTTGTGGTTCCAAATCACATCCCTGCAGCAAACAGAGAGCCTGGCACATTCCAGTGCTCAACAGATGGTGTGGAATGAATGAGTGGGGCAATGATGGATGAATGAGACTCACAGCATTTGAGGGGCTCTGAGAATGGAGCTGGTCACTAAATACCCCAAAACCTGCTTGGCTGTGCACCAGAAGGGAACTAAAGTCCAGGGAACTTTGCCTCTACAGAAAAGCAGAGGGAAAGCCCACCCTAAGCCTGGAAGATTGCAGCTCCTTTATGTTTGTTTTCCCTGCCTTCCAGTCCCCCTGCCAGAGCAAAACAAGAGGAAAGAAAGGAGGTCGTGGAGAATAGAAATAAACACATGGGGCTGGGAAAATAGGCTCTGATTTTCTGCAGCTGCAGAGTAGAGCCCTAGGGATAATTCGGACCATCTGCCCATTAAGGAAGTTGAACTTTCATTCTCTTGTAAAGAAAGAACTCCCCGTGCCCCCAGCCAGCCTGCGGCACAGGGGCTCTGCTGAGGCTGAGGTGACACTGCTCGGCAGGAAATGTGATCCATATGGGAAGGACAGGGGCCATCCCAAAAGCAAAAGGACTTTCTGATCAGGCTCTCCTGGAGGGCATCGCTTTCAAAATATGGTCTGGCCTGTGGATGTGCTTTATAAAATGCTATTTCCTAATGGGAATCTGCTCTTAATACGTTCCTTTACGACTCTTCAAAGCACTTTTATTAGCAGGTCTCGTGGTGTCTTTGCTGCCCTCCCCTAAGGTAGGTGGTGTTAGCCCCATTTTACAGGTGAGAAAGCTGAGACTCAGAGAAGGGGAGTCAGTGACTCTCTCCAGGTCACATGATAAGGCAGCCACGCCAGGACCACACCTGGGTTTCCAAATTGCTGTGTCTCCACTTAGGGGTCACACGGGGTACTTGGGACTTTGCTGGGTAGAAGGAGCAACAGAACTATCTCCCGCATTGTCACTGCCCTGAGGATCGCACTGGACTTTCAAAAACTGTGACTTCGCCTCTTTGTCTCCCCAGCTGTGCTTCACATTCTCTGGAAACCGGAAGTTTGCTCTGATCTTGCTATTCCTGGCTACCCAGTGTTCAATAAAAAGTATGTCTGATCAAATAATAAATGAAGAGCTTTCCTTGCCCAGTCCTGAACCAGGAGCTCACCCCATCACAGTGGGAGGATGCTGTTAAGGCCCAGAAGCTCTGCTTAGAGCTGGATTTGTAGGAATTTCCTGGGTGGCCTGGGTGGACAAGTGAGTCCTATTCTTTCTTAAGCTCCTGAACCTCTCAGAGGGCAGTGAGAGGTCAGAGTCAACAAGCATTTAAAACCAGAAAGAAATGCTGGAGAGCCAGGAGAAAAGTGATGCTATGTGCCTGTTTCATCAGGCCTGCAGCCCTCCTTGCTGTACACCCTGTGGGGAGGTGCTGACATCTGTAAGTCACCCTTCTTGAAGGCTCAGGTTCACGTGCCCAGGGCTAGTGGACCTTCCTGGGAGGGTTCTGCCATCCCCTCCTTGCCCTAGTTCCTACTCTAGTTCTCCTCCTCCTCTAGGTTCTAGGTCTGAGTCCCCTTTCTGTGATGCTTCCCCACCTCTGCACCATAAATCCTCAAAGGTCAGGACTGTCTTGAGAACCAGGTTTACCCCTCTCTAACTCTAGGACCTTGGGCGAGGAGTGTAAACTCTCAGCATGGTTCCCACCTCAGTTAGATGGGATGACGACATACCCTAGAGTTATTCTGAAACATGCAGGAGCTCAGTGACCGGGGTGGTCGCCTCTCAATAGTGTTGAACTCAATACAACCCCTGAGGATCATGGTGGGGGCCCCAGGCACCATGGCAAGTGACTTTTCAAACCTCTGAGTCAGCGAGAAAGGCAGCCATATACCCCCTCCTGCCACCATGGCCCCAAGACCTCCCAGGGAGGTTTACTATGGCTTCGCCTGTCTTTCTTCCATCTGAATTTGACAAACGTCTCCCTAAAGAAAAGAGGCTGAGGCCGGGCGCAGCGGCTCACGCCGGTAATCCAAATACTTTAGGAGGCTGAGGCGGATGGATCACGAGGTCAGGAGTTCGAGACCAGCCTGACCAACACGGTGAAACCATGTCTCTACTAAAAGTACAAAAATTAGCTGGTCGTGGTGGTGTGCACCTGTAATCCCAGCTACTTAGGAGGCTGAAGCAGGAGAATTGCTCGAACCCGGGAGTAGGTGGTTGCAGTGAGCAGAGACTGCGCCACCACACTCCAGCCTGGGCAATAGAGTGAGACTCGGTCTCAAAAAAAAAAAGAAAAAAGAAGAGGCTGAAATCCAGCCCCAGGGGAAGTAAGTCCAACTAGATAGCTGGCCCCAAGCACCCTCCAAGGGTGGCTTCCATGTCAAAGGACAGAGGGTACCTAGGGCTGTGAAGTTCATGTAGTGGCAGTGAGAGTTGATCCAGTGACATCAAAGGCTCCCGGGGACCTCCCGGACTCAATCCGCAGAGCCCGCAGCTGCATTCACTCCCAGCATAACGGGAGCTCGGGGTCACGGAGATTAAGGACAATTCCCAAGTTTGTTTGAAATGTTTTCTAAATAAACAGTTAAACCACTCTTGGTTTTCATGTACATCTCAACATAAAAACTTTTCTTTGTTCAAAACCCACATTAAAGATCCCAGCGTCATTTCTTTCACTGGTTTTCGTAGATGATTCCGTGTTCACCTTCGTCTGTTGTTGGTATTACTAAGACAGTTTTCTTGCAGGGCAAATCCCCAAAACCACTGCATGTCTGCCAGAGAATTGGGGATGCCAGTCCCTGGTGGGGAGGGAAGGGCGGCACCGCAGGCTCGGCTGCCTGTGTACGCAGAGAAGTGGAGACAGAGCAGGCAACACACGTAAGAAGAATAGGGATTAGGCAGCAGTCAGACTCGCCACCTCAACTTAAGCGTGAAATGCCACCACTAGATAAGGCATCACAGCAGCCAAGCCTCCCAAGTCCCACGCACTCACCTGGCTGCTAACTCTGAACATAAACTCCACAGTGCCTTGTTTATTTTCTTCCAACTAGCAGTTCTTCCCAGGCTTTGGCCCTGGTTCCTGCCTTCAGTTAGCATATATCCAGAATACAAATATTAGTGGCCCTGTTAATGACCTCTTAGGATTCCCAAGAGGGGCTTCATTTCTCCTTGCCTAAGCATTTTTTTTCCTGCCAGGGCACGGGCCCAGCTCTGGTCTCTCTCCCTCTGGCCAGGGATGCTGAAAATATCTTTTAAAGAGATGAGAGTAATACAACGAGCTTAGCTGTCCTGACTCACAGGCGCCTCTGCACATCCTTATTTTACCACCTGACTTCTTAAAGGGGCCAGGCCTTTAATTTTTCCAGGTCCTCTTGAATGTATGTGAAGCCATCGGACCACTCACAGCATGGATTAATCAGAATTGAACTGTTTTCTGCACACAGCAGTGTAGAAGCTCCCATGGAAAGGGTCACTGGGAGCTTTCAGGAAGAGTCACTGGATTTGTTTTTGGAAGGCTTAAGATGGGATCTTGGCAAACCAGAATGTCTGGAAGGCAAGATCCCATCCTCTGCACAGAACAGGGGAAAAAAGAGGAAATTGTGGCCGGAGAGGCTAAGCGACTAGCCTCAGGGCCACACAGCCAGTGAGGTGAAAACAGGACTTGGATTTAAGGGTTGCTACTGTGATACGGATATAATACGAAGTATTTGGTCTTCATCTCCGGCTCCCAGCCGGAGCTCCTAGAACTCTTGTAACTTCTTAAGCGATAAGAGTGACAGGAGCATCTCTTGTGAGAATCTTTGCTTTTTGTCCCTACTCCTGAAATAGCTCTGGAGCATCTTTTTAAAATTCATAGTAAGCCCCTTCCAACCACACCTGAGTTTGGGTGGGATCGAAGGATGGGGTGCTGATTGTCAGGGAAATCAACCCTGTGATTAGAAGGTTGGACCATTCAGCCCCACTTGGAAGTGGAGAGGGGCTGAAGACTGAATTCAAGTTAACAATGGCCAGTGATTTAATCAGTCATGCTAATGTAATGAAAGCCCTATAAAAACCCAAAAGGACAGGGTTCAGAGAGGTGCGGTGCTGAACACATCGAGGTACCTGGTGGGCGGCGTGCCCAGAGAGGGCAGGGAAGCTCTGCACCCCATCCCCATACCTGGCCCTCTGCATCTCTCCCATCCCTCTGTTCCTGAGTTGTGTCCTTTATAATAAACTGATGAACCTAACTTTTCCTGAGTTCTGTGAGTTGGGTTCTAGCAAATAATCAAACCCAAGGAGGGGGTCTAAAGGGAATCTCTGACTTTCAGCCAGTTGCTTATACGTTCTGGAAGCTTGGATTTGAGATTTCATCTGAAGTCAGGGGCAGCCTGTGGGACTGAGCCCTTATCCTGTGGGGTCTTCACTAACTCCAGGTAGATTATGTGAGAATGGAATTGAATAGTGGGACACCCAGCTGGGGTTGGGGCACTGGTCAATGTGCAAAACACCTGCACAGTTGGGGTCACCAGCGCGGGAGTGAGCAGGGGAAATGAATCTTCCTTTTCGTTGATCCACACCAGAGCTGCTCCTACAGAACTGCATAGAGTTGGGGTTGCATCTTCTCAGGAAATGTTTCTGAAAAACAGGATTTTCTCAAAGTGGAAGTGCAGACAAGAGAAGGAGCAGGAGCAGAAAAGAAACTTGGATTTGGAACGTGGCCTTTCCCAGGAGGAAGGGTCTGTCTACCACGCACCAGGCATTGATCATGTGCCAAGGGCCTCCAGGGACAGCCGAGGCTCTGCCATTACAATCCTGTGGATGGCTTCCTAGTGCCCAGAGGCTCAAGCCTAAACTCCTGACCACTGCAAGGCCCTTGGTTATCCCCACCTTCCTTTCCAGCCTTATTTTTTGTCTCTTACATCCCAAATCCTTGCCATGCTGTACTATTTGGGAGGATCAGACAACGCTATGCTGTTTTAAGCATGGTTCTCTTTACCTGGGACACATTCAACTTCCACACCCACCTAGTGGACATAAACTTACTCTTTAAGTCGTGACCAGTTGGGTCAGCTGGGCGTGGTGGCTCATGCCTATAATCCCAGTACTTTGAGAGGCCGAGGCAGGTGGATCACTTGAGGTCAGTTCAAGACCAGCTTGGCCAACATGGTGAAAAAACATTTCTACTAAAAATACAAAAATTAGCTGGGCATGATGGCATGTGCCTGTAATCCCAGCTACTCTGGAGGCTGAGGCAGGAGAGTCACTTGAACCCAGGAGGTGAAGGTTGCAGTGAGCCGAGATCGTGCCACTGCACTCCAGCCTGGGTGACAGAGCAAGACTCCATCTAAAAAAAAAAAAAAAACCAAAAACCAAAAAACAAACAAACAAAAAAAGGTGCAGTTGCTGTGTCTCTCCATGCCTGAGATAAGGCTAACTTTTGGTGCTCCATTATCCTAAACAGATTCCCCCGGGGCACCTGGTACAGCAAAGTCTAGGCACAGGGATGGGAGAAGGGAGTCCGAGGACTCCAAACGATTCTGCTTCCTTGATTGTAAAACAGAGGCAGAAACAACTCAGCAGCTGCAGGGAAAACTGTTTAGAAACTTCCTCCTCTGATCATTTATTCTGAGTTTACACTGCATGCTGGGGTGCCCACAGCTCCCCTTGTCCCCAAACTTACTTCCCTAAATATTGAAAACATGCACGAAGTGTTAAACATTTTTCAAGTGCTCTAAGCCATGAATGATAACCATCGACAAACTCTGGTTTGGAATTCACCCTGGTGTCATCTGCATATTTTTTTTCCATGTGAAACCAAATTGAGAAAGATTTTTTAAACAATCTGAACTTATATCCTGCTTTAAATTCATGCCGTGGGACTTAAAAAAAAAACCTGAATTCTTCACCCACCCCTTAGTTGCAAAAACACTATTTATTTTTCCTGCAAATGGACCATCTACTAGGGTAAAACAAATGTATTTCTCTCTTGAGATGTGTATACGTAGCGGGTTTTGTTTTTTTTTTTTTTTCCTGGCCAAACTCCCAAAAGCCAAACATGTCATGGAATGACTGATATCGCCCTTGACTGAAAAAAACCTTTATCTCTCATCAAGCAGAAATTGGGACATCTGGATTCTAGGCCCAATTTGGCCACGACCTAAGCCGGGTGATTTGGGGGATCCCTCCCATCTCTCTGTTGCTGGTCTCTGTTCTGAAAACTGGTGGGGTGGGGTTGGGTGAGAGAGAGGAATGGGTCTGAAAACCATCCAACCCTAAAATCCTATGACTTCAGATCAAAACATGGGTAAACAATGGCAAGATTTTTGTTCTGAAAAATATTTTAATGTGGACTCAGATGGGTCCTGAGAAGCCTTCTGTGGCATGCCCTGCTCCAGGTAAAACCCCCAACTTCCACGTCCCGAGTGAGGGGTGTCTGTCATGTTTTCTCACCAGTCCCTTTTGCACAGTCACATCCCCATCTGCTGGAACTTCAGGTCTTTGCTGCTAATGGCACAGGCTTTGGAGGTGTTTGGGAGGGTTAAAAGGCCTCGGGGTTACCAGAGGCCACCCTGGTTAGGGGCTCTTCCCGCACGATGTTGGCTTGTGGAGGAGGGTAGCTCTCTGGTGCTGCAAACACTTTTTTCCCACCCCGTAGATCCTACGGTGGGACTTCCCAGGGTGCAGGGAATGACTAAGAAACCCTCAGACGTGGGCACCATGTCTGTCAGAGTTTCCACACTTTTCTGAAAGCTGAGCCTTGGCTCTCCCCGACAGAGCCCGGGTCTCAGGGATATGGTTAATGCTTCTGGGACTGGAATTCCCTGGAAACATAAGCAGGAGACTGAATACAGCTTGATGTTGGTGTGGTCAGAGCATGCTGGTGGGCAGAGGCTGTGGGAAGACACCCCGCAATGGGACAGGCACAGACCTCAGCCCTGAATCGCGACAACTATTCCCCTTCAGCCCCAAGGTCCTTACATCTGCATCTGGAGCTACCAGTGAAAAAAGGGGATTACTTGGGGTTTTAAGGAGCCTGGCTCTACTGCCCAAGACCAGGGGCCGAAGCTCCCATCCCAGGGTCAGGAAGTCAGGGGCTAGGAATTTTGTTCAGCCTCGGCCCTGGCCTAAGGAGGTGAGGAAGTCCATCCTCCCCTATGGGCCTCTGAAAATGGGAAGATGGAGGCTGGCCTGTGAGTTTCTTTGTTCTACGATTCCCCTGGGTCTCCCAGAGTCCTCCTCATGTTGGGTAGAGCTTCCTGTCCATGGAGCTGTCTCTGCTCAGCCCCTTCACCTCCCAATTTCACTGCCCCTGGAGACCACTGGGGGTGGGGGTCTTGTCAGAGAGCAGGGAAGAAAAGTTCAGCGCTTTGTGCAAGCTTAGGCTCCAGGTTCTGTCTGAGTTCTGGGCTGCAATGAGGGTGTAGCTCTTCGAGGCAGGAAAGAAAGCCTCAGTCCCTGAGGGGAGGCTGTCCAGAGCTGATGTCACCTCTTGCTGCACAGTCAAGAGGCTCCAGGGCCAAGTGGAGGAGGGTGCCCTCCCCCCACACCTCCCCACCCATCCCCAGGGAGCCCTGCACCCCTGTGGCTCTGGCTCTCACCTCCCCGCACCGTAGCTCCGGCCTCAGGGCCCAATCCCAGTGCAGAGCCCACCAGCCTGACTCACAGGAGCAAGGTGAATAGAGACCATGCATCCTCCACAGCACGGGGAACGCCCTGCTGGCTCGACCTCCTCACTGCTCTCTCAAGTCTGCTGTAAGAAGAGCTGCCAGAGAGTTCCTGACAAGAGCCCCTCTGGCATGCAGGCAGTGTTTCTGATCTCAAAGCCATCTTTCCACATAGTTCCTCCCTTCCCCCCCGCCCCCATCAGGAGTTGTTTATTTCTCAGAACTAAATGCCACGATCCTTCTCAGCTACCTTGGCAGCATTCTGTCAGAAACCAGTCAACAGAGCAGGGAAAAACAGCCCCCGGAAGACAGCATTCAGGACCCAGCCCTTTAGACAAAAGGGATCAGATGGGGTCTACTAGATGGCCCCATTCAATCAGACACACCCAGTTAAGCAGCCCTGGAAAGGGACTCTAGAGAATGCTAGAAGTACTGTGAAGCTCACAGATGGCCTTGGGGACTTTAGCACTTCAGGTGAGGCGAGTGTGGGAGGTCCAGGATCAGCCTGGGCACTTTCTTGTTTTTCTACGGGCAAGTCCATCACTTTCAAGGACAAGGTGCTGTCACCTGCCTTGCTCCTATTTGATCCTGAATCGTGCCTCAGGGAGGGGAGGGCAGAGAGAAAGCAGGGACAAGTTTAAGTGTCAGGGGGCCTTGGGGAGGCCTCTTTTCGGGAGTGAGGTCTCCTTCTGGTCCTGCACAGCTGGGACTAAAGTGTCATGTGAAGGGCCTACTGCGCCATACCACCCTGAGTGTGCTTTATCTCATCTGAAGGACCTAGTAAGACCAAGGAAGCATGAAAATAGCGGACCATTCAGCTGTAGTTTACATCTCAGCTGATATGAGCAACCGAAGAGAAGGCAGTTGAAGTGTCTGATGTGTGCTGCATGGCCAAGAATAACCGTGTAATGATCTGGAGGATTAGGCAGGCACCAAGAAGTGAGGCAAAGTTTCATCATATAGAAATGTTAGATGGTGTGGGAAGATCAATGAATGAGTAATTAGTAATTTTTATTAGCGGGTGTGTTTTGCGGGCCTTGGCCATTAGTGTTCTTATAGTTGAAGTACAACAATAATTTTTCATGTCATTAGTCATGGTTATAGTCCATGTGGGAATAATGGCATATGCTCTATTTGTATTGTGTCCTTTTGGTTGTAGGGTTTGTAGGTTTCTCTTCAAAACCTTCTCCTATTTATGGAGGCCTATGGCTAATTATTAGTGGTGCTGTGGGTTGTGGTATTGTGTTGAATTTTGGTGGGGCTTTTGTGGGGCTGATAGTCTGATTTATTTGGGTGTCATGAGAACCCTTTCTGTGTCCAGCTTGTGACTCTGCAGTGGCCCCTGTCCCTGAGTGTCCAGGGGGGAAGCTATAACACAGGGACTCTTTCCCCAGGCCCCATCCTCCCAGAGCCAAGACCGGAGCCTAGATGCCAGAGGCAGTGATATTCTACTTGCGCCCTCATGTGGGACAGAGCCAACTAACACCACATGCTGGGTTTGGTGATTTTCTTTTGCTTCTTTTTAAACTTGGCTAGGAGACTGTTCATTCTTCTCTGGCAAGTCTCCAAGATTCTACATGTAGCCCTCTGGGGGGAAAAGTAAACCCTAGAAGAGTGGCACAACTAAATAAGCTGATTCCCTTGTCAACATTCTAGCAAGGACCGCATCAGAAAGATGCCCACTCCTAACCGGGTGGTCTGCCGGATCGCGAGCTCTCCAGCGTCACTCCTCCATCAGTGGCAAACGGGGAAAACAAAGGCGACGCCACTTTGTCTCTGCACCTTTCCCTGTGTAACATCCAGGGAGGGGAGGCCTTTAACAAGGTCAGTAGCTGAATTTGTGCAAGCACCTCCGATGATTTTAGAAAGCGTGTCTGAGTGGGTGTATTACACAGAATAATAATCACAAACAGGTACCGAGTCCTCACCAGGTGTCCAGCACGATCATAAGCACTTTACACAGATTAACTGATTCAATTCTCACAATGACCTTATAAGGTAAAGACTCCTGTCATCCCTATTTTATAGATGAGAACACTGAGGCACAGAGATTATACCAGCTGGGCTAGTGAGTGACTGGGGGAAGGCTCCAGATCCATGCACACAACCGCCAGGTTTATGACACCTCTAGAAATGTGACCAGTGCCCCTGGGGTCTATCAGCATCTCTTGCTAGACCAGCAGAGCCCTAAAACAGGTAGGGAGCCTTCTTTGACACTTGAGCCCCAGCCATGGCTCCAGCCTCTGAACCTCCAAACTTATGGGGCTGCTCGAGGGACAGCTAGCCCTGTGCCAACACCATATCCCATGGCCCCAGCAGAATGTCCTTACTGGCATCCCCAGCTCTGTCTCCTTTCTCTCCTTTCTCTCCTTTTGGGCCTCGGTCACCTAAAACAGAGGAGGAAACTGGCATTAGAAATGGAAAGAAATCCTAATTGTGAATAAAATGTTACCTGCAGGAGATTGATGAACTCGTGACCAGAGAAACCCTCAGGCGGGAGCCAGCGGCAACTGGAGAGCCCAGCAGGCAGGAGAAGAGGGCAGCCAATTCTGCCATCTGCCCTGGGTACCCCGAGAAGGAGGAGGCATGGGTGAGAAAATCCCACCCGTTTGTAAAGAACCAAAGAGCAGCCTCTACCAGCACAGCCTCAAAGAGCACATGGAATTTTGCAGGAAGAAGACAAGTCAAAGATACTCCTATTAAACACTCAAGGTTTTAGAAGTCCACATCCAAGTTTGTCTAATGAGCCCAGGGGAAAACAAGGGAGAGGGGGCTTTAGTTAAATGGGGGGAGAGGCGGGTTCTATGTTGAGCAGGTTTCCTTGTGGGAGAGACCATAAAACATAAGTGTGAGATACCAGGGAATTGTGGCATTTCCTTCCCAGGATATGGCTAGAGAAGACCTCTTTGGCAAGCTGGCATCTCCCTCTACAAAGCAGCAGAAAATCCTGGCACCACTCACTGGACATTAAAATGACAAGGGACTTCTATTCCAAGGACCCCCAGAAAGACATCTGCCAATCAAAAGCCCATGGGCATGCTGTCTGGTGAAAAAAACAAGCCAGCAAATTCCAGGGGAGAATACCCAGGATGATCCAAGATTTGAGGGAAAAAAAAAGGCAGCCATATACACATATAGGAATGTGCTCAGAAAAAGATCTGGCAGGGTGTGCTCCAAAGCATTGATGGTAGTTATTCCAAAGAATAAGAGCTGGGGGAACTGAGGGGTGGAGACTTTTTGCTTTATGCACTTCTGTGTTGTCTAATTTTCTTTCTTCTTTTTTTTTTTTTTTTTTTTGAGACAGGGTCTTACTCTGTCACCCAGGCCCAGGCTGGAGTACAGTGGTGCAATCATAGCTCACTGCAACCTCCACTCCCCGGGTTCAAGTGATTTTCCTGCCTCAGCTTCCCGAGTAGCTGGGATCACAGGTGTGCACCACCATGCCTGGCTAAGTTTTGTATTTTTGGTAGAGACGGGGTTTCGCCATATTGGCCAGGCTGGTCTTGAACTCCTGGCCTCAAGTGATCTGCCTGCCTCCACCTCCCAAAGCGCTAGGATTACAGGCATGAGCCACCTTGCCCAGTCTCTAATTTTATTTTCAACAAGCATGTGCTGCTTTTACAATCTGTTTTAAAATCAACTTTTTAAAATGGGATCATAAAAGAAAGGAAAACCTCAGCCTGTTTCATCACTGACCAGAAAGTAAAATAAAATTTCTCAGTGATCCAAGATCAAGAGATCACCCTAGACATGGAGTGGGAATGATTAGCAGTACTTTTTTCTTAGTTTTCATTTTAACAAGTGAGGAATAGAAAGCCTGGGGAAAGAGCATCAGATGTCCTCGTCTTCCGCAGTGATGCTAGGAGGTTTAGACAATGTTGAAGCGAGCATGAAAAGACAGACTGACTGTAAAAGTAGGTTCCCCTAAAATAAACAAGGGGACTGCCTACAGGAAGAAGAGCAAATCAGAAGGAACATTTTTGGCACTGTAAATCTGAGAATTGAATTAAAGTTGTAAATCCTGGGGGAATAAAAGAGTATATAAAAGGTCAGGAGTCTGGCAGGACTGGGGAGGAGGGCTGTCCTGGGCCTGCAGCCCTGGTGTCTGCCCTGCAGGCCCCTTGTTGGCTTTCTCTGGTTACATCTCTGGGCTGCAACCTACCATAACTCTCCCTTGCATTTCTACAGGGACTTTAGCATTTCCACACATACATGCTTGCTCACTCCTCCTGACAGCCCTGTGAAATACAGTATCATGAGGATTTCTAGATTTTTGTGTGTGTGTTTTGTTTTATTTTGTTTTAGAGATGAGCTCTTGCTCTGTCACCCAGGGTGGTGGCACAATCATAGCTCACTATAGCCTCCAACTCCTGGACTCAGGAGATCCTTCCCACTCATCCTCCCAAGTAGCTGGGATTACAGGTAAGTGCCACCACACTCGGCTAATTATTTTATATTTTGTAGAGATGGGGTCTTGCTGTGTTGCCCAGGCTGATCTCAAACTCTTGGGCTCAAGCAATCCTCCTGCCTGGTCCTCTCAAAATGCTGGAACTACAGGCATGAGTCACCACACCTGGCTGAGAGTTTCTAGTTTTTGGAGGAAAAACTAAATGCTTTAACAAGATGAAGAGACTTGTACAAGGCTGACCCGCTGGTCCATGGCACAGTGAAGGTAAGCGTCCTGGTCCCCCATGCCAATGCCCATGTGCTGCCTGGGACTGGTGGTGAGGCTCAGGGAAAACTGAGATTGTTCTTACCTTTGAACCCACGCATGCCCATTGGTCCTGTGGCCCCCAGCTTACCATCATCGCCCTTGGGCCCAGGCAATCCTGGGGTACCTCTCTCCCCGGGCAGACCTAGGGAGAAAACAGACAAATGGCAGAGCCTCAGATGCAGAACAGGAAGGACCCTTAGAGGTCATCGTCAGGTTCAAGGCTCAGCCTTCCCCATGCATCCTCTCTTAGCCTTTGTGTCTGGATTTTTTCTGTTAACCTAAAGATGCCACCAGAGTCAAAGAGGTCCACACGGACCCTCCCATGCACACTTTGTATCCATCAGGCTCAGGATCCTCCCACTAGAAAGGTCCAGTGCTGTTGTGAGTGATGGTGGGGGTGCCTATTCCTTTGGGGGTGTCCCTTTGCCCTTCGGCATGCTGGAGACTTAGAATCAGCAAAAACTTTTTTTTTTTTTTTTTTTTTGAGACAAAGTCTCACTCTGTCACCCAGGCTGGAGTGGCATGATCTCAGCTCACTACGACCTCTGCCTCCGAGGTTCAGGCAATCCTCCCACCTCACCCTCCCGAGTAACTGGGATTACAGGCACATGCCACCACGCCCAGCTAATATTTGTATTTTTAGTAGAGACAGGGTTTCACCATGTTGGCCAGGCTGGTCTCAAACTCCTGTCCTCAAGTGATCTGCCTGCCTCGGCCTCCCAAAGTGTTGGAATTACAGGCGTGAGCCACCGTGCCCAGCCTAGAATCAGCAAACACTTTTTTGAGCGCTTTCTATGTGCCAGGCCCTGCTCTGGATGCTTTTCATAAAGTATCTCATTTAATCATCACAACACACTGGGAGGGATTATTCTGCCTGTGTTACAAATGAGCCAGTCGGAGCTCAGAGAGATTAAGTAAACTGCCCAAGGTCACACAGCAGTGTTGGAGGCAGGATCTGCGCCCTGCTCTTGCTGAAATGAGAGTTCATGGTCGGTCAGCATCACTTCATGCTGATCAAGAGGGCTTACTGGTACTTAGGGAGGGGGGTGGGAGGAAGAAAAAATAGCTTCTCATTTTATTTAACCAAAAAAAACAATAAAAGATCCCTTCCCTTGCATACACACAGGGAGGTATAGCAAAAGGGATTGGAGGCGAGGTCAGTAAATGGATGGCCTGCTGCCAACCAAGCCCCAGGGCTCTTGGCCATGAGGCCCCTCGGCTACCTCCTGCAGTGACGGTGCCGGCGCCATGCAGAGCCAGCATAAACAAGTCCTTGACCCAGTGAGAGCCCTGGCCCCCTGAGGCCTGGCCTGAGCGTGTAGTTATCTCTGCAAAGCAGAGCACCCTTAATTAACTGACTAATTGTTCTTTCCTGCTTGGAATATGAGTTGGTTTGCTTTGGGCTTTTTCTGGGACTTGGAGAAATCTGTCTCCCAGTAACGAATTACTCCTCTAGTCCGAAGGTCCAATGGCTGGAAGAAGACAGGTTTCTCGGAGAGAGCTGATTGGGTTTCCTCCTTTTCCCTCCTAATACGACATATCTGTTCCCAGAGTCCAACAGCTCCACTGCCACAGAATTCTTGATCTAGCACAAGGTGTGCCCCAGGCTCCCCATCTTATGATTCGCTAGGGCAGAAAATGCAGTTGCACAGCCCCAAGAGCCCCTGAGCAGCCTCAGTGCTGACTTTAGGGAGGTTCCCTGAGAGGGGAGGGCCAGGAGTAGAGACTGGGCTGGGAGCTTTCCTTCCTCCAGGCACTGTCTCCTCTACTGTGTTTGCAACACCCTAGAGATTTAGGAAGCAGATGGTTTGGAGGTATAATTCCTAAAATAACTAACCAGACACATTTCTCCCTCTATTTCCTTTTCTTCCATCACTTAGAAGCCAACAGTCTCCCAGCAAAATGTTGCATGCAGCAAAGTCTCAGGAATGGACAGACTGGCAGGCAAGGTACAACCAAGGAACGCAATGGGAGCTTGGGAGACAGTGAGTCTAAGAACCTTGTCTTTCTAGAAGGCCCAAAGTACCCTCCCCACCAGCCACTGGCTCTTCAGGGCTGTCACTGTGTGCAGCAGGATGGGGAGGGGACGGGTCAAAAGGGGAAGGGATAGGTATTCATGACCCATTCATAGAGCTGGGCAGGGTCAGCAGGAGTCATGGTGGGGCGGGAGGGTGGCAGGTGGCTGGTGATCAGGAAACGCTGACAGGACAGCATCTTTGAAGGGTTGGTCTGGATCTCAAAACATCTCCAACTCCTTCTGCATGCTCTGTTCACACAGACCCTGGCTCCTGGGCTGGGAAGGGGCTTCAGGGAGCTGCAGGCCTGTCCTGTACCTTTTCCTTCAGATTGTGGCACTTGCTAAGAAAAAGTATGCGCTGCATCCCACCGTGACACCAGCAACCTCTTAGTCTCTTGTTGGAACAGAGCGTTTGAGGCGGAGTTGATTGGGCACTGCCCTGGGGAGCCCTGGCATTTATACCATTAGGAAAGTAGGGGGTAGAGATGGATTGGGGATCTCTCCCAGGTCCCTCCCAGGGGCACGCCCATTACCTCGAAGTCCAGGCAATCCAGGGATGCCAGGCCTGCCTTCCTTTCCTTCATCCCCCTGATCACCTTTGGGTCCCGGTGGCCCTGGAAAGGCAAAAACAGCACTGAGGTTAGGGGGCTACCTTCTGGAACAGGACCAGGTCATCTGCAGAGGAAACAAAATGCCCTCTCTGAGGAGAGGAAGGGGCAGCATTAGCTTTGGAAACTCACAGGAAACCCCCAGCCCAGTCTCGGGGGGCATCAGGAAAGGCTTCCTGGAAGAAGTAATATGCAAAGTGAAATCTCAAAGAGAAACAGGAGTTAGCTAAGTAAACAGAGGGTGGGAGAGGGACACACACACACTGAATATGTGTGTCCCCTCTCAAAACCATATGTTGAATCCCTAATCCCCAATGTGACAGTTTTAAGAGGTGGGGTCTTTGGGAGGTGATGAGGTTTTGATGAAGTCATGGGGGTCAGCCCGCATGGGGTTAGTGGTTTTATAAGAAAAGACACCATGGAGTTCTCTCTCTCTCTCAAACAGACACAGCAAGAAGGCAGCAGTCTGCACACCAGGAGGAGAGTCCTCACCAGAACCCAGCCCTGCCACACCCTGATCCTTGACTTTCAGCCTCCAGAGCTGTGAGAAATAAATGCCTGTTGTTTAAGCAGCTCAGTCTATGGTATTTTATGTGGTAGCCTGGGCTAAGAGTGAAAAGGGACAGTTCCAGGCAGAGGAAACAATCCCTACAAAGGCTGAAAATGAAGACAGAGATATGTAAGCCACAGCGGGATAAGAGGCGGGGGACACACTGGGATGAGAAAGTGGGGCTCTTACAGACCTGGCCTGAGTGTTGGACTCAGCCCCTCCTGAGGGCACCAGAGGCCACAGAAGTGCCTGAGAGAAGAGCTCAACCACATCTGCATATGAGGAAGACGGCTCAGGCTGCAGTGTGGAAACTGGGTGAGAACAGGAGGGAGGCCGAGGCAGAGGCTTCAGTCCAGCCAGGTGGGAGGTGAGACCCCTGGATGAGGAGTGCGGCCATCAGACGGCTGACAGGGACACATACAAATGCTGCTTAGGAAGTAGAAGAGACTGACTTTGGTGAAAGTTGGGGAGGAAGAGGCCAGTGTCATGCTCAGATGTCTGGCTTTTGCACTTGGATGGAAGAGGGGTTTCTAATCTCTCCCGAGTGGGGCTGCCCTCCAGGCTGGGGCTCCCACGTGGCAGGGATTCTGTCATACATGATTGGATACAGTCCCCACGACAATGCCATGTGCTGCAGTTACTCATTTGAGACCACACAGGCGGCGAGTGAGTGAGGCAGCTGTGGTTTCAACCCACATGTGACCTGCCCACGTCCACTCTGCAACACCCACAGGGCTAGACATCTCACCAGTTGCAGAATCTTCTTGCCACCTATTGTTGCACCTGCTGTTCCCAAGCTAGTGAGCCCATGAGCCCTCCCTGCCAACCTCCTCCAGTCACTACCCGCTCTAAGGTGGCTCACTGCCCCTTCCTTGCAAAACCCTCTCTGACCCAGCGTGCTGAAAGTTAGTGTGAGCTGCTTGAATGCATGTGCTTGGTGCCATTTGACAAGTAATGTCACCCTGCCTTGTCCTCTTGTCATAGTGACTGTGTCCCGTCTTTCCTAAGAAAATTGCCAGCTTCCTGAGACAGGACCACACTCTTCATATCCCTATACCTGCTGTGAAGACTCAGACTCCAAGCTCTCACCTCCTGCTGCTTTTCAAGAGAAAACGAGGACCATGGGGCTGGGTGCAGTGGCTCACACCTGTAATCCAGCACTTTGGGAGGCCAAGGAGGGTGGATCACCTGAGGTCAGGAGTTTGAGGCCAGCCTGGCCAACATGGTGAAATCCCATCTCTACTAAAAATACAAAAATTAGCCAGGCTTGGTGGTGGGTGCCTATGATCCCAGCTACTCTGGAGGCCGAGCAGAAGAATCGCCTGAACCAAGGAGGCAGAGATTGCAGTGAGCCAAGATCGCGCCATTACACTCCAGCATGGGTGACAAGAGTGAAACTCTGTCTCCAAAAAAAAAAAAGAAAGAAAAGAAAGGGAGGACCACGAAAAGCGGTCTTTATAGTGTCCCTACCCCCTTAAATTCATGTCTACCAGGAACCTCAGAATATGACTTTATTTGGAAATACTGTCTTTGCAGACATAATTAGTTAAGATGAGGTTATACTGGGGTAGGGCAGGCCTCAGTGCAATGGCTGGTGTCCTTATAAGAAGGGAAAACAGAGACACAGAGATATGAGAGCATATGTGGCAACAGAGACAGAGATTGGAGTGACACATTCCCAAGCCAAGAAACACCAAGAATTGCCAGCAAGCACCAGCAGCTAGGAAGGGCCAAGGAAGGGTCCTCCCACTGAGCTTTCAGAGGGAACGTGACCCTGTGGATACCTTGATTTCAGACTTTGAGTCTCTAGAACTGTGAGAAAATAAGCTTCTGTTAAACCACCAAGTTTATGATGCTTTGTTATGGCAGCCCCAGGAAATCGAAACACACAGACTCACAGCCCAGCAGTAACGTCTTGCACAATAAATATTTGATGAATGAATGAGTATATGAGATCAGAAGGTGTTAATAATACATACAAAACAATCAGCCAGCCAAGATCGAGATGTACTGATACCTCCCTCACACTGGCACTGTCCTCAGACCTAACCAAACTTGACAGATATTTAATAATTCCATAGCACACACGCAGGGGAAAAAAGTAGTCAATAATTCTTCAATTCACAAGTAATACAGATGATTTAAGAAGGACTAGATTTTGTGATCCCAGTTTTCAGACCACAGGATTGAGTCAGAGAACCTGTTGGGAACAGACCAAAGATGGCGCAGAAATGAAGGGCGGAGTCAGGAAGCAAATGTGTTCCACTACCCCTTCCCAGCGATCTCCCCTTAAGGCCAAGGCCAAGGCTGCAGCAAAGGGAACTGGGAGAGGGTGCCTGGATCTCTGCTGCTGGGCTGGATGCCCACCCCTTTCTCTCTTCTCTGCCTCCACCATCCCGGGTGCTCCAGGAACCGAGCTGGTCACAGATGCAAGGGACAGCACCCTCCAATTTCACCTGTCCTTCAGATGCAGGTGCAACCTGCAGGGGGGTCTTCCCAGGAGTCACTTTCGCCAAGGGAGGATGCTGCCCAAAGACTCTGATGTAGGGCCTCTGGGTGGTAGACATCATCTGGAAGGAGGCATTGAGTATGGATATTGAGTCTTGGGTTTAAGTCCTGATTCTATTAAATGTGCAGTTGTAGCGAGGACTGAGTGGATTCAGTGGCATGATGACTAGAGAAGGGCTTCAAAGCCTTGAGTGAGGGGGGCCATCCCGATCACCTCACTTTGCATAATGCCTCCTTACTTTGCATAACACCTCCTCAGAACCATTGTAGGATGACAACTTCCGGGTATTCCTGGTGCACCTGAAATCACCCTGTGGAGTTTGGCTGGGTCATCCAAGGAGAGGCAGGTCTCAAGAACATGCTACAGATGGATTTTTTTTTTAAACATAACTGTGTGGTTATGAAGGTCTTTACTAGAGATTAACTGGGAAGAAGGTGGGGTGGGCAGTAAAGGTGGTCACCAATTCCCAAACCTTCATCACATCCTCAGGTGGTACAGGCCTGGCTGACTCAGAAGGGCTGATGATTTGGCCAGAGCTTCGAGGGGCCAAGCTGCCAGGGGCTCCGAGGACCAAGTGTATCTTTAAATCACTGATGCTGCCTGTAGATGAAGCAATCTCAGGATTTGACTTTTTAGTGTGTTTACTGACACTATCCTTTCTTCAGAAACCCAAGCTGGAAATCTTGAGCCTGCTCTGATTCTTCTTTCCTGTCCCTCTTTTGCATCCCTTTCCAGCCACATGCATCTGTGATTCGAGGCTTCTCATAAAGGAAAGTCCTTCTCATGTCTCCACCTCCTTCCTCACTGCCTCCACCCTCGTCAGGTCCTTATGGCCTGGCTCTGGCCTTTATAAGAACTTCCCTGTCTCCGTCTCTCTCCAGCCTATGTGTGCCTTGCTGTCTGATCCATCTCTCTGAAATAACAAAGCAACCAAAGGGACTCAGAGCACAGGAAGGCCCCTCACTGCACCACAGTTGCAGCTTCCCCTGTCAAGGCCCCTGCAGATTACTCATGATCTGACCCCTTCTGCTGCAAACTTACAGCTCAGTGCTCATGGTCACCAACTTTCCTCCACCTCTGCACAAATGCTCTCCTCACAGTGTCCCTGAACATTAGCCAAATCCTAAGAGTCCAGTCCCTCTTAGTCCTGAGACTGCCTTCATGCCCACTGATTTGGTTTGGCTGTGTCCCCACCCAAATCTCATCTTGAACTGTAGCTCCCATAATTCCCATGTGTTGTGGGAGGGACTCAGTTGGAGGTAACTGAATCATGGGGGTGGGTCTTTCCCTTGCTGTTCTCGTGATAGTGAATAAGTCTCATGAGGTCTGATGGTTTTATAAAGGGGAGTTCTGCACACACTCTCTTGCCTGCTGCCATGTAAGATGTGCCTTTGCTCCTCCTTTGCCTCCTGCCATGATTGTGAGGTCTCCTTAGCCATGTGGACTGTGAGTCCATTAAACCTCTTTTTCTTTATAAATTACCCAATCTCAGGTATGTCTTTATTAGCAGTGTAAGAACAGACGAATACACCCACGCTTCTGGTCTCTTAGTGTACCACAGGCAGAGCCCCCAAATCTCAGAGCTGGAAGGAGATGGGGAGATCCTCATGTACAATGCCCCTGTGGGAGCACCCAGAGCCTGGTCAGGTGGCCTCTGCCCACTCCCTGGGCACTATCCCCCACCTTGAACTGTGGTTCCCAAGGAGGACAGAACCTTCTGTAGGGCACTGTCTGTGGCCTGTGCTTTGCACATGCTCAGCACACAATCAGGATCTGAAGAATGACTAATGTGCAGTAGCAGAAGTGCCATGACATCTGTTGTTCCAAGAGGTACCCAGGTGAGCTTTTTCACTTCTCAACTTTCTACACCATCCCATTTCTCATCTCTTTTGTCACGAAGGCAGGCCAGGGCATGGAGGTGGCTGGGACAAGGAGGACCAGGGTCCTGGGGTCCCTGCTCAGGCTCTGTCCACTCATCTAGCCCACTCCCCTCATGCTCCCCCCAGTGCAGTTGCTCCCACCAGAAGCATCTTCCCAATGGGACAAAGGGTCTGGGACCAGGCATTCAGGAGAAGCACCAGGGTTTTCCTGGGGACCAGTCAACGAGGGGAAACCCATGCCTTCTCCCTTTCCTGATCCCAGAACGCATGATGGGGTAAGGGACCTGCATGGGCTGGAATCCAGGAACTGATGTGCCAAGAGCAAATTATGAGGACAGCTGATGAGCCTGGCCTGGAGCCAGCAGTACAGTCAAAACCACCCCCAGAACCATGCTAACCACAGGGCGGCTGACAGGGTGGAGTGGCTCAGCAAACGGCTCCACTTCCAGTACCCTCAAGTCACCAGGGCCTGGATTCTCAGCCCCTATCACCTTTACAATTGTGAGGTCTCTATTTTTCATCATTTAAGGCATCTCTCTGTGACCCTGAGAAGTGGACAAGGCAGGCACTGTCAGCCCCATTTCAGAGCCAAGGAGACTCAGGCCCAGAAAGATGCTGGGACTGCCCTTGCTACGGTCCTCCGAGCCCCGAGAGAGGGTGGTGGGCGGGGCTGGGGGCAACTCCACCCCCTTCCCAGCAGAGTCCGTGTGGAAGGAGAGATGAGAGCTTGGCTCACCAAACAATGTCCCAGGGACCTCAGCCCAGGCCATGCTCCCCAGCCCTCAGTAGAGCAGAAAGGCCACTTTACCTGTCACTCCATTCACAGATCTTCCCCACTTTCAGCAGGTCCCTACCACCCAGAAGCCAGAGTCCCAGCGTTAGCCTGGAATCCAAAGCCCCACTCTGTGACGCCATCCCTTTATAAATATTTGCTGAACTGGACTCTCTAATAGATTGTGTTTTTTCTCACGAAATCAACCCACAGATAAATCTGCTTTGCGAACTTGTTTTCATGAATCCAGAGATGTATTTTTTTGTCCCAGCTGGGTCACTGGATGGTTTTGTGACTTCGGCCAATCATCTCCCCTCTCTGGCCTCAGGATCCTCAACTACAAAACAAAAAGAGTGGACTGGATGATTTCAGATCTATTGCCACTCCATCCAAATGCTGTGATTCCAGAAAACCTGCATCCTTGCCAAACAGCCATCTGAATGTGACTTTGCTCATGTTTCCCCTTCTGGGCTGCCTCTCCTCTCTGGTTACCTTTCCCCTCCTGGGCTGCCTCCCCTTTCTGGTTACCTTTCCCCTCCTGGGCTGCTTCTCCTCTGTGATGATCTAAGTTCTCTGCTTCTTTCAAACCCACAGGCAGATTTCAACAGACCTGATTAATGCTAAAAATCCAAAACAGAAAATAGACCCCCACTGCAGATATTGATAAGACAGAAACTGGAGACAAAGCTCATCAAAAACTGTATAACAAAGTAAGAGAATAAAAACCATTCGGGTCAAGCTCAGGAATAATGTAAATAAGCTCATATTTGAAAAAATACACATAATTGAGTATTTGTGACTTCTCAGCCAGGAAAGAGCAAAGCGTGAGAGTATGGTGAGTGTATGTGTATATGTATGTGCGTATATGTGTGTGTGTATATGTGTTCATATGTATGTATATATGTGTGCATGTGTATGTATGTGCACGTTTGTATGTGCATATGTATATGTGTATGTGCAAACATGTGTACATATGGGTATATGTGTTTATGTCTGTATATGTGCAGGTATGCGTGTATATATATGTGTGTATGTATGTTTGTGTATGTATGTAGATATGGATGTGTGTGTGTTTAAAAACCTTAATAGAGGAACTAGACAAAGCTAGGGCGGAAAGGCCACTGCAGACAGCAGTATGGGAATGCCTGGAAGCTTTTCTAGTGACCTAGCCCTTGTTCAAAAGCCAGGGTAGAGTTTGGTCCTGTTAAGGCTGCATGGTAAATACATTCAGATATACCAGCAGGAATCTTTTTAATAATAACCACCAGGCACCTGGCAACAGAGACAGGGAGGCAGGAAAGACCCTAGATGCAGTGGTGATAATGAGAGCTGGAGGCCCAAGCGCTGTCAAACTGTGAAGAGCCAGGAGCCCCAGTGCAGTGATCTGCATGTTTGCATCCCCCCCGATTTCACATGACGCAACCTAATCACCAAGGCGATGGTATCAGGAGGCAGGGCCTTTGAAAAGTGATGAGTCAGGAGGGTGAGGCCCTTGTGAATGGGATCAGCATCCTTATAAAGAGGACTCCAGGGAGCTGCCCCATCTCTTCCACCAAGTGAGGACACAGCAAGAAGTCACAAACTATCAACCAGAAAGCTGGCCCCGAACAGGCCCCAACTCTGCTGGCCCCTGGATTTTGGACTTCCCAGTCCTAGAACTGTGAGCAATAAACCTCTGTTGCTTATAAATGGCCCAGTCTATGGTATTTTGTTATGGCAGCCTGAACAGATGGATACACCCATCAAGAATCCAAAGCTTAAAGACAAGAAAGCAGGACTAAGATGGAACTTTCATTTCAACAGAACTGAGTGTAAAACTTAGTTTGAGGACCAAAGAAAGACTACCTGGAGGATCCCACCAGAAGAACCACGGCAAATGAGTGATCCAGGGCAGTTTCAGTTTGAGCCAAGGAGATTGGATTTAGAAATGAAAGAACCCGGATGTGAAGTGTCTGGGGAGGCCTGAGAGGGTACCTTAGCAGGAGGCATGGTGACGTCTCTAGCTTGGAAGAGGAAGGGCCTGGAAAGTGCCTCAAATACAGGGAACACACTCTCCTCTCTTCACTGCTTACAGCTCGGAAGCAAAATGCTTCCATCCCAACAACCAGGGTTTCTGGGCCAGGCAGAGCCAATTTAGATCTTGGCCTTACCGCTTGCCAGTTGTCTAAGAAACAGTGGGAAGGCTATTCAGGCTTCTCATCTATAAAGTGGGCAATAAGACCTTTTTGTAGGATGTGAGGATTCGTGGTCTTGAATGTCTATTTAAGAATTCATGTCTACAAAATGCCTGCCTCATTATAGGTCATAATTCACTGTAATTGTTATTTAATACTAGTTAGGTCCTGAACACTAATTCCTGCTAGGGGCAAGGGAGGTCAAGGAAAAGAGAAGACAGGAAAAGCTAAGATCCCAGGGGCACGGGTTTGGAAGAAGAAATTCTACCTCCTTCCCTCCTTTGATTTCTGGGATGTGAAGGCCCAAAGTGACCCAGGACCAGGAAACCAAACTGGGATAGGGGAAGCCTCTGATCGTCCAGTGTCAATATTTAACAGTTGCTTTTACAAATATTGAGTCTCAGTTGTGTGCATTGCACTCTTAATGCTGGGGGACACAGAGACACACAGATCCAGGTGGACTATGGGGTAACAGAATGAGAACCAGGCATTGGGGTTAAAGGTCCTGATCATTGAACTGTACACCTAAAAAGGGGGGATTCCATGGCATGTAAATTACACCTTATTAAAGCTGGATCATTACCAGCCGTGAGGCCTTGAGCAAGGCAGGGACTTCCTCCCTGAGCCTCAGTTGTTTTCCTGCCAAAATCCTACCCTTCCCTCTACAACATCTGCCTTAAACGACCTCACAGACTCTCCTCAGGCCCCATTTTAAACAAAACAGGGAACAAAAGGGCTGTGCAAACTGGAAAGGACGCAGAGGCCCCATCATTATACTTGCACTCTGATAAATGCAGAAACTCAAAAGAGGGAGACTTCAGGGAGCTAGAAAGGTTGGGGGCGTTCAGTAGGATTTGGGTGGGTGAGGAGGAGGAAAAAGAGGAAAAGGAGGAAAAGGCAGAGGAGGAAGAGGAAAAGGAGGAGAAAAGAAGGAAGACAAAGAGGAGAAGGAAGAAGAGGAGGAGAAGGAGGAGGAAGAGGAGGGGGAGCAGGAGGAGGAAGAGGAGGAGGAGGAAGAGGAGGAAGATGAGGAGGATAAAGAGGAGCAGGGAAAGGAAGAGGAGAAGGAGAAGGAAGAAGAGGAGGAGAAGGAAGAAAGGGAGGAGGAGAAGGAAGAAACGGTGGAGGAGAAGGAAGAAAGGGTGGAGGAGGAGGAGGAAGAGGAGAAAGAGGAGGAGGAGGAGGAGGGGAAGGAAAAGGATAAGAAAGAAAGAGAAGAGGAGAGAGAAGAAGAGGAGAAGGAGGAGGAGGGGAAGAAAGAGGAGGAGGAGGAAGAGGAGGAGGGGAAGGAGGAGGAGGAAGAGGAGGAGGAGGAAAAGGAGGAGGAGGAGGAAGAGGAGGAGGAGGAAGAGGAGGAGGAGGAAGAGGAGGAGGAGGAAAAGGAGGATGAGGAGGAAGAGGAGGAGGAGGAAGAGGTGGAAGAGGAAGAGGAGGAGGAAGAGGAGGAGGAGGAGGAGGAGGAGGAAGAGGAGGAGGAGGAGGAAGAGGAGGAGGAGGAGGAGGAAGACGAGGAGGAGGAGGGGAGGGAAGAGGTGGAAGAGGAGAAAGAGGAGGAAGAGGAGAAAGAGGAGGAAAAGGAGGAGAAGGAGGAGGAAGAGAAGAGGAGGAGGGGAAGGAGGAGGAAGAGAAGAGGAGGAGGAGGGGAAGGAGGAGGAGGGGAAGGAGAAGAAGGAGGAGGAAAGGGAGGAGGAGGAGAGAAGGGAGGAGGAGGAGAGAAGGGAGGAGGAGGAGAGAAGGGAGGAGGAGGAGAGAAGGGAGGAGGAGGAGAGAAGGGAGGAGGAGAAAATGGAGGAGGAGGAGAGAATGGAGGAGGAGGAGAAGACAGAGGAGGAGGAGGAGGAGAAGAAAGAAGAGGAGGAGAAGGAAGAAGAGGAGGAGAAGGAAGAAGAGGAGAAGGAAGAAGAGGAGGAGAAGGAAGAAAGGGCAGAAGAGAAGGAGGAAGAGGAGAAAGAGGAGGAGGAGGAGGGGAAGGAAGAGGATAAGGAAGAAAGGGAAGAGGAGAGGGAAGAAGAGGAGGAGGGGAAGAAAGAGGAGGAGGAAGAGGAGGAGGAAGAGGAGGAGGAGGAAGAGGAGGAGGAGGAGGAAGGGGAGGAGAAGGAGGAGGAGGAGGAGAAGGAGGAGGAGGAGGAGAAGGAGGAGGAGAAGGAGAAGGAGGAGGAGGAGGAGAAAAGGAGAAGGAGGAGGAGGGGAAGGAAGAGGAGGAGGAGGAGGAACAGGAGAAGGAGGAGGAATGGGAGGAGGAGGAGAGAATAGAGGAAGAGGACAGAAGGGAGGAGGAGGACAGAAGGGAGGAGGAGGAGAGAAGGGAGAAGGAGGAGAGAAGGGAGGAGGAGGAGAAGGAAGAGGAGGAGGAGAAGGAAGAGGAGGAGGAGAAGGAAGAGGAGGAGGAGAAGGAAGAAAAGGAGGATAAGGAAGAAGGGGATGGGCGGGGGAAGAGGGGGAAGAGGAGGAGGAGGGAATGGAGAAGGAAGAGAAGGAGAAGGAGGAGGAGGAAGAGAAAGAGGAAAGAGGAGAAGGAAGCGGAAGAGGTGAAGGAGGAGGAGGAGGAGGAGGAGGGCTCTGCAGGTGCAGGAGCCTCTGGAGCACAGCTGTCAGTGGGGAAGGTGGGCTGTGCTTCCAGGGCAGTGACGAGATGTGCCCCACTAGACTGGATGCATCACCCACGGCAAGACCATGTATGGCCCTTGAGTTAAACAATTAAATACCTCAAGAACATCACATGTTTCTGGTTTCGTTTGAAACACAGGCAGACCTTGTCAACCTGGGCCCACCTTCCAGCCTGGCAAAAATGGGCTAGACCTGCCAAAACCCTTAACACTCCCCTGACATTGCAGTCTCTACTCCTTGACATTGCTCACTGGCCCCTGCAGCAGTTCTCTCTGTGCCCCCTAGCATGAGCGGCAGTGGAAGAGAAGGCAGACAGGACAGGATAGGAAAGCAATGGGAAGCACACTAGCTCTGGGATCAGAAAGGCCAGCATGTAAATGCTGGTCCATCACCTCCTGGCCCTGTGGCTGTGGGCAAGCTATGGAAGCTTCCCAAATCTCAGTGTGCTTGTCAATAAAATAGGGAAAACATCACTCCCTTGGACAGACATTATTTTCAAAAGATGCCCACATGAGATACACCTGGCACAGTAGGTAACACATACTAGATGCTCACAATGGTATTATTTGTGCTGATGGCAGACTAAGGAATTTCTAATGAACCCAGTGGGCCCTGGGGAGCCACAGTGGGCTTTGAGCAGGGGGATGATGTGGGAGAAGTGCATTTCATGAAGGGTGTTTCTGATGGTGAGTGCAGCAGGAAGGAATGGGGGGAGGGAAGGGGACCAGTTTGTCAGGAGTGAAGAAAGGGAGTTGGGTCTCTAGGTTCTATCATTTGTGGGCCCACAGCACGAGTACAATGGAGGCCCATACATTTTTGCATTTTTGCCATTATAGTTAAGATTACAAATGGACTGGCATTCCATAGTCCCAGCACTTTGGGAAACCAAGGTGGGAGGATCACTTCAGGCCAGGAGTTCAAGACCAGCCTAGGCAACATAGCAAGACCTTATCTCTAAAAAGTAATAATTTTTTAAAAACTGGCCAGGTATAGTGGCTCATGCCTGTAATCCCAGCACTTTGGGAGGCCGAGGCAGCAGGATCACCTGAGGTCAGGAGTTCGAGACCAGCCTGGCCAACATGGCGAAACTCCGTCTTCTACTAAAAATACAAAAATTAGCCAGGAGTGGTGGCACACACCTGTAATCCTAGCTACTCAGAAGTCTGAGGCAGGAGAATCGCTTGAACCTGGGAGGTGGAGGTTGCAGCGAGCCAAGATCATGTCACTGAACTCCAGCCTGAGAGACAGAGTGAGACTCCATCTCAAAAAAAAACAAAAAACAAAAAAACACCAAACAAAAAAATGTAGTGGGGCATGGCAGCGTGCACCTGTAGCCCTAACTACTTGGAAGGCTAAGGCAGGAGGATCACTTAAACCCAGGAGTTTAAGGCTGCCATGATCACACCACTGCCCTCCAGCCTGGGCAACAGAGCCAGACCCCAACTTGAAAACAAAAAATAAAACAACAACAAAAACAGTTACAGGGCGCCTGTAGTCCCAGCTACTTGGGAGGCTGAGGCAGGAGAATGGCGTGAACCCGGGAGATGGAGCTTGCAGTGAGCCGAGATCACGCCACTACACTCCAGCCTGGGCTACAGAGCAAGACTCCGTCTCAAAACAAAAAACAAAAAACAAAAAACAAAAAAAATACAAAACAAACAAAAAACAGTTACAAATGAAACCAACAGATCGTTCAATGAAATACATTCTTTTGCCTAAATGAATAAGTCTTCGTAAAAGCCTAGAAGGCCAGGTTCAAGTTGGGAATTCTCTAACTCCAGATCTCCACCCTGGGAATGACACTAGAGGAGCCCCTCTCTACTCCCGGCCTGAGCCGGTTGTTCTGCCCCCAGCCTCAAGCTCTTGGAGGCTCCAGCACACCCATGCAAGCTGACCACCAGGCTTCCATTAGCCACTGCTGGAGCAAACTCTCACACCTAGAAGAGTGGCCACTGAATCTGCTCTCTACCCGAGGGAAGTTTACCTGGGAAGAGACCTGTGCAAGCCCTGGAAGTGGGTACATGCCATTTGGGCAGAAAATTCCAGAGTCCTGTAGGGCAAGACTTAGAGAGCATGGACTGGGAATGGCAAGTGCACTTGGGGATGGGGTGGGGGTGGGGTACTCCTGGATTCTTGGGGAGGGGCGTGCAGGAGGAAGACCCCATCAGGAGGGGCCGTGGGTAGAGGCAGCAAGGGCCTGGCGGTACCTTTGGCGAGGGAGATGTTCCGCAGCGCGATGGAATGCTCCCAGTCCTTGAGGCGCAGGTCCTCGGTGACCGCGTTGAGCATGGCCAGCTCCTGCTTCAGCTGCAGCTCCATGCCCACGTGCGCCAGGCGCAGGCGGCGCGTGTCCTCGCTGGCGTTGCTCACCAGCACCCGCAGGTCCTGCAGCCGCGTGCGGTGGAGGGCCACGTCGTAGGACAGGCTGTGGTTGAGGCCGCGCAGCACGCCGCCCACGTCGGCCAGCTCCTCGCCCAGGATGCCCACCCTGCGCGCCAGCCTGTCCAGCAGGCCCGCGTGGTGCCTCAGCAGCAGCTGGCTACTGTTGCTCTCCACCTGCAGCTGGTACAGCTCCAGCTGCGCCGTGTCGCTCTGCTGGCCCGTGCGGTCCCGCAGCAGGGCCACTGCCTGCTCGGTCTGCACCGCCTGCGCCTGCAGCCCCCACAGCGCGCCCTCCAGCCGCTGCACTGCGCCCGCCAGCGCCAGCAGCGAGTCTGACTGGTTCTGCAGCGCGTCCTGCACCTTCCACACCTGCTCGGTCAGGTCCGCTTGCAGCGGAGCCTGCAGCAGCCGCAGCTGCAAGTCCCGGAAGCTCTCATTCAGCCGGTTCACATTGCGAGTCAGGGCCTTCAGGTCGTCAGGGGAGCTGCGCGGCCTGGACACTGCGGAGGAGGAGGAAGGGAGATGTGAGCATCGCTGGGGAGGAAGGCCCCGGGTGACAAGAGACGAACCCAGTCAGAGCCTGGCATGCAGTAGGTGCTCAATAAATGATAGACGAATAAAAAGCAGAGGTGGTGTGCTGAGCGCTTTACTAGATCCTAGGTATTGTGTTAACCAGTGGTCCCCAAACCTGCCTGCACATTAGATTACCTGGCTAGGTGTCTTACCTGCAGAAATTGTGATTAAATTGGTATGCAGTGTTACCTGGGCTTTGGAATTTTTAGAAGATCCAGAAGTAATTCTAAGGTGCAGACAAGTTTGTGAGCTGCTGTTCTAGTGTAACTATCATGGGTTAATTCAGTGGACCCCTATGAAACTGCCAGTTGCAAATGTTGAAAAGCAGTTGCATATCAGCAGTTTCATGTAGGTCAGCTTAAGATGTTGGGTGGTGTTATCCTCTCAACTTTAGAGGGTGGGTACCTGCTGCAATCTGAATAAGCCCCCCAAAATTCAAATGTGGAAACTTAATCACCAAAGTCATCGTAAGAGAGGGGGTCTTTAGGAAGTGATTGAATCATGAAGGCAGAGCCCTCACGTATTAGATTAGCGACTTTATAAAAGAGGTTTGAGGGAGCTGTTTGCCCTTCTTGCCACGTGAGGACACATAGAAGGCACCATCCATGAGAAACAGGCCCTCACCAGACATGAATCTGCTGGCACCTTTATCTTGGACTTCCCAGCCTCCAGAACCATGAGTAATACATTTGTTGTTTATAAATTACCCAGTCTACAGTATTTTGTTATAGCAGCCTGAACAGACTAAGATAGTACCATTCTTATTCCCTTTTACAGTTAGAGCTATTAGCATTGCCAAGGGTAAAAATTTACAGCAAGTAAACCTTAACTAAGAATGCTTGCTCCAGAGCCTGGGGGCTTCCCCTCAAGTCAGCTCCAGGACTGCCTAAAGGAAGAGCACCCCAGCAGCAGACTCAGCCAGGCTCAAGGCCACCGTGTCTATTTTCTGGCCTCCTGAGTTCAGGGCCCTTTCCCTTCTGCTCACGTGCTGTGCCAACAGCCTGTCTGGGTGTTCTCAGAGTGTTCTCATGACTTCTGATAAGCCACGGTGTCTCCTGGAGCTCCAGGGGCATCATGAGAAGAAACTGACGTGAAATTATCAAGCTTTCCATTCTCCAACAGCCCTGTCTCAATACTTGTCACCCAATCAGAGTCCATGATTGGACAGACATAATCCAATGAAGACTGCTTTTATATTGATATGCTCCTTCTCTGCGTCTTCTACTTCTTTGTGTTGTTTGTTTGTTGTTTTTTGTTTGTTTTTGTTTTGTTTTGTTTTTTTGAGACAGAGTCTCCCTCTGTCACTCTGTCGCCAGGTTGGAGGGCAGTGGTGCGATCTTGGCTCACTGCAACCTCTGCCTCCCAGGTTCAAGTGATTCTCCTGCCTCAGCCTCCCAAGTAGCTGGGACTACAGGTGCATGCCACCACGCCCAGCTAATTTTTGTATTTTAATAGAGATGGGGTTTCACCATGTTGGCCAGGATGGTCTCGATCTCTTGACCTTGTGATCTGCCCACCTTGGCCTCCCAAAGTGTTGAGATTACAGGTGTGAGCCACTGCACCCGGCCCTACTTCTTCTTCTAGATCCTCTATTTCCTCTTCAGCAAAAAACCCATCCCTGTGATCCCCCACCCCTTCCTCTTGGAGGGTTCCCTTTTCTTGGTTATAAGCAGCTATTGCATAATACTAAGAAGAGTGATGTGTGTCTTCATCGTTAGAATCTAGCATCCTTGTATCTCTTGGGAGGTTGTGGACTGTTCTGACTCAGGTATGCTACAAATCCTGAGTGGGGATGTCTAGGGATGCTCATTGTCTGTTAGCTGTGTCCTGTCCACAGCTGTTCCCCACTCTGCTCTGCATACCACAGAAAGGGAAATAAGGCCTGGTGGTGGGCTAGGTAGGAGGTGGGGGCAGATGAGGCACAGAACAAATTCCGCCTTGAAAATCTTGGAGGTAACCGGGGAACTTGGTACACAGCTTGTTCAAACAATGAGAAAAATTAGACGGAATAAGTTCTCATCCAGAACTTCACATTGAGAAGGAGGGATATAGGTTGTGAGGGCTCTCTAGCCATGGAAAGACCAGCTGTTACAATCTTTCAGTGATGCTTCTGGAAGCACACGGCATTTGTGGTGGCCACCCTGGAGGAGATAAGTCATTTCAGCTTAGGCTCAGAGGCTCACAGGCCTGAAGGGGTCTTGGAGCCTTGCCTCGACTTCTCCCCCACCCAGCACTTTAATCTAAGAAGGTCACATTGCAAAAGGGTCCTGGCACCCCTGCTTACACCAGTCTCTCCATCTTCAGTTAGTGCTGACTGTCAGAATTTTATGTATTCTGTTCAGACTTAAAATTTGCCTTCTTGTATTCAATTAGGAAAACAGGAAGTCAAATTGTCCCTGTTTGCAGATGACATGATTGTACATTTAGAAAACCCCATCACCTCAGCCCAAAATCTCCTTAAGCTGATAAGCAATTTCAGCAAAATCTCAGGATACAAAATCAATGCACAAAAATCACAAGCATTCCTATACACCAATAACAGACAAATAGAGAGCCAAATCATGAGTGAACTCCCATTCACAATTGCTACAAAGAGAATAAAATACCTAGGAATCCAACTTACAAGGGATGTGAAGGACGTCTTCAAGGAAAACTACAAACCACTGCTGAACAAAATAAAAGAGGACACAAACAAATGGAAGAACATTCCATGCTTGTGAATAGGAAGAATCAATATTGTGAAAATGGCCATAGTGCCCAAGGTAATTTATAGATTCAATGCCATCCCCATCAAGCTACCAATGACTTTCTTCACAGAATTGGAAAAAACTACTTTAAAGTTCATATGGAACCAAAAAAGAGCCTGCATTGCCAAGACAATCCTAAGCAAAAAGAACAAAGCTGGAGGCATCACACTACCTGACTTCAAACTACACTACAAGGCTACAGTAACCAAAACAGCATGATACTGGTACCAAAACAGAGATATAGACCAATGGAACAGAGCGGATGTCTCAGAAATAACATTACACATCTACAATCAACTGACCTTTGACAAACCTGACAAAAACAAGAAATGGGGAAAGGATTTCCTATTTAATAAATGGTGCTGGGAAAACTGGCTAGCCATATGTAGAAAGCTGAAACTCAATCCCTTCCTTACACCTTATACAAAAATTAATTCAAGACAGATTAAAAACTTAAATGTTACCTAAAACCATAAAAAACCCTAGAAGAAAACTTAGGCAATACCATTCAGGACATAGGCATGGGCAAGGACTTCATGACTAAAACACCAAAAGCAATGGCAACAAAAGCCAAAATAGACAAATGGGATCTAATTAAACTAAAGAGCTTCTGCATGGCAAAAGAAACTACCATCAGGGTGAGCAGGCAACCTACAGAATGGGAGAAAATTTTTGCAATCTACCCATCTGACAAAGGGCTAATATCCAGAATCTACAAAGAACTCAAACAAATTTACAAGAAAAAAAAATCCCATTAAAAAGTGGGCAGAGGACGTGAACAGACACTTCTCAACAAAAGACATCTATGCAGCCAACAGACAGGTGAAAAAATGCTCATCATCACTGGTCATCAGAGAAATGCAACTCAAAACCACAATGAGATACAATCTCATGCCAGTTAGAATGGCAATCATTAAAAAGTCAGGAAACAACAGATGCTGGAGAGGATGTGGAGAAATAAGAACGCTTTTACACTGTTGGTGGGAGTGTAAATTAGTTCAACCATTGTGGAAGACAGTGTGGCGATCCCTCAAGGATCTAGAACTAGAAATACCATTAGACCCAGCAATCCCATAACTGGGTATACACCCAAAGGATTATAAATCATGCTACTATAAAGACATGCACACGTATGTTTATTGCAGCACTACTCACAATAGCAAAGACTTGGAACCAACCCAAATGTCCATCAATGATAGCCTGGATTAAGAAAATGTGGCACATATACACCATGGAATACTATGCAGCCATAAAAAAGGATGAGTTCATGTCCTTTGCAGGGACATGGATGAAGCTGGAAACCATCATTCTCAGCAAACTATCACAAGGACAGAAAACCAAACACTGCATGTTCTCACTCATGGGTGGGAATTGAACAAGGAGATCACTTGGACACAGCACAGGGAACATCACACACTGGGGCCTGTCAGGGGGTGGGGGCCTGAGGGAGGGATAGCATTAGGAGATATACCTAATGTAAATGATGAGCTGATGCGTGCAGCAAACCAACATGGCACATGTTGTATCAAACCTGCACGTTGTGCACATGTACCCTAGAACTTCAAGTATAATAAAAAATTAATAAATAAAATAAATTAATAGAAGATGCTCTCAGAGGATCACAAACACTGCCAGGTAATCTAGACCTTAACTATTTCCTATGGGATTTATTTAGTGCAGTTTGATCTCAAGTGTGAGATGGTAAGAATCCTGAGAGGTTTCTTTCAGGTAAGAAAACCTGAGAGGTAAGAATCTGAGAGGTTCTGAGAGGTTCATGCCAGATATGCATTTAGATCTCTTGGGATATAGGCTGGAGCTGGCCACGTATTGAGACTGGGCTATTGGAGAATAAAAAGCCTGATAATTTCATGTCAGTCTCTTCTCATGATGTTCCTGGAGCTCCAAGAGACACCACAGCTTATCAGAAGTTGTGAGAACACTTCCAGTTTTGGTTCTCAAACTGGGACCTTGAGTTCTGGTTTTCAAACTGGGACCTTGAGTGACTAAGAGTAACAGGGCAACCTCCCAGATTGAAGCCCCAGGGCCGATTCAAGGACACATCCCGAGGGCCAAGACCCTGAAGCGGACAATTTTCTTCCTTACCTCTGTCTTCCCCAGCTCTCCTAGCCCCTCCTTCCCTCTGTGGGGGTCCCTAAGCCCAGCTAGTCCTCTGCACCCTGGGAGGTCCCAAGCCCTGCCCCATCGGCTGCCTCCTCACCTACCAGCTCTGGGCCCTGCTCCCTGAGCAGGAAACCGGACTGAAACTTGGTCCATATGGGGACGGCTGACAATCATCCACCCCTTCCCAGAGAGTTCATTTGGGTCTTTTATTGCTGTTCATTGCACAACAAATAGTCACATAAACCTAAACAAGGGAAAATTCTTCCAGTGTCTCACAACAGAGCACACTGGTTTCATTTTGTTTTTCTAACTCTGTTCATATGCATATTCAATCTTTATAATTTGATTTCTGGGTTTTTTCCCACCTAATATTATATTGTAATCATTTTATAAGCATTTTTATCCTCTGTTTTATAATTATGATTTTGATGACTACCTATAAGCCCCTCAATGGGACACATTTAATTTACCCATTCTCTTACTGTTGAATCCTTTTTTTCAATCATGGTAAATAAATGCAGAAAGATTCCTCCCCTTCCCTTTGAAATTTTTCCTAATAATACATTTCCAGAAGCTGGATTAGTAGGTCAAAAGGCATGGACATTTTTATGACTCTTAAAAATTCCAGCCAAACTACTTCTCAAAAAATGTTATACTAATTTATATTTACATTACAGATTTTAAAACATGCCGAGTTCAGTGCAATCTCACTGCACTGAGTATTACAATTTTCATGTTGTGAATTTCACAGATATAAAATGGTAACATTATTTTTATGTGAGTCTATTTGCATTTTAGAAGCGGCCTTTTCAAGGTGATGCATCAGCTCATAGGAATAAGATACTTCAGGTACCTGGGCTCATCAGAACAAAAATTATTTGGGGATAAATATTCTTTGGGCATCAACTCGCCTAGGGCAGCCTCCTTTTTTGGGATCATTTGCACATCCGAGAAATGAATTATGTCCTTCCAACAGTCACAGCGTGTTCTCTGCTCACACACCACCACCACCCAGCCTCTTTCCTCATTTAATTCCTTCCAGATGTTTGCTGTCCTCAACAGGGAATAATTCTTAGTTAAGTGTGACTCTCTTAATTCATGTTTATGCAAACAGTTCATTTATCTCTCTGCCTGGCCTACTTTTAATATGTTTTAATTATTCTTCAACTTTTATACTTTCACAAATGGGAAAGCAAATCATAGAATAGTGTAATACCAAGCGGCTTTCCCTGAGTATGTGCCAAGCACTGTTCTAAGTGCTTCCCATGTTAATACACTTAATCCTATTATAACCCTGTAAGTATTGTTAGGATCCTCATAGTTCAAATGAGGAAATTGAGGCACACAGATGCTCAGTAACTCACAAGGTCTCATGGACAGTATACACTGGTGACTGATCATGGGCTCTGCAGTTTGGTTCCAGGGTCCCCAGCTCTTGCCCCACTTTGCCAAACTGCTGAAAGGGTGGACATGGAGAACACACTTGTCTTTCTTTCTCTTTCTTTTCTTTTTTTCTTTCTTTCTTTATTGAGACAGAGTCTTGCTCTGTTGCTCAGGCTGGAGTGGAGTGGCACGATATCGGCTCACTGCAACCTCCACCTCCTGGGTTCAAGCAATTCTCCTACCTCAGACTCCCGAGTAGTTAGGACTACAGGCACCCACAACCACACCCAGCTAGTTTTTGTATTTTTAGTAGAGATGGGGTTTCGCCATGTTGGCCAGTCTGGTCTCAAACTCCTGACCCACCTAGGCCTCCCAAAGTGCTGGGATTACAGGCATGAGCCACCAGGCCTGGCCAAGAACACACTTTTTAATGATCAGAGACACTAATATAAAATAAGCTTTGAAGGGAGTGAGTTCCTCATGATAAACCTAGGCTGGGGTCAGGCTGTGTGGCAGAAACCATGTAGAGATTCAAATTAAGACTCTCAGTATTGATTACTGAATACTAATGAATGTCATTAGCATAGTAGTGTAATAATCTATGATTAATGTATTCATGTCTGCTACAGGCCCCTGCCTGAGCTAGGTGGCTTGCCCCTGCACATCCCCTACGACCTTCTCATCTGCACAGCACTGCCTCCCCACCCACAGCCCGCCCCAAGCCTGCTCCCTCTGCTCTAATTATCCTTTATGTCCAGGAAAAAAATGGCATAAGGTCAGGATGGTCCATATGTGATCCAACCAGATAGGCTGCCTTCCCCCAAGACATCAGGTGTCGCTACAGTGCCAGCTGGGTAGGTGCATGTGTGTGGGAGGGAAGAAGGAAGCTAAGGGTCTTATCTGAGGTTTAGTGACCTAAACCTTGGGCACTGGCGTGAATCATAACCCTTTGTCTTTGCAAAGAATTCTGCATCCATTGCCTCACTTAATTTTCAAGCTGACTAACCTGGGAGGTACGGGAGCAAGTATGCTGAATCTCATTTGAGGATGAGAAAAGAGAGGCTCAGGAAGTCAGGAGATTTCCTGAAGCATGAAACTGGGGTGAATTTATGCCATCTGTCCCTTACCCTGTCCTCCAAACCTACTGCTGGGATGGTCAGTCACATGGCAAACTCCAAACAGGGGGAGCAGGAAAGGAGATGACATTTATTAATCACCTACTGTATGTCAAACTTGGCTATAGTCTCTTACTAGAAGTTGCTTCCTTTACTCTTCCCAGCACACTTAGAATGTAGAATTGTTATGCCCATTTTCAGATGGAGAAACTCAAGAAGGTGGCAGAGCTCAGGCAGGCTCAGAATGCTCCATCTCCGAAAGCCCTGCTGCCTACCACTTTCCTCCCTCACACAAAACAGCATGGAGCATCTCCCCTCTTTCTTTCTAGGAAGCAATGGCAGAGTGCAAATTGCCAAATGCCCTACAATCCCATGGTATGGTCCCCCCAATCCTGCAGGCAGATAGTATCACTGCTTCACAGGTGAAATAACCCAAACCACAGCAATTCAGTAACTAGCTTGATATGGTTTGCCTGTGTCCCCACCCAAATCTCATCTTGAATTGTATCTGCTACAATTTCCATGCGTTGTGGGAGGCACACAGTGCAAGGTAATTGAATCATGGGGATGGGTCTTTCTCATGCTATTCTCATGACAGTGAATAAGTCTCATAAGATCTGATGGTTTTATAAAGGGGAGTTTCCCTGCACAACTTCTCTTGTCTGCTGCCATGTGAGACGTGCCTTTCACCTTCTGCCATGATTGTGAAGCCTCCCCAGCCGTGAGGAACTGTGAGTCTATTAAACTTCTTTTTTTTTTTTTTTTTTGAGATGGAGTTTAACTCTTGTTGCCCAGGCTGGAGTGCAATGGCACGATCTCGGCTCACAGCAACCTCCACCTCCCGGGTTCAAGCCATTCTCCTGCCTCAGCCTCTGGAGTAGCTGGGATTACAGGCATGTGCCACCATGCCCGGCTAATTTTGTATTTTTAGTAGAGACGGGGTTTCTCCATGTTGGTCAGGCTGGTCTCGAACTCCGGACCTCAGGTGATCCACCCGCCTCGGCCTCCCAAAGTGCTGGGATTACAGGCGTAAGCCACCGCGCCCAGCCTAAACTTCTTTCTTTTGTAAATTGCTCAGTCTTGGGTATGTCTTTATGTGCAGCGTGAAAATGGACTAATACATAGCTCAAGGCCACCCTGCTAGTAGGAAGCAGCTCCAAGCCCATGTCTCTTCTCTTGCCCTGTGCTCAAGTCCTGCCTTCTCTTTAGGCTAATGACACAGAAAGAAGGAAGGAAGGCGAGTATCAGACTTCACAGAGCATCACATCTAGGGCAGAGTATCAGAAAGGATGGGGTGGAACGCCACTGCACAGCAAGCATATCAATACAAGTACCAAGAAAAAGGGAGGGGCCTTCTTTCAGGTGGCAGGCAAAACCAGATTGCATTTACTGAGGTCTGGATTCATGTGACTTTAATGGAAAATTCATTTAAAAGCAGAACATAATATTCATTCAGAATCTGCAAGAAAGAAGTTATCAGTAGAGCTTTAGCACTTCAAGTGATGTGCACAGGAAACAATTAGGGTTTCCCTGACCCCAGGATGCAGGAGAAAACCAGGGCCTGCACTCAGGGTGTGTGACCGGTGCAGTCACATGGGGCCCAATGCTGGGGGTTTAATTCTCTGCTGTTGCCCTCTTGAAACTGGTGATGAATTTATCTCTAAATTTGTTTTTCTCAGTGAAGTCCTAAGGCACAATGGAGCCTATGCTGGGGATGTGGACCCCTGGCTTAGGTGCAGTCCCATCTCCCACCACCCCCTCGCCACCCCAGATTAGGGTCCAGCCACCCAGTGCCTCACCCTCCTCTCTATCCCCAGTGGCAATGGTCAGGGTCAGGCCTGGTATGTGTGATGAGTCATAGGGTAGGGCTCTAGGCACCTATAAGTGTCTTGACTCTGACTCATGAGTGTCCCTGTACCTGGGAGAGAATAACAGTGACTGGTTGAAAGAGACCATGGCAGCAAGGAAACAGCTTTTTTCCTGCTTTTTCGACAAAGAACCCTGCATTTTTATTTATTTATTTTACACAGAGTCTCGCTCTGTCACCCAGGCAGTGCAGGGGTGTGATCTTGGCTCACTGCAACCTCTGCCTCCCAGGTTCAAGCAATTCTACTGCCTCAGTCTCCAGAGTAGCTGGGACTACAGGCACATGTCACCATGCCTGGCTAATTTTTGTATTTTCAGTAGAGACGCGTTCCACCGTGTTGGCTAGGCTGGTCTCGAACTTCTAACCTTAAGTGATCCACTCGCCTCAGCCTCCCAAAGTGCTGGGATTACAGGTGTGAGCCACTGCACCCAGCCAAAGAACCGTGCCTTTTTAAATTCTTTTATTTTTATTTTATTTTACGATGGATTCTCACTCTGTCACCCAGGCTGGAGTGCAGTGGTGTCATCTCGGCTCACTGCAACCTCAACCTTCCTGGGCTCAAGAGATTCTCCTACCTCAGACTCCTTAGTAGCTGGGACTACAGGTGTGCACCATCACATCCAGCTAAATTTTGTATTTTGTGTAGAGATGGGGTTTCACCATATTGCTCAGGCTTGTCTTGAACTCCTAGACTCAAGCAATCTGCCCACCTTGTCCTCCCAAAGTGCTGAGATTACAGGTATGAGCCACCACACCCAGCCTGAGAACCTTGCATTTTTGCTGTGCATGGAGCCCTGCAAATTACGAAGCTTGTCCTGATAAAAAACTAACTACTGTTGATCTTCTGTGACTCCGATAGCAACTCTGAATAAGCAAATAAGCAATTCCAGGGGGAGCCTGTATTAGTCCTCTCCGGCTGCTGTAATAGGATACCACAGACTGGGTGGCTTAAACAACAAACGTTTATTGTTTTGCAGTTACAGAGGCTAAAAGTCTGAGATCAAGGTGCCACCAGGCTGGTGTCTCCTGAGGCCTCTCCTCCTGGCTCGCAGGACACCTTTTTGCTGTATCCTCCCATAACCTTTCCTCTTGGTGTCCCTTCTGATTCTTTTTTTTTCCTTTTTTTAAGAGTTGGATTTTCGCTCTTGTTGCCCAGGCTGGAGGGCAATGGTGCAATCTCGTCTCACTGCAACCTCCGCCTCCTGGGTTCAAGTGATTCTCCTGCCTCAGCCTCCCCAGTAGCTGGGATTACAGGCACCTGCCACCACGGCCGGCTAATTTTTTTGTATTTTTAGTAGAGACGGGGTTTCATCATATTGGCCAGGGTGGTCTCGAACTACAGACCTCAGATGATCCGCCTGTCTCAGCCTCCCAAAATGCTGGGATTACAGGCGTCAGCCACGGCGCTTGGCCGTCCCTTCTGATTCTTATAAGGACAGCAGTCCTATGGGATCAGGGCCCTCCCTTATGACCTAATTTAACCTTAGAAACCTCCTTAAAGGCCCTGCCTCCATATATAGTCACAATGGGGGTTAGGGATTCAACATGTGAATTTTAGTGGGATACAGTTCAGCCCATAGCAGGGTCCTTTAACATCCCTGGTTAGCAGGATGGGTTCTTGCTGCCCTCTCGGGCTGCAGGGCTTGATTTTTAGGACTAGCAGATGTAATCTACTCTTTCAAAATATTAGACAGTGACAAGTGGTTAGAACAGGGCAGATTCAGCTGGGCATAGTGGCTCACGCCTGTAATCCTAGCACTTTAGGAGGCTGAGGCAGGTGAACCACCTAAGGTCAGGAGTTCGAGACCAGCCTGACTAACATTGTGAAGCCCCACCTCTACAAAAAATACAAAAGTTAGCCAGCTGTGGTGGTGCACACCTGTAGTCCCAGCTACTCAGGAGGCTGAGGCAGGAGAATTGCTTGAACTTGGGAGGTAGAGGTTGCAGTGAGCCAAAATCATGCCACTGCACAGCAGCCTGGGTGACAGAGCGAGACTCCATCTTAAAAAAAAAAAAAAAGAGAGACAACAGGGCAGATTCATGAGATTCATGTGGTGAGTGCACTGTGGGGCCCATTTTAAAATCTATAATATAAATATAAACTTACGTAACTTTTTTGGAAAGTAATTTGGCTGAAATATTTAAGTCATAAAATGTCCATGTTTTTTGACCTAATTCAGGTTCTGGAAATTTATTATTAGGAAAATTTTCAAAACAGGGGAAACCTTTCTGTGTTTATTTACCATGATTGAAAAAAGATTGAGGAGCAAGAGAATGGGTAAATTAAATGTGTCGCCTTGAGGGACTCTTAGGCAGTCATCAAAATCATAATTATAAAAGATAGGGAGAAGATGGGAAAATGGGAACATGCTTATGAAATAGTAAGTAGGGGAAAAAAACCCAGAAATTGAATTATAAGAATTGGGTATGCATAAGGATGGAGCTAGCAAAAGAAAATGAAAAAGGAAGCCAGTATGCTCTGTTGTGGGATGGTGGAAGAACTTTCTTATTTTATTTATCCAAATAAACAAAATTCACAATTTATGTGAATATTGGTTGTGTAATAAAGAGCAATAAAATGAACTCTCTGGGAAAGGGCAGCTGATTGTCAGCCGTCCCCATATGGAACCAAATTTTGGTCCAGTTTCCTGCACAGGAAGCAGGGCTTAGAGCTGGTAGGTGCTGAGGAGGCGGCTGATGGGCAGGCCTGGGGACCTCCCAGGGTGCAGAGGACCAGCTGGGGATAGGGACCCCTGCAGAAGAAAGGAGGGGCTAGGAGAGCTAGGAAGACAGAGGCAAGGAAGAAAATTGCCCAGTTCAGGGTCTTGACCCCAGGCAAATGTGACCTTGAATCAGCCCTGGGATTTCAAGCTGGGAGGTCACACTGTTTCACTTAAGATCCCAGTTTGAAAACCAGAACTTACAAAACTCGGAGGGTTCTCACAACTTTTGATAAGCTGTGGTGCCTCTTGGAGCTCCAGGGGCATCATGGGAAGAGACTGACATGAAATTATCAGGCTTTCCATTCTCCAACAGCCCTGTCTCAATACTTGTCACCCAATCAGGGTCCATGATTGGACAGACACACTGGTTCTAGAATCTAGATCCTGGCTGATGATGATTTCTCCAGTGGGCAATTCCTATGATTACCTGGGCTGTGACTGGGTCATGGATTCATTTCCCCCAGAGCTCTTCCTTGCAGACTGGAGCAGGGGGCAGGAGGCATGGCATTAGGCAGGTCACTTATACTCCTCTGGCCTCAGTCTTTTCATCTCCAAAATGGGAGAGATATTCAGTTTACCAAAGACTGCATAGACCCAAGCCAATGGCTAAAGTCTGCAAAGCCCTGATGAAGCTGCCCAGGGCCCAGTTTGGGCCATGTTACTAGAAGGCTCATGGCCAGCATGAAGGAGACGACCCTTCCATCATACTTTGTCCAGTCTGTTCACACCTTCGAAAACTTCATTTTGATCAAGCACCACCTCTTAGGGGAATGTTGACAACTGGAGTCTGTACTGACAGATTGCCAGTAGCCTCCAGAAGCTAGCTGGGATGCAGGAAATTGATTCTCCCTGAGCCTCCAGAAGCAACCAAGGATGCTGACATCCAAGTTCTGATTTCTAGCATTCTGACCTGGGAGACAGTACAATTCTATTGTTTTAAGCTGTCTCATTGGTGGTAATTTGTTAGGCAGCCTCGGGAAACTAAAACAGGTATCCAAAGCTTGGCAGTTTCTCTTGACTCAAGGAACAGGCCTGGGCAGGAGACCAGTGTCATTAAAGAAGAGGTCACAGCATCGCAACCCAGGCTGCTTAGTGGAGACGGAGAAATGGCTGACAGGCGGGTTAGCAAGAGAAGAGAATGGGGTCTCAATGGGTGGTTGGAGCACAAGAGTCTTGAGCCAGGTAGGTGTCACCCATAAAGACCATTTGTGGAGTGAGAACATCCCAGCCTCTAGTCTGGAGTCTGGGAGCATGTCTCTAGGGTCTAGGCTCCCAGAGAAGAGCTGCTAAGAGCAAGCAGGGTGACAGCACCAAAGCAGAAAAGTCAATCCTGGGGCCAGAGGCACAAAGGAATGAGAAGGCTGAGACCCAGGGAGCGGGAGAGGGCTCAGGATCCCAGCACTGCCCAGCCAGGCCAGAGGACCCAGGAGCACTCCCAGATCCCTGGGCCAACAATGACACGTCTGGATTCTAGGACCAGGCTGTTGGCCCCACCCATTCCCAGCAGATAGGGGGAGAGCAGGGTAAGTGGGTCATTCAAACAAATACTGCCTGCTCTGGGCTGCCTGGAGCCATGGGGAAGGGCCAAGGCAGGAGAAATGAAGAGCCAGGAAGGGGAGGTCCTGGGGACATTCATTAGTACCCAGGGAGGAGGGCAGCGCATTGGTAATTTTTTGATAAGCCCTTTTTATTTTTTACTTTTATTTTATATTTTATTATTATTATACTTTAAGTTTTAGGGTACATGTGCACAATGTGCAGGTTAGTTACATATGTATACATGTGCCATGCTGGTGTGCTGCACCCATTAACTCGTCATTTAGCATTAGGTGTATCTCCTAAAGCTATCCCGCCCCCCTCCCCACAACAGTCCCCAGAGTGTGATGTTCCCCTTCCTGTGTCCGTGTGTTCTCATCGTTCAGTTCCCACCTATGAGTGAGAATATGCGGTGTTTGGTTTTCTGTTCTTGTGATAGTTTAAAGAACCACATGCCCTGGTTCCTAGCTCAGCAGGAAACATAAGATAAATATTTACAGGCTGCAGGCTGACTTCTCCCGGATGCCTATGCCCCGCCAGCCCCTGCCCAGAATTAGGAGGAGCCCAGAGCTTTCAGCTGCAGCTTGGAGCAGCAGGAGACCCCTTTGAGAAAGAACCAGAGAGACTTTCGCTCTCTGCACAGGTGACCCATGATGTTCAATGCAAGCGCCATCTGGAGACTCATCTGCTGGGGGCTCTAGGACAACATGGTTGCCTACATAGTTATGGTATCCTGAATGCCTCCCTGAGCTGGCCCTGGTCACTTCAGAGACCAGTAGGACAAGGAAAGTGGCCAATTCTAGGTCTTACAGGCAGGGTCCAACAAACAAAGCAAAGGATGAAGCAGGCAGATCACTTGAGGTCAGGAGTTTGAGACCAGCCTGGTTAACATGGCGAAAACCTATCTCTACTAAAAATACAAAAATTAGCCAGGCATGGTGGCACATGCCTGTAATTCCAGCTATTCGGGAGGCTGAGGCAGGAGAATCGCTTGAACCCAGGAGGCAGAGTTTGCAGTGAGCCGAGATCACGCCACTGCACTCCAGCCTCGGTGACAGAGAGAGACTCTGTCTCAAAAAAAAAAAAAAAAAAAAAAAAAAATTAAATAAATAAATAAATAAAAAACAAAAAAAAATGATGGGGATACTTCACCCACTGGAATGGTGGATTGGCTGCAACCCAGATGCCCATCATCTGCAAATAAAACCTGTCTCTGGCACACTGGTGAGCACAAACTGTGAATCCTTGGAAGCACGGAACACACACTGTGCAGTGGCCAGCTGATGGTCACGGATTTCCATATTAGGATGGCCTGTCAGAACTTCAAAGAAAGAAAAATCCCACCCATGTATTTATTACTGTGCCCAGAGGCGGGGCTGGCTACTTTGTGCCCTGGCCCTAGCATTCCCTATTGGTGGTCTAGGCAGAGTCTGTGACACCTTACTGCTGTTTACTGTGCAAATGGGATCCAAGATGAATTCTAAATCAAAAGCCTCCTATTGAGAATATTCCCAGATTCCCATTTTGGAGGCTGGAGTGTCTGAAATCATTACTAGCACTGCCAGAAAACCAAGAGTTTTAATGAAACTCACTCAGTCTTTGCAAATTTAAAAGTAGCGTTTGAGACTTGCTGTTTTGAATAACATAGCAGCTAACACAGAACCTTGCACCTGGTAGGTGATCAGTAGATAGTAGTGAAATACTGTAGTAGTATGAAGTGAATGGTTGCAAAGGAAAAACCAAGTTCCAGGAGGTGTAACCCAGCAGCGCTCACCCCAGCTATACCTCCAACCTCCTGCTTCCTGCCCCCAGCACGTGTGGGACTTTCCAGAATCCTGGGACCAACCTGGGACTCACCTATGCATGACCTTCACCCTCGGGAAGTCCCAACCCCCGGGGACAGGAGTGGGCAGGTAAGCACTCTCCCCAGACAACTCAGGCCCCTGCTGCACAGCTCCTGGGTCTTGCGGGAATGAGGCCCCAGTTGCCACAGTGGGGACCAACTCCAGGACACATGTTGGCATTTGCTTTTCCTCCTTCCTGATTTCAGTCTCTCCAAGTCCCTGACTCCTGCTGCTTGGGACCCCATCTCACCAAGAACTTCCAAGGCCCTAGCTCTGGCTCTGATTTCCATAGAAATCCCAGGCCACCATCACAAAATACCACAGACTGGGTGGCTTCCGCTACAGACTTTTATGTTCTCACAGTTCTGGAGGCTGGCAGTCCGAGCTCCAGGGGTTGGCACGGCTGGCTTCTCCTGAGGCCTCTCTCCTTGGCTTGTAGATGGCTGCCTTCTCTCTTGCCCTCCCATGGTGCTTCCTCTGTGCAAACACATCCCTGACATTTTCCTGTGTGTCCTTATCTCCTCTTCCTATAAGGACACTGGTCATATTGGATCAGGGCTCACCCTAATGCCCTCATTTTCACTTAGTCACCTCTTTAAAGTTCCTATCTCCAAATACAGTCACATGCTGAGGTACTGGGGGGATAGGGCTTCCACGTGTGAATTTGGAGGAGAAACAATTCAGTCCATAACTAGTGGCTAGGGAGGGCTCTTCCTAAAGATGAACTGGAAAGAAGTTGGAGTGGACAGTAATGGCGGATGCCCATTTCCAAGCTGTGGTCATATCATTAGGCAATATTGTCTCAGCCCACTCAGAAGAGCCTACAACGAGCCTAGGCCACGGGGTGCTTCTAGAACCAAGTGCTTCCTCAACTCACTGATGCCGTCCTTGGCTAACACATGTGCAGGGTCTGATGACTCAGTTTAGAAACTTAAAATGTCCTGTGGGGCACAGCAATGTGAATGTACTTATCACTTCTGAACTGTGTACTTAAAAATGTTTGAAACTGAATTTATTGGTGTGGGATTGTAACTATAATTTAAAAAAAAATCTTGTGGGGAATCTTCTCCATACTTTCATGGGGTTTGTTGGTGTTTTCTTGCAGTTATTTCTAGAAAGGGGCCCTCAAAGGCTCACTAATCGAATATGTCTGTGAAGAAATAAAACCCTATCTGACAAATTTAGACTCTGTTCTCAAACCTCACATGCCTGTTTAGAGAGAAATGACTTGCCCTGTAGATGTTCACTGATTTTCCCAGACCCCTTTCTTTGCATTTAAGGGAAAATCCTCATTGACAGGCAATGCAGGAAAGCCCCTGCCTACAATGAATCAGTACATGGAGAGGGGTGGGCGTGAGGCTGCTTTTCTACAGCCCAGAGTTGACCTTATCTCCAGCAGTTTTTAATCTATGTGAAAATTAAAGGGGAAAAAAATCCAGCTTGCTGGATTTCACTTTGTACACACCCTTTTACATAAATGTAGCACCCGCCCATTGTAAACTAGTAACTCCTTTCTGGAACCTCATTTCATCACCGAGCCAGCAACCTGACCACTTATATATATATATATTTCTTAAACACGAATAAGTGGTCTAAACTTTATTAAGAAAAAACATGAGATCGTTTCAATACTTCCTGCAGAGACATTCTCTGTTTATGGAATAAGCGGGTCCTGCCTGATTAACGGTGGAGGGGGCTTTCATTCATTCAGCACCTAGTGATTGTCAGGCACTATGTTGGCCACTTTATACCGTATACAGAATATCTGAAACATGTATGAATTTTTAAAGTTTTATAGCAGTCTTCAGAGACAGATGTTGTGGGGGAAACTTAGGGTTTTGGATCTGCAGGCAAGATACTTGCATCAATGTGAACATTAAATGTATATGACAGGGACTTTTTGCACTCCACCGCCCCAAACACCATGCTCCTTCTCCCTGCTCATGAATGGCTGGGCCCCATGGTCAGGGATATTGGGACATTAACTTGTAGGCTCTAAAGCGATGACCAGTGCAAGTGGCTGGGTCAGAGCTGGGGGCTGTGTTCACGTGGTGTTGACAACCTGGCTGTCGGTCCAGCATCATGGTTTCAACCTCCAAGCCAATGAGTGAGCTCTGACTTTTGCATGTCCCCCACCGTGGACTCTTGTCCCTGCTCTTCCAGGCCACAGATGTGTACTGCCAGTCTCAGCAGGAATTAGACCAGAGAGTAGCAATGTCAGGCCTGCAAGAGACCCTGGCAACCACTGTGATGCCCCTCCATATTTTATAGGTAAGGAAACAAGAAGCCTCTTGTCCTGGGTCACGCAGCTAGACAGAGGTATAGATGAGATGACTAACCCAATAGCCCATCCACCTAACTGGATAGAAGAAGAAAGGAAGCTAATATTCGTGGGAGTCTACTCAGTGCCAGGCAATGGGCTGGGGACTGCATGTATTATGTTTCATGGGATCCTCTGAGGTTGCTGTTCATATGTCCAGTTTTACAGATGAAGCTTAGAGAGATCGGGTGGCTTACTCAAGATAACACTACTAGTGAATATTAAATCCAGAATCGGAGCCCCAGACTATCTGCCTCTTTCTACTCCACCACAATCTGTCCCTCTTGCCCTAGCAAGAGCCTCCCTAGGTTGCGTTAGAGGCCCCTCCTCTATTTTTCTCCAGTCTGCCTCCTGGCCACAGTCCCATGAGGCTGTAATCTGAAATCAGTGAGGGCGGCAAGCATGTTTCTCTGCTTCTATCTTTCTGGACAATTTGTTCCATAAGTGCTTGTTTTCAAACAGCTCACCATCATTCCCCCAGGGGCTCCACATAGCTTTCAGTTGGAGGAGCATAAGCTCTCCCCATTGGTGATTTTCTCAAATTCGTCTTTCTTCACTTGTTGAGCCGGTCATAAAGTGTTTTAAGGAGGCTGGAAATTATTCTCACGAGTAAGCATGTGAGGAATCTGAGTCCGACTTGCCAGGAATCTAGGCCTTTATTGGGTTTCCTCTCTCAGAACATAAGGTTTGGAGCCCAAGTGTCAAATTTCTCACATCACTGTTCTTTAAAAGGTGGACTCACAGTGCAGTAAGATCGTGGACACTTTGAGCCAAAAGTGATCTTAATAATAATTTACTTACCACTTTCATGTGAGGAAACAAAGGCTGGAAAATGTGATATGAAATGTCTCAGATCACCTAGATCATTGGTGATGAAATCAGGGCTTGTATGCATATTTCTCAAAACCCAGTTCACATCTTTTTCTACTATACCTACTCTGCTGTATAGGAAGTCAGAATTAGGCATCCACTCACCCACCCATCCATTCATCCATCCACCCACCCACCCACCCATCCATTCATCCATCCATTTGTCCACCCAACTGTCCATCTATCCACCCACCCAGCCATCTGCCCATCCACCCACCCAGCCATCTGCCCATCCACCCACCCACCCATCTGTCCATCCATCCAACCATCCATCCATCCGTCCATCCGTCCATCCATCCATCCAAATCATCACTGACCATAATGCAAAAGGCATTTCACCCAAACAGGGAGGGTTTTCCCAATTAAAAACACTAACACTGAGAGCAAGAGTTACTTTGAAGGATTAATTGGCCCCTAGAGTATTTTGCATTATTAGATTGGTTGTATATCTTCAGGATTGCAAAAATATTCAATCTGGCAAAACAGTCCTATGAAATTGTGCCAGTGACAATCATCAATCACAATATGATTTTATGGGGATTCAGAGTCTTTTCTACAAAAGAGAAAAATTCTGATAACAACTTTTAACATCATATAGTTAAAAAAAAAACCCACAATACATCTTATGTTTACCATGTTTCAAAAGCTGGCAGCTTTGTGTGAAGTGTAGATTATATAGAGGAAGCAGATTTTATAATTCAGAATAGATTCTAAATAGAATGGAATCAATTTAGATTTAGAATAGACTCTGAGAATTGGTTGGGTCCTTAGACACAGTTAGATCAGAAAGAAAGGAATGTTGACCTTGGAGTCCAGAGGCCTGGGTTGGAGTCCAGAGGCCTGGGTTTGAGTCCTGACCACTACCCACTAAGCTGATATGTACTCTTGGACATGGGAATTTGTCTTTCTGAGTCTCTCACTTTTGACCCTAAAATGGAATTAACAACGTCTACCTCGTGGGGTTGTGTGAGGACCCAAGCAAAGAATGAACTCTAATTGAGCACTTACTACAGGCCAAACACTGTGCTTTTTGTTATGCAGATATTATCTCATTTGAGAAAATCAAATAGATGGGAAGAAAACCCCACATATACTGCAAAGCCCTATTCAAATTTAAACTCTCAGTGTTGTTATCAACATCCTTTCCATGCACACCCTGCACCTCCCCTTTCTACACTCATTCTCAGATTTGTAGGCATTAATATTTATAGTGGAACTCCAAACAGATGCATAGAGCTTTACATTTCACAAAGCACTGCTGTGGACATCATCTCATTTTGTACTCTTGACCAATATTTAATCCCCATTTACATTATTATTATCATTATTATTATTATTATTGAGACAGAATCTTACTCTGTCACCCAGGCTGGAGGGCAGTGATGTGATCTCGGCTCACTGCAACCTCTGCCTCCCGGATTCAAGCGATTCTCCTGCCTCAGCCTCCTGAGTAGCTGGGATTACAGGCGTGCACCATCACACTCTGCTAATTTTTTTGTATTTTTAGAAGAGACAGGGTTTTGCCATGTTACCCAGGCTGGTCTTGAACTCCTGACCCCAGGTGATCCACCTGCCTCGGCCTCCCAGAGTGCCAGGATTACAGGTGTGAGCCACTGCGCCCAGCCCCCATTCACATGAGATGAAGAACTGAGGCCAGCAAGAAATAGCTTTTCCACCATTAGCTAGTGACAGCCAGGCCTCGAGACTGAGTCTTGCAGCCCCAAGTCAGAGTATGTTCCATGTGCCTTTATCCTACCTCCTCCCTATGATTGTGACTTTCTGGCTGCCGGAATGCACAGCTTTTCATCCTCTTCACGCTGGTGGCCCCCACTACTGCTCTCCCTAGAACCAGACAGTTGCTTGATACTTTCCAAAGAGATCCAGAACACTGTTCTCTCACTTTCCAACCACCACCACCAAGCCTGCCAGCTCTCTCACTGTTAGGAAAGCTGCCCATTGCTTCAACTCACAGGTTGATCCCAGCCCCTTGACCTTCTCCACCTGCCCTCCTCTGGCCATGCCCGGATCAGTGCCGTGCCTGCATCCAGAGCTGCCTTCCGATGCCCTGGCCTCTGGGAGAGTTTATCAACTTTTGTATACATCAGTGGTGAACTCCGGGCACCTGCATCTACCTCCTTCCCCATTTTAACTCTCGGGCTGCATGGTACTGCAGAAGTGTTATGCTGACTTGGCCCTTTCTTGTGCTGCTTGAATATCCTGGAGTTGGGCTGCCTTGAGTGGGTTGGAGGGCTGGAAAAAAAAATGCCCTTCGCTGCTATCTCAAAGCATCTTCATGCTTCTTAATGCTGAAGCCTGCTTTGCCTCTCATTCTTGGAAGTAATTGTATCCACTTTACCAAGAACATGAAAGCCATTTGGCAAGAACACCATCTCTTCTGCATCATTTAGCATGAATGCCACCTCCTCTGCACCTCGCCATAGTTCTGCAAACACACTGCTTCTTCTAAGATGAGAGTAAGAAGCATCCCTCTTCCTGCTCAAGGTGACCTGCACCCTCTGTGTTCCGTTCTGTCCCCTGCTGGCTCCTTGATAGGAAGGCAGTGGTGGGAGAGGTGCAGTCCTGTGATGCCTTGAAAGACCCATCCAACACTGGAGCACCAAGAGGGAGAAAGGGTGGGGTGTATTAGGAGGTTGCATCCTAACTAATGAGGGTACCCCACAAGATAGCCCTTTAAATATTTGAAGATGGATCCCCTTTCCTTAAGTTTTCCTTTGCCAACATGGCAAAACCCTGTCTCTACTAAAAATACAAAAAGCTTATATTTTTACAAACCAGGCACGGTGGTGTGAGCCTGTAGTCCTAGCTACTCCGGAGGCTGAGGTGGGAGGATCACCTGAGCCTGGGAAATGGAGGCTGCAGTGAGCACTGCACTCCAGCCTGGGTGACAGGAGTGAGACTCTGACTAAAAATAATTATAAAGTCCCTTTACTGCCAAAGTCATTCTTTCCTGAATGTGTTTTAGCTTAAACACATCCAGTGGTATGCTGATAAATGTTTAACAACTGGTTCTCCAAGGGGTTGGGGAGAAGCCTAAGCTGTGGTGCTTGCCAATGTTTGAGGTGTAAATATCCCACTATGACCGACTTCAAGCTACCAACATGACATCATTGACTACGGAGTTAGGAAAAGATGCACGTAATCAGAGCTGACCAGCACACCACTGTCTGCAGCCACCTTACACTGCAGTGGTGAGAGAGGAAAACAGCAATGAGGAGGGTTAGAAAAGCCACATTTGATGACCACCTTTGTAATAACTGACTCGGCCAAGAATTGTAAGTGGACGCTAAAATCATGGAGTAAAGGATTGCTGGGATTCAGTGTATTTACACAGCCTCAGAGTGTCTCCCCACAGATCACTTCTTAATTAGAGGGAATAAAAGATAGCTTTACAGTAGATAATTCTGACCAAATTTACCTTAACCAAACTTACCATTACCAATACAGGAACAAATTGACACAGTCCGCCTCCTCAAAGGATTTAGAAAGTGTTACTGCCAGGAAGGTTTAACCTACATCAATCATGGGAAAACAATTAAACAAACCCAAGTTAAAGGACAGGATAGCAAGCAACTGGCCTGTATTCTTTAAAATGTCCATGTCATGAAATACGTGAAAGGCAAGGAGCCCATCTAGAAAAGACTATGGAGCCATGAAAACCACATGTATATTCTGGATTGGATCCTGCATCAGGAGTTTTAAAAATGGTTATAATGGACATTCTTGGAGCAACGGAAGAAAATTAAATATGGATGATATACTGTATTTATAATCAGCATTAGATTTCTTGAATTCAGTAATTGTATAGTGGTGATATAAGACAATGTCCTTGTTCTTGTAAATACACACTAACATATTTAGGGGTGAAGTTTGCAACTCACTGTCAAATGGTTCCACAAAAATTAAAAATGGTAATAACAAACCTAGGGCGAGAAGAGAGAGCAGGTACATGCAAATGGTATAAAATGTTAACAATGTTAAAATGAAGGGTGTATAGCACTCTTTATAGCTTCCAACTTCTCTGTAGGTTTAATATTTTTAAAAAAATAAAAAATTGAGACCAGGCATGGTGGCTCATGCCTGTAATCCTAGCATTCTGGGAGGCCAAGGTGGATGGATCACCTGAGGTCAGGAGTTTGAGACCAGCCTGGCCAATACGGTGAAACTCCATTTTGTAAAAATACAAAAAAAAAAAAAAAAAAAAAAAAGTAGCTGGGCATGGTGGCAGTTGCCTATAATCCCAGCTACTTGGGAGGCTGAGGTGGGAGAATCATTTGAACCTGGGAGGCGGAGGTTGCAGTGAGCTGAGATCGCGCCACTGCACTCCAGCCTAAGTGACAGAGCGAGAGCCTGTCTCAAAAAAAATAATAATAATAATTGAGGTCAGGCGCTGTGGCTTATGCCTATAACCCCAATACTTTGGAAAACTGAGGCAGGTGGATGAATTGAGCCCAGAAGTTCAGGACCAGCCTGGGCAACACGGCAAAACCATCTCTACTAAAAATACAAAAAATTAGCCAGGTGTGGTGGTATAAGCCTGTAGTCCCAGCTACTCCGGAGGCTGAGGTGGGAGGATCACCTGAGCTCAGGAAGTAGAGGCTGCAGTGAGCCGTGATTGTGCCCACTGCACTCCAGCCTGGGTGATGGGAATGAGACTCTAAAAAGATAATAATAAAACAAAACAAAAAAGAAACACTGAGGAGTTTTCTAACTTGCATGGAGCCAAATAAGACTGGTGCCTCCCTTACTCTCTACGAACATAACTTTGATCACAATAGCTTTTGGTGACAGACATGTCACACACTGACTCATAGACTGCATCCTGCCAAACTCAAACCCTCAACCTTGCTTTAAAAACTGATGTCAAGCCGTGGCTTCCCCATTTTGTGGGGCACTGCTTCATGTGTGTCCATATTGAGCAGGTCTAAGCTATCACTCTGGGTTTCAGCCTCATTTTGGATTCTGATTCTGCATTCCTTTGAATTGAGTGCTGATCTCTGTGAACCACAAAGACGACAAACATGTCATCTGGGATTTAACTACATAAAACAAAGATTTATGAAGCATACAGGTTGTGCAAAGCAGCAGGTTGAGTACAAACAAATCAACAACAAGTAAATAAGATGTGAGTGTCAATCATAGCCTTCTGGAAGATAAGAACCAGGTCTTACACTTCCTTGGTCCCCCTATAGCACCCCACGGTAGTGAGTATGTATTAGATACTTTATAAATGCCTGATTTGACCTCACATAGTAACCAGGCAAAAGGCTTAAACAGCCAGTCTCCTTAAGAGATGACACAAGTAATAATCAAATGTATGGAAAGCTTGACGAGATTATTAGCTATCAAAGAAATGCAAAGTTTACAAAAGGAAATCTCTAAAAGTAATGGAACAGTGCTACATCATGCTGGCAAGACCGTGGTGAACGCTAGTGTGTTTAAACATTGCTGATGACTGTGCAAATATTTTTGGAAGGCAACTTGGCAAAAAATATCAATAGCCATAAAAATGTTCACATCCTTTGCAAAATAGTCTCCCTCCTGGGAATTTAAGAAGTAACCCAAAAGAAGGGAAATGCTATAGCTGTGAGAAATTTATCACTCTCTTATTTGTAGCAGTGAAAACCTAGAGAAGTCGTGGATGAGCAATTAGGAACAATTAAATCATGGTACATTAACCAGATAAACTTTAATGAAGCTCTAAAAATGACAACCATGAAGTCTGCCATGTAACAATGCGGGAAATGCATACGCTATCACAGGAAGCAAGCACATACACACATAGGATTAAAAGAAAACCAGGGTTTGTGAAAACAACTGACTTTAGAGGAGTGGAATTATGAGTGCAGCCTTCTTCTCTGAAGGGGGTTGGCTCCAGGACCCCCCACAGAAAATCCTCAGATGCTCAGTCCCTTCATTGGACCTCCTGTATTTGCTGGTTTCACATTCTCAAATTCAATCAACCATGGATAGAGAGAGGACTCAAAGGAAACCAGCCCTGTTAGCACCTTGATCTTGCACTTGCAGCCTTCCTGAGAGAAAGTAACTACATCTATTGTTTAAGCCATGCAGGCTGCGGTATTTTGTTATGGCAGCCTCAGCAAACTAATACAGACTATAAGAGACAACCCAGCCAGACAGGGCTAATTTGGCTCTATCTAAGGGTAGGACCAGGAGCCCTGGGCACAGTGGATTATGGGTCATTGTAGGCACCACCAAGTGTGCCCAGGGCCAGAGAGAATCTGACGAGGCCTCCTTTGCCCTCTTCATCCCAGTGAATGGAATGCCCCCCTTTTTGATTTAGGAAGGGGTGGGATCTGCATTTCAAATAACAACCCACCCCTCCCCGATTTCTGTTTTAGCAACCTCGTTGAACTGAGGTCATGTAGAATGACTGAATTCATGATCCCCTTAGCTTTTGGTTTTTTTCACTGTTCTCCTTCGGTTTCTTCTGTCTCTCCTAGCGAACAGAGGTCCCAGGTGGTCAGAATATCCTGTTGGGCTTTTTTTTTTTTCTTTGAGAGGGAGTCTCGCTCCTCACCCAGGCTGGAGTGCAGTAGTGTGGCCTTGGCTCACTGCAACCTCTGCCTCCCAAGTTCAAGTGATTCTCCCACCTCAGTCTCCCAAGTAGCTGGGACTACAGGTACACACTACCACGTCCGGCTACTTTTTGTATTTTTAGTAGAGACAGGGTTTCGCCATGTTGGCCAGGCTGGTCTCCAACTCCTGACCTCAGGTGATCCACCTGCCTTGGGCTCCCAAAGTGCCGGGAATACAGGCATGAGCGACTGCACCCAGCCTCTGTTGGACTTCCAAGGGAAAATTGGCTTAAAAATCCAAAGGGCAAGAGATTCTGCTTCTGGGTGCATGCCCAAAAGAATTGAAAGCAAGGGCTTGAACAGATACCTGAACACCCATGTTCATAGCAGTATTATTCACAGCAGCCGAAAGATGAGAGCAACCCAAATGTCCACTGACGGATGGATAAGCAGAATGTGGTCTAGCCAAGCAATGAAATAGTATTCAGCCTTACAAAGGAAGGAAATTCTGACCCCTGCTTCAACCTGGATGAACCTTGAGAACATTACGCTAAGTGAAATAAACCAGTCATAAAGGCTCACGCCTGTAATCCCAGCACTTTGGGAGGCCCAAGTCCGAGACCAGCCTGAACATGGCAAAACTGCATCTCTACTAAAAAAAAAAAAAAAAAAAAAGTCAGGCATGGTGGCGCATGCCTGTGATCCCAGCTACTTGGGAGACTGAGGCAGGAGAATCGCTTGAACCCGGGAGGCGGAGGTTGCAGTGAGCTGAGATCACGCCACCGTACTCCAGTCTAGGTGACAGAGTGAAAAAATAAAATAAATAAATGATAGACAAACACTGTCTGATTCCACTGATATGGGGTCCCCAAGAGAAGACAAATCCATAGAGACAGAAAGTAGAATGGGGGTTGCCAGGGGCTGGGGGAATAAGGAGTTCAGGTCTAGTGAATGCAGTTTCAGCTTGGAGATATGAAGAGTTCTACTGGTGGATGGTGGCGATGGTTGCACGGCAATGTAAACATGCTTAATGTCACTGAACTTTACACTTAAAAATGGTTAAAATGATAAATATTATGTTCTGTGTATTTCACGAGAATAAAGAAAATTCTAAAAGGTAACTGAGGAGGGGAGCTGGGTGGGGTCGGGGGTGGACGACAGATTTGGCCTCGGGCTGGGTCGTAGGCCTCCTCCCCAGGGTGAGGGCGGTGACTTAGGGGAGGGTCTGGCTGCTCCAGGCATGCAATTACTCAGACTCAGCCTTGGCCACACCCAAGGCCACAAGATAGATGGGCCCTCTGGGAGGGAGGCAGCGAGGACCCAGCTCAGCTTTCACAACTGGAGTCTCAAGACCTGGCTGGGAGCCTCGAGCTGGAGCCTTCCTTCCCCTTCCCCCATCTTCTCTTCCATCAAATACAAAGGCAGCAGGGCCTGGGGCTGGGCCGTTCCACCGGCAGGTCAGGTCGGGATCGGGATCGCCAGGCCAGCCTTTCTGTCCACTGGGTGGAAGGGTGTGGCCCGGTTCCATGTGTTTGGGATTTGAGCAGCTAGGGGCCTGGAGAGCTCTTCAAACTGGCCAGTCCCACGGGGCTTGGTGGGTAACATTCCCCAGTCCCTCTCCAAGGAAGAAAAACAAACAGCTGAGCGCAGGAAGCCTAGCTGTGGGACTCCCTCCAAGACTGAAAGGGGAGGAAAAAACGATTCCAGCCCCAAACGCCTAGTTAAATTGAAAGCAATGGACTACAGACGGGAATGGGCACTTTTCCATAAGCCCCAGCTTTATCAAGGAAATTTAAAAATCCATCCTTGAGAGTTCATGCGTTTTGCTTTGTAATTTGCAATGTGGTATTATGGCTGTTTGTGTATATCTATGTATATAGTTTATATTGTAAAAGCAGATATTATAAAAACCCACATGACCAGGCTGAATGAACGAAGCACAAGCGGGTGGAGCCCAAAATTGGCTTGGGGCTACTACTCTTTGTGGGAAGCCACCCTCCTTGTCCCTCACTTCGGGGTGCCTCAGTTTCCCTATCTACTTCTTGCTCAGAGGCCGGTGGTGTGGTGGACAGAACAGTGAGCTTCAGGGGACCTGAGGCCCAGGCCTGTCTTGATCACACATGAGCAGAGCCCACCTGGCTCAGAGCTTGGCTTTCCAGCTAATCTGTATTTCCTCGGTAGAAGCCAGGTGGCAATCACAGGGAGACAGCGGAGATTAGTGAGACCGAGCTCTTGACCAGGAAACCAGAGTCAGCCCAGCTTTGCCCTTAACCACCAGTGCCCTTTAAATTTAATCAGCACCTATTTATTTTCTCCTATAAGAACTATCAACCTCGTTGGACCTCAGTCTTCTCATCTGTGAATGGGGTTAATAGTGTCTCTCAGAGCAGTGGGTGAGGCTCAAGTAACCTATTGGACGGGAAATATGATTACTACTGTAACTGTAAGGGTGGAGTTGGGTGAGGTTGGCAGCTACCATGTGGGAGCATGGGGGTCTTTGGGACACTATGGATTGAGCAGCTCAGGAATCAGGCCACTGTTGCTGCATAACTCAGCCTAGAAGCAGGGCAGGCAGAGCGGAGAGCAGCAGTAGTGCCTGACTCACCTCCTGTCCTCCTTCCACCCCAACCGTATCCCAGCAAGAGAGCTTTTCCCCGTGGAAACTCACGCCCATGGTACCCGGAGCCAGATGGGAAAAGCCCCTGCCTGGCAGTGTCTTAGGTCTGAGTCCTCCCCTACAGCCTGCCCGGGTGCAGAAGGGGCCAGGGACGTGGGTCTGGCTCCTGAAGAGGCCCTGCAGGTTGCAGTGGGGTGGGACCTGAGGGGAGCCACTGCCCATCCACAGAAAGAAGGGCTGTTGCAGAAAGTTCTGGAGCTGGACTAAGCTGGCCTTGCTGATGGTGCTGCCAAGCATGAACAAGCAGGCTGGCCTTGGGCAGGTCCACCAGGGCCTGAGCAGAGGCCCAGGGAGGCTCAGTAATGTGGCCAGCCCACTGTGGCTCCTTGTGGTGAGAAAGGGGCTGAGAGCCTGGAAACACTGGGGGAATGCCACCCACTGGCCACCTGGGAGTGAGTCCTTGCAGCCAGGGCAGGTGCAGAGCCACCAAGGAGGGGAAGGGGTCTAGCACATCCTCCTGCCAACTGCATGCCAGCCCCAGGGGCTGAGGCAGGGACACCCGCACGCTCTTTGCTATTAAACCACCTATGTCTGCACTTTGATGCGAGCCAGACCTCGGGGTTGCCAGGAATATGCACGACTACCTGGAACCTGGTCCAGATCCCTGCCTTGTAAGGAGACCACCACCCCACACACACCCCCAATCCCATCCTTGAGCAGACCCTTTCCACACAGGTCTCATGCCTGTGCTTGGGGGGCATCCCAGCCTGCACGGCCAACTCTAAACCCCACCTAATGCTGGCAAGCAACCCTCCCTTTGTCACCCTCTGGCCAGCACCGTGGTTTTCCTCTCCCATAAAGTCCAAAGGACCTGGAAGAAAGCTGAGGCTTTGGGGAAGGGAATTCCAGTCCCAGGTCCCCAGAGCATGACCCAGAAGGAAGGACATGTGAGCTCCAGGTGCCATGTTCTCTTAGCCCTAAGGACGCCTCACCTTGTGGGTTGGGAAGCGGCCAGAGGGACAGAGTGGGGCCCTCTAACACATAGGGACCAGGGCAGGTACCTTGGTCTCAGGGTGACACTGACTGAGACACTTAGCAATGCCTCGGAATCCAGTGCCAGCATTTTCCTTGAGCGTATATTAACAGACAGCACCTCTGTACCAATTCAACTGATCGGAACGAGCTCTGTGACAAAACTCCTATTTCAGCACTCAGCTTTATGGAAAAAAAAAAAAAAAGGTCAGTGTGGACTAAGCCATTTATTCCACAGACCTCACCAATAACTGCTGTTGTATTACCATACACTGGGACTCACCCCTTCCCAAGAGGAATGGTAGGTGCTCAATACATCATTTCATCTAAGGGTCTCCACATTACTCAGAGGATGGCCTTAGGATCCCCACTTTACAGATAAGAAAACTGGTGCTCAAAGAGGTTTAGAAATTTGCCCAAACTCATGGAATTTTTAAAAAGAGCAGAATGGGTTTGAAATGCAAGTCCATGTAATTCTAAAATTTAGGCTAGTAAATGATACAGAGGGATTCATGTATGTGTCCCCAGAAAGGTCACAGTTTAGTGTGGAGTCAGACACAGAAAACCAGTATCAATGCCTGAGCAGGACAAGAGCTGTGCTGAGTGGAGCAGGAGAGCACTGTGGGAGCCGGAGCTGTGGTTACTCCCAAGGTCCAAAAACTGATCGGCGCCAATGGAGCTCTGAAGGTCCAGCCCAGAAATTCTCAACCCAGAGCCTCCAACAGAACCTTTAAAAAGCCCCAAAGTAGACATGGGTTTTCTTGGTGACCAATGAATGACTGGTGACCATTGATGTGTCAAGTGGTCAGGCCCCCGTGGCTCACAGAGGCAAGGCCTCCTGCCCAAGGTCACACAGCCTGTGGCAGTGCCGGGGTCAGGAGACCCAAGGCTGGACCTCCAGTGCAGAGGCACGTCCCATCCTGCACGGTGCCATCAGTGACTGCCCATGGCCACACGGTAAGGTGGAAGGCAGAGCCCCACCTAGAATGCAAGCGTGCTCCACGCCAGAGAATGTGCCTCCTATACCCAGAGGAGGAAGCCAAATCCTTCCTCTTTCTCATGCAGGGGAGGTTCCCTGAGACACGGCTGGAGAAGAGGAGACCCGGAATCCCTTCTTCCTTTCAACATTTTTCACTGGGAATGACTTCGAGTGAACTCGAATACACCAGGGAATTCCAGTCCCAGGTCCTCAAAGCATGACCCAGAAGGAGGGACATGTGAGCTCCAGGTGACATGCTCTCTTAGCCCTGAGTGCACAGGGTGTTGCTTAGAGCAGGTCACTTTTGCAGGATAGTGTCCCCTGCAAACTCATGTCCACCCAGAACCTATTTGGAAATAAACTCTTGGCAGGTGTAATCAAACTAAGATGAGGTTGTATTGGGTTGAGGTGGTCCTAAACTCAATATGATTAGTGTCCTTAGAAGAACAGGGAGATCTGGACACAGAGACAGACACGTAGGGAAGAAGGCTGGGTGTCGATGGGAGCGCAGATTTTAGCGATGCGCCTACAAGCCAAGAAACAAAGGGGTGGCTGGCACCCACAGAAGCTGGAAGAGGCGAAGAAGGAGCCTTTCCCACAGCCTCCAGAGGGAGGGCAGCCTTTGCTCATGCCTTTTTTGGACTTCCAGCCTCTGAGCTGTGAGAAAATAAATTGTTGTTTAAAACCACCCGGTTTGAGGTACTTTGAGCAGTCCTAGGAGATGGACACAGCTGGGCGGTTGTTTTCTGACCATCTGGCAGTTGGAGATCAAGGGTTGGGGTGCAGATCCCAGTCTTTACGGACCAAGTCCTTGCACAGGGAGTGGTCAGGGGGCTTTCTGCCTTCGTTGCCATTGCCCAGAAGCGCAGGCTGCAGACCCTGCAGAGCTACTTCCCTTAGCCCTGTACTCTTCACTCCTCACAGCCAGCAAGACCTTCCTGTGGGCCTGAGAGTAACAAACCATGCAGAGAGGCAGAATAATGAAAAATCCTGTCATTCCCTGCAAATTGGTACAGTCTTTCTATTAAGCCTTAAACATATACCCACTTTGACAGCAATACTCCCAGTAGGGACTTATCCTAAGGAAATCATTGGCCATATGGACAATGGATTGTGTGCAAGCATTATTTATTGTAGCGAAACACTGTGAGACAGAGTGGATTTTTTTCCCACTCTCTCTTCACCCCTTTTCTAGTAGTAACACATAACCAGTTCCTTTTGGAACCAAACACAGGCCAAGCCAGGATAACGGAAGGGAGCCTTTTGTCAAAAGCCAGAAAGAGAAAGAGAGGCAGGAACTCTTTTTTAGCACAAGAGTGCACGGGGTATTGCTTAAAGCAGGTCACTTTTGCAGGATAAATGTCAGATCCATGTGGATGTCAGACCCTGAAGCAGAGCCGGAGAGGGCTGCCCTGAATCCTTGCTCTCTTCCTACAGCCCAATCCAGAGGGAAAGCAGATGGCCCGAAGGCTGACAACCGGGGCCAAAGGCTGACAGGAAGCCATGGGATGGAAGCACAAGGGAACCCAGGGGGCCAGGACACTGAAGAAACAAGGAGACTCTCAAAAGATCAGGAAAAGGTGGCCTCTCAGGCTGTCTCCAGAGTCCGAAGTCCAGAGGCATGGGTGGTTCTGCTGCGGAAGCCCTTTGCTCTTCCTGCCCACTGAGGATGCGGTGGGCCACCCACTGGGGCCCCAGCTAAGGAACAGTCCTACATCTCCTTCACTTGCCAGCTGTGGGTTTTCATTGACCCACTGCTCTGTCCAGCCTCTCAGGTAGAGAGCTGGGTAGAGGGTCCTACAGTGGAGATTCAGCTTAAACAATGATGGTAACTCCATAAAGTGAATCTTATACCTTAGACGGTTATGTTATTAATTGAAGGGAGAAAGAAGGGAGGCTGCGATGAGAGGGGACAGTAAGTTTGGGTTTGGGACTGTTGAATTGGAAGTCCCCAGTGCCCTTCACATGGAGCTCTCTAGACGGCAGTTGCTGGCACACATAGAAATCAGGACTCAGAGTTATGAGAACACGCATGAGATGCGTGGCGAAGCCCAAAGGCAGACGCAAGCTCCAAGACTCAGATCAAAACCCTGGGGTGTGCCCCTGATGGGAAGGAGGATCGGGCCCATCGGGGGAGTCACCTTAGAAAAACATCGTATGGGAAATTTGGAGCATCTGAATAATGAGTTAACACCCAAAGAAGGTTGAAGATTTTTTTTTTTTTTTAATTGGCAGAGCAAAGCAATAGGCATCGAGAGCCTGGGGGGCTCCAGAAAGTCGAGGTCTGCATCTGAGGAGCAGCTGGGACCCCAGAGGAGGGAGGCAGGGATTCCTGGGAGACTGGAGCCTCCGATGCAGGTCCCACTCTGCCACCCTAAGCAGGACACTTTCCCTCCCTGGGCCTCTGTCCCATTTACAAAGCTGAGGGCAGAACTCATTGTTCCCAGCTCTGACTGTATTGTCACCCTGTCTCTCCTTTGCTTGTGTCCTCAGGGCACTTACCCAGCTTCTGTCCCTGGCTCTTCCCAGGCACCAAGACCCTCTGCTGTCAGGGACCTTAAACCAGGAAAAGGACTAGAAGAGGCCAGCTGGCCCCTCCACCAGGGCAGTCAACACCATGCTGGGGGCTGTGTTCTTGGGGTGACAGAAGATTCCTGTGACCTCTTAAAAGGGTGGTCTTATGAAGAACCCCAACAACATTGAGGAAATTGAGAGAATGTGTACCAGTAAACCTCCCACCCACTCCACCACGGTTTTCATTTCTCTAAATTCCCCTCCATCCTTTGCCCTTTTGTAATATATGTTTGTTTGCACAACAGCATTCACAGTGTATACACACTAAGGGGTGCTTTTTTTTTCCCTTAACGCAATTTCATAAACACTCTCTCATGTATGTCATAGTTACATTTGAAATGGCTGCATAATGCTCCTTTGTGTTAACTGTCTTTTAAACAACGCTCTAAGACTGCACACTTAGGTTCTTTCCAGCTTTGAGTGATTATGAAGAATGTGGTTGAGTTTTATACATATGCCATTTTCTTTCTTTGTACTCATTTCCTGGAGACAAATAGAAGAGGATTTCTGAGCCAAAGCATATAAACTACTTTTATAGATCCTGAAAGGTCATTGACTTCCTCAAGGAACTGGCTTGTTTAGATGTGATAAATGGCCACAGCCAATGGTCAGGGGACAAGTGTTAATTGGTAAATAAGCAATGCCTTTCTTTCCTTGACTCCTCCCAGAAAGATGCCATTTTTCCAAAGCTCTGGCAGACAATAGACTGAAAATGTCTCGCAGAAGACAGCCTGCCAGACTGTTGTTTTTGACAACAAGCAGGAGAAACAAAGTGCTTTGCAGAAGCACTCCATCCAGTGTGACTCAACATGGTGGGGGCTCTGTAGGATCTGCCACTTCCCACCCTCAGAGGTGGCACCTTGGCATCCTACAAGTCACTTCTGACACCATTGTCACTGCCCACCCCATGTTCATCCAGGGGCTCCAGAGACCCCTCTAGAGGTGGAGATCCCTGTGACCAGTGTTACTGGCACCCCCACTGGCTGACAGCTGAGCTCAGATTGGGACTCTTGCCAGACAGAAACACAGCGAGGGACCCTGGGAGAGGTCCTATCATGCTCCCGGAGCTGGTCCTCTTCCAGGGTTTCCCAGCAGAGCAAGACGGGAACACAGCAAGGGGCCACCCTACCCCCAGTTCCCTGCGTCCCTTGGATTGCTCCAAAAAGGGTGTCAGAGAATATGAGGCCTCCAGAAGGAGCGTAGAGAAAGGCTGGCACCCAGGGATGCTGCCAGCTGCCGGGCCACTCTGGGCTGCACACGGGAAGGCCACACGGGCAAAGGAAGACTTGGGATTCCCGTCTCTGAGCTGGAAGCATGGGGTGAAGGTGAACATTGTCCTAACAAAACCAAACACACCATCTGCCTGGAGGTCCCAATGAGGGGCCAGCAGGCTCTGCTAAAAACAGAGACAGACCAGGGATGGCCACTGCCCACCATTCCACCCTCCACCTCCTGAAGACTGGAGACTGGACAGGAATGTAAGAGCCCTTCTGCCTCCCCCTTTTCCCTCCTGGGTGCTTCCACCAAGTATTTGGTACCTACTTTTTCTAGAAAATTACCCATTGCTTATCTAAAATTCAAGTTACTGGGCTTCTGTATTTTTATTGGCTAACACTGGCAACTCTACGTGTCGACGACTGGAGGGGTGCAGGTCAGGGTGCTGGGAGCTCCTCAGGGTTTCTGATGCATGAACATGGGGGGCAGGTAAGATACAGCTGGGAGCATGCGCTGGTTTCAGGTAGATCATGGTGTCATTTACAGAGATGGAAAGGACTGGAGGAGAAGCAGGTTTGGGAGAGAAAAGTCAAGACTTCTGATTACACATTGGGTTTGAGATGATGTTTGTTAAATAACCAAGTGGGGAGACCACGAGAAGGTGGAATTCAGGCGAAGACAGAGACGGAATCTGATGGAACTTGATGGCGGTCACTAGAAAGACAGTTCAGTTAAAGAGAAGAGGAGGAGGGTAAGGGTTGGAAAACTACCTATGGGGTGCAATGTTCAGTACTTGAGTGATGCTATTTGCACTAGAAGCTCACATCACACCATTACGCAATATACCCATGTAACAAACCCGTACATACATCCCCGAACCCACGATAATATATATGCATATATAAAAGGAGAGAAGAGGGACAAGGCCTGAGATTTACAAGTAAAGCAGGTAGAGATGGGCAGCAAAGGACACCTATGATTGCTTCCCTGAATTAAACTGGGACTTCTCAGAAACCTCTATTCTGAGATTTACAGGGAAATGTTTATTGAGGCCCTAGTATAAGCCAGACATTGTGCAAAAGCACTTCATATGTTATCTCACTGAATTTTCATCAAACTGATGATTACTCATTACTATCCCCATTTTACTGGTTTTTAAAAATGAGGTCCAGAGAGGCTTAAACAATTTCCCCAGATGACAGCTCGTAAATGATCAAATACTTGACCTCAGGTTTTCCTAGTTCTCAAGCTTCTGATCTGCCCTGTGCTTGATAGCATATTTTATGCATATCTGCTCTGCCAGTCAGTACAATCCTCACAGCAGGGGCCTCTCTTTATTTCTCTTCCCATCTCCCTGGGTCTCATTCGGTGCCAGGCTCCTTGTTGGCACCCAGTAAGTGTTTGTTGTTTGGGATTTGATGGGAGAGGGCCCCAAGCCTTGGGCGAGGTCAGCCAAGACACGATGCCTGCAGGACTGTCACAGAAATTCCCAGAACTTATAACTTCTCTCCAAAAGGGTGGAGGACAGGAGCTCATTAGTTGCTCAGCTTCCATGCCAGTCCAAATTCAAAGCCCCCGGTAAATGGCAAAATCTGCCTGGTAGCTCTGGGCACACCCAGCAGAAGATAGTTCCAGAAAGCAAGAGGAGAGGTGGGTTTAGGAGGCACAGAGGCCAAGCCATGGACAGGGAGGTGCAAAGCTGCAGGAGGAAGGGAGAGGTGGACTCAAGCTCACTCCCTTTCTCTTTTTGCTTAAATAGAATAGCTCCTTTCCTTAGCAAGGGTTGGGCACTGCATGATGACTCTCAAGTTTCCTCCAATCCTGGCTCCTGGGATAGAAATCAAAGCACTTGACACGTTTCTCTTGATATTTCCGTACAGCGTGGTGAAACGAAGCTGGATTACTGTGCAGTCTGTGGCACTTACACCCGGTTATAAATCACTTAACAAACACCAATGATACATCCCACCTGCCGAGCACTGTTCTAGGCGGTTAACATGGATGAATTAATTTCATCCTCACCACAACACTTCCAAGTGGGCAGAGTAATCCCTTCTGCTCTGCTCTACAGATGAGGACATTAAGGATCAGGTAGGTTGAAAAACTTGCCTGAAGTCACATAGCAATTGGCAAAGTCACAGTTTGTACCCTGGCAGTCTGACTCCGGTGCCATGCACTTCACCACTGGGTGTTAGATTCTGCCTCAGACCAGGAGGCTCGGGTGGGAGAAGCCCTCAATTCATGCCATTCCCGGCTGCAATCCAGGCGCCCATTCCCCAGCTGTGGGGCCGTGGGCCAGAGCAGGCAATGCGTCTAAGTCTCAGTTTCCTCATTTATAAACTGAGCTATTTTCTGGATTCCTTAGGATTGTTGTAAGAATTAGATGACACAATGTATGCAAAAATCTCTGAAAACTATAACTTGCAATCCAGGGAGGAAGGATTAAAGGGCTACTTTAATCAGTGATCAGTGAAGCCTAGCACAGGGTTGGCAAATGGTTTTCTTGTGAAGGGCCAGGTAGTAAATACTTTAGGCTCTGCAGGCACACAGACTACTGAACCCTATTGCAGCACGAAAGCAGCCAAGCAGTACACAAATGGGTGAGCACGTCTGTGTTCCAGTAAAACTTTATAAAAACAGGTGGTGGCTGGATTTGGCTTTTTGCCTAGAAGGATTGCAGTGGGATGGAGCTGAGAGATGGGTGCTCTGCAGTGTCCTGAGTGCTGTAAATAGGGCTTTGGCTGAAGCTCCAGAAAACAGGGAGTACTTGTCAGATTCACAGGCAGTGTTTCAGCAGTCTCTGCCCCCAACTTCTACCCAGCTCAGACGTGGTCAGAGGCATCACCCTGGGCAGTGGAATCTTCCATGGGAAACTCAGGGTGGCAACTGGCTCTCGATCCCTTCTCCTCCCCCTCTTCCAGGGTCTGAGGTGAGACAGAGGTGCCTTCTGCAGGAGAAGCTCTGATGGCTAGGGCAACCCAACAGAGCTGAGGTGGGGGCAGGGGAAGTACAGTGACCTGCTCAGGTGTGTGCAGTCTAAGTCTAAGGAAGAGGCTCGGGGAACTTCCAACAACCCTGACTCACCTCCCAGAATACAAGGGGTGAAATGCGTGCATGGGCTGGCAAGCCCTGGGTCATGTCCTCTGGGGAACTGCACGCGTGGCAGCAGGCTACAGAATGGGGACTATAGGGACATGTTTGGGACACTGGCTCCAACATGATTGATAGCACAGGCTGATTGTTAAAAATAAATGACAGATGTCCAAGTCCAGAGCCAAACAGATCCAACAGACTGCAATACCTGGCAGAAACCAGTGTGCTGACATCTAACTGGGATCGCTGACAAGATCTGCATTTAACTTAAAGCAACAAGACCAACAAAGCCAGTGGCACTGATACGCAATGGGGGAGCCCCTACTAGGCAATGGTTTCCTTTGAAAGAGATCTGGGGTTGGGGTGAGGAGGAGATCTGACCTGATCATTGAGGGCTGCATGGTATTCCATCATTTGGATGTAGGGTCCTGTATTACTATGAGTCTCACTAGAAAGTCTCATGAGAGGCCGGGCGCAGTGGCTCACGCCTGCAATCCCAGCACGTTGGGAGGCCGAGGCAGGCAGATCACTTGAGGCCAGGAGTTTAAGACCGGCCTGGCCAACATGGCAAAACCCTGTCTCTACTAAAAATACAAAAGTTAGCCGGGCTTAGTGTCATGCATCTGTAATCCCAGCTACTCAGGAGGCTGAGGCAGGAGAATCACTTGAACCCAGAGGCAGAGGTTGCTATGAGTTGAGATTGCACCACTGCACTCTAGCCTGGGTGACAGAGTGAGACACTCTGTCTCAAAAAGAAAAAAAAGTAAGCCTCATGAGAATTTAAACTAATATCAACATCCATGGTCACAGCCTGGCACACTCCCCCCTGGCTAGGCCACCCCAGGAGTGATGTCTAATTCTGTTGACTACTCACACCTGGAGCCTGTTGGAAGGATGGCCATTCTGTTGAGGCATTCAGTTTAGTCCTTCCATTAATTACCTGCTATATGCAACACATGATGGTAGGCAGTGGTAGGACAGCTGTGAACAAGGTGCGGTGCCTTATCATGAAAGAGCTCTCCCGGACTAGAAGGAGAGCCGGCACAGAAACCAATCATTGCAATACAGCATGGTGAGTGTGAAGACTGGGGCCCAAAGACACAAAGGTGGAGGAACTGGGTTCACTTTCCTTGGTGTTACCAACTCACTGATGAGCAATCGTGAGGATGAGGAGAACGCCTTGTTATGATTTGTTCCTGCAAGAAGAACTAGAAACAGTGTATGGGAAAGTCAAGGAGGACAAGGAAGGGGTTTCTGTGACTTGAAGTTGTTTTTTGGGAAAAGCACAACACCGTGTCTGTCTGGGAAGTCGGGAGGGAGGTTGTAGGAGACGCCCACTGAAGCTAAGCATCTCAGTGCCATGGGTGGAGGCATTGCTGGCTCCATCGATCACTCCCTCCCCTAAAGAGCTACAATCCTGGAAATGCTGTTCTGTTCCTCTTTCTTGGCTTACTGAGCCCTGCGCTGTCACGGTACCTCAAGGACCTCTCCAACAATGTCTCCAGGCTTCCCTGTGTGTTTATTGGAAACATGTGCATATGGACACGTACTGCATTGAGCCCAGTTCTGTTTATAGACAAAGTTACTGGGTGCTCAGGCTAAACAAGTAGGTCTCTAATCCTTTGCTATTCTGAAAGCAAACTGTCTCTGATTGTGGGAATAATAATATCAAATATTTCTGGAGCACTTCTTTTTTTTTTTAAGACAGGATCTCACTCTGTCACTGAGGCTGGAGCGCAATGATGCAGTCATGGCTCACTGCAACCTTGAACTCCTGGGCTCAAGTGATCCTCCTACCTCAGCCTCCTGAGTAGCTGAGACTACAGGTGCATATCACTATACTTGGCTCATTTTTTAATTATTTGTAAAGATGAGGTCTCACTATGTTGCCCAAACTCATCTCAAACTTTTAGGCTCAAGCAATCCTCCTGCCTCGGCCTCCCAAGAGCTGCGATTACAGGCACAAGCCACTGTCCCCAGCCTACTGAGTACTTATGTGCCAGGCACTGCAAGAGTTTTAATTTTTCCTGTATTATTTAATTCAATCCTCACAACAGCCCCATGGGGTAGGTACCACGATCAACCCATTGTATAGATGAAAAAACCAAGTCCCTTGGAGGTTAAATAATTTGCCTCAAAATGATAGAGCCATTCCATAGTACAGCCTGGATTTGAACCCAGAAGTCTGGCCTCACAGTCCATATCCTGAAGAGAATATAGCTACTCCCAGAATGCTCGAAAGACACAGAGAACAATAGAAGTATCATTTAGCCCATTGTTTTTCAGACTACAGCTTATATCCTGTTCATGAATTATGAAATAAATGAATGAGTTGTGATCATTTTAAAAAAACATAAATAGAATAGAGTAGAAAGGCATTACAAATTTAAGTATTATCTCAGCTATGCTTATATGTGTGTACTGGTTGTGTAGGTCATGGTAAAAAAATGTTTGAGACCACCAATCTTGCCCAATTTGCTCACTTTACAAATGGGTGAACTCCCATTCTGACAGCAAAGTGATGTTCCCAAGGTTACAGAGCCTTCACAGATAACCTGGGGCTAAACCCTAGGTTATGCTATCAAGGTTAATTGACTGCAAAGAAAATGAAGAAAAAGTAAGAGTGACGATGCTAATAATAGTGGTAATACCAATGCCAGCAATAACAATAACAATAGCTACTACTCCAAATCTCATGTTGAAATTGGATCCCCAGTGTTGGAGGTGAGGCCTAGTGGGAGGTCTTTGGACCATGGGGGAGGATACCCTCATGAATGTCTTGGCATCCCCCTCATGGTAATGAGTTCGTTCTTGCTCCATTAGTTCACACAAGAGCCAGTTGTTTAAAGACGTTGGACCTCCTCCTTTCTGTCTCTTGCCACATGATGTGCCTACTCCCTATTGTCTTCTGCCATGACTGGAAGCTTCCTGAGGCCTTACCAGAGACCAAGGAGATGCTGGTGCCATGCCTGTACAGCCTGCAAAACCGTGAGCCAAATAAACCTCTTTTCTTTATAAGTTATCCCATCTTAGGCATTCCTTTTTAGCAATGCAAAACAGACTAATATAGGGAGTACACTGATTTCCCCCATTTTCAGAGAAGGAAGCTCTTGGCTGAGTGCCTTGGCCAATGTCACATAGCTGGTGATAGAGAAGCCAGGGTTCAAACTCAGACAGGCTGGCTCCAAAGTCCCTACTTGTAACCAGCATGAAGTCTACACAGTCCTGCCTGTCTCAATATTCATCTTAAATGCTATGATGTCAGTGCAGTACATAACATGGTAGATGTGTTAATATAGTTAATCACACACCTGCCACTTCTACTAGCTAAATGTCCCTGGGTAGCTATTCCATATTCATCTCAATTAGGTGCTTGGTTAAAACTGAAATAATCATATTTTTTTCTACAAATATTTTTAGATTCCCTTGTCTCTGTTATTCTTTCACATATTAAAAACATCATGCATTTGAAGAATCAAGTAGTATAGGCAGAAATATTTGTAAAGATAAAACTGTACATAACACCCTTCCTTGTTCCACAAAGAATTAAGGCAATTCACAAGGATACATTAACTACACTAAGATTAAAGTAGATGAGATCCAGGTAAAGAAGATCAAGCAGAGAGACCCCAAATGAAGCCAGGAATGAGACTAACACAAAAATGCTTTCCTTAAATCTCTATACTTGCTGCAGGTGGACCACAATTCTGTCCCCAGGTTTTTGTTTTAATGACCTTCAAATTCACATATCCCCATACAAGGGATGACAGCTGACTCTTAAGTTTGTGTTAATTACCTCCTTGAAAGTAATTTTAAAGACTTTCAGATTCACAGTCTCCATAAGGTGAAAACAAATTCCTCAAGGAACACATATCTCCTTCTATGACTGACACAGAAAATAATTGGTGCATGGGTCCTCTGAGGACAGCACTGTGTAATGCAACAAATAACATCCTCGACATCATTCTTACAATAAGCACAAGGGATGAAATTTCACAAGGTTGTTTCTGACAGAGTGTCCCAATAAAGGATGATGGCATTACACTTCTATTCCCAAGATGCGTGATAGAATCAGGAAGCTACAGTGTAGATGGACATGGGCTCTGAGCATACTGTTCTTTCCTGCAAAGTCCAAGGGCAGACCTGCTTGAAACAAGGTGATCCAAAAAAGGGATACTCAGTTCAAAGCCAGGTGGACAACTCGCCACAGGCCAAGGTCTCCCCCAACCATTCCAGCCCTCAGGGATTGGGCTGTCCTTTGTATAATTTGGCAACAGCAGAAACTACGTCACATTGCCTGATGGCGGGTATACGTGTTTCTGATTTTAAACCCTCCTGTGCAGGGCCTACATCTCATGACATTTTATTCCTAGGGCTTGTCCCTTTGCCCTGCACTCACCGAACACTCATGCACAAATTCAGCGCTTGTTGAGGATGATGATGACAATGACCGACTGGTGCTGTTAGAAAAGAACTAATTTAAGGTGCAGGAGGAGCCCATGTCTCCCCATGGACTCTCCCTGTAGACCAGTGGTCTTGCTACATTGCTGTGATGCTGCAGCCTCACCCCACATTCGAATCCCAGATCTTTTCACTTCCCCTTTCTGCTGTTTCATTTCCACAGTGAGAATTCAGACTTGCCTACGGAGCTGTCTCAGGAAAGGGGAAGAAGAGATGGCTCCTGATGACCACACCCAGTCACCACAGTGACTGGCTAGAAGAGTCATAGGTAAGACTGAGCTCCCTCCGACCCTTTAATTCTATTGCAAAGGACATCTTGCCTGAAGTGCTGGATTGAGGACCCCCTGGCCACATGACCAGGCAATCTCAATTCTTTAGTTCATGAACTTAAACCTGATGGTCTGTACTGTTCAAAAATGAACTGGGAACAGAATGAAAACATAATAGGGAAACATCAGCCAAGGTAATAATCAAAATGTGTTGAAGAGATAGAAAAGCTTAGAGGAACTGGAGGTAGGAGGAGGCTCTTGCCATCTCCTTGGGAGATGATGAAAGGCTATGAGCTGAGGGAAGAGAACCCAGTGTCAGCATGGGATTATCGGAGTAAAGCTCCCAGGAGGACACTGGTCAGGTTGGATGATGGGCAGAATCCAATTGACAGAATAATTTGGGTGGTGGCCAGATTAACCTTCAAACAGGTAAACTTCGATAATGCATAAACGTGAGGTACATGTTTGCCTTTTACTTTCAGTATTTGGGCAAGAAGATGAATTGAGAGAAGTCCTATGTGGGGCTTATAAGACTCATATTTTGGTGTAGTTTGATTACAAATTTTTCATACTGGGAAACAGTAAGAGTAAGCATTTGCACACCAAGATGTTGCCAATCCAGTATTCAGATATGGCACTGGGTTGCAGTGGACAATTTTGTCATCCAGTTGTAGGAGCTATGAGATTTGCATTGACAAGGAGGTTTTAAGAATGGTTTAAATGGATCTTCTGTGCAAGGTGACCTCTCTGGGCACAGACAGTGAGTTCTACCCAAGAAGGGGAAGCCCTCTCCCATGGCAGGACACCCAACAGAAGGCCAGGCAAGCTCTTCTTCATGCTGGACCATGGATCTCCCCCAACCCCTGATCTTGGTATCTCTGAGAAGGAGCATCGCCGAGGTCTTCAATCAGGCAATGTAAAGAAACCTCTCTAAGATCAGACAGAGCCTCCTTAAAGAACCTCAGACTTGTCCACCACCTTGCCAAGTCCCTTTCCTATGCTGCCCTCACCAAACCTCCCCCAGAGGCCAGCATGATTCTCCAGACAAGAATCTGGGGAGGTAAGAGCAGCCACACACCCAGGGCCAAGAGATCAGATACGACACTGTTGCACCAGCTCCGTCCCAATCCACCCCAAATTTTTGTTCAACACAGGCAATGTGGTATCCAGAAACTTCAGGTTCAAAGATAATTATAATGATCAGAAAAATGCTGGAACAATTAAGGAGGTATGGCAACATTTCTATCAGATTGGGAAACCATGTTCCACCCTCCTTTCTGAAGCTTCCAAGACATCATTATAAACCTCATTCAATCTCCAAGCCAGGAGAAAGCCTTTTTTTCCATCATCCTGGACAGCACTACTTGTTAGCAAACTGTCCTTTATTTTGAATGGAAATCTGTCTCCTAATAACATCCACCCGTTGGTCCTAGCTCTGCCTTCTGGGGTCACCTAGAGCATGTCTACCCTTTCCACGTGGCAGCCATCCAGACACCAGAAGAGAACCGTCACTCCGCTGCAAGTCTTCTCTTCCCCAAGAGACGATGCCCTTCCAGGACCTGAAGAGGCCTGTCCCAAACCCCCCCACCAGCCTGGTCCCTCTCCTCCAGACCCCCATCTGTCGCCTAAAAGTTCCTGTTCTGCAGAGTTTTTCTGCATCTGTCACCTAAAAGTCCCTGTTCTGGTTTCCTGTTGGGCTGGAATGCTTTCTGAACATTCCAGAAATTTGTTATGGTCCTCGCAGCCAAATCCACAAAACCCAGATCCCAAGCTCTCACCAAGCAGCCCGAGAACATGTTCAAATCCTCCTCTGGCCCACTCGGCCTGCAAGGGACCCTGCTGGTCCCCTGTCCTCTGGTCCCAGGGATGAATCATGAGGTTCTCTTGTTGTTGCTGTTGGCCACCCCTCAGGTTGCTCATTGGTGGGACAGACTCCACCCAGTGTCTTTGCCCTGAGTGTGGAAACCTGAAGGCGCAGGCAGCATTGAACACCCCATTACAACACTCGACTGACTAGTCCCGCTTGATGGAAAGTGAGTCAAGACTGGGGAGGTCCTGGCCATCTGCCTCGAAATTTCCAGCAAAAGGTCATCTATCTGTAAGGGCCAGACCTCCAGATTCCTGCCCTGGGCTTCACCCGAGGGCCCCTCCCTCAGTGCTCCAAGTCAGCTCAGCCTGGCCAGCAGCCTCGCTCCCACCAACTCCACCTGCTCCATGCAGCAGCCGCACCTCCCTGTATGTGCCTGCTCTGTCACCATCACATTGGGCTACACCCCATTACAGTGCCCACTGCATTCTGCCTTGATGCAGGGCTCTATCTGCATGACCCTGCCTCGGTTCCTAGGCTGGGAGATCCTTGAGAGAAGCCCCTGGGTCCTATTTAGCTATGCCCCCAATCTTAGCATGGAGCCTGCTGCAAGGCAGGTACTCATGTGAGACATGTCAGGTGGAAATAAACTGATCCCTCAGCCTTACTTGTGTCCAGTCCTACCTACCTCCATTGAGAAAGGTGGGAACTGAGCAGCCCTTCCTTTGAAAGGGAGTGAGGAGAAGACCACTACAGCCATCTGCTTCACCATCTGTCTTCATACAGACTACCTAGAGGTGATGAGCTGGGCTGCTCACAGCCTGGGGCCAACAGGCTCCTGTTCTATCCCTTCTTGAGTCCATGAGCTCTCCTCCATGGCTGGAGAACAAGCTAGCCCTAGCCCATCACCTGCCCATCTCAAAAGATAGAAATTGGTAAGGAGAGCCTGGCTGAACTGGGGCAAACCCATTCTACCTACAGTAACTGCAAAGGGCAGCAGGTTTACCGGAAGGAAAGTGCCTCACAACTATTTTCATGGCACCCCAGGACCAGAAGCTAAGACAATACCCGGCCTTCTCAGTGCAAACCATACCCCAGAGGCCCAGGGAGGCTCAGTGTAATGCACAATGTCCCACAATGATGCAGGAAAACTCAGAAGCCACTCCAAGCAGCTAGGTCTCTACTGCTGGACTCTTCGATTCCACAAGCTCACATAGCCTCTGCTGGCTACTCCCAGGCAAAATAAGCAATACTACTGAAGAGCTTCTCCCTTCTTCCTCCGTAGTTTCCATGGTGATAAGGGCCATGTTTGGGCTCATGACAGTGGGAATGAAGAGTGGAAGCTCCAGGTCTTCCTTCCTCATCCCAAAAGACCAGGACAAAAATGGCCTGCTCTTACCTGCTAAGATGAAGATGCCCACAAGAATCAGGAAGACCAGCAGGTAGAGCCCCAGGACAGCATGCTTCAGGGCCGACAGGGACCCCAGCTGGGTACAGCAGATGCTTGCCCGCCGTTTGTGACATGGACCTGGACAATAAGGGTAAGAGGAGGAAGGAAAGAAGACACTTAAAAACCCCATAAGCTCTTTTCTTTTTTGGTCTCATCTCTCCCTGATGCATGCAGATGTTCATGTTGAACTTCTCACATCCCTTTTGCATGTCTAGAACGCAGCCACCTGATGGGGAGCTTTCCAGGACCATCACATTCAGCCTCTAGCTCTCCTCCCGCTTTCTGTGTTCATGACCAAGCCAGATCACATGTCCACAGCTCACATGCTCACACAAACCAACTCTTCTTGAGCTAGTCCAAGCAGCAGAAAGACCTTGATATGCGGCCTTTACAAAGTGTCATTGTCCCATGGGATCCAGGGAACATGAAGAGAAATGAAAACAGGAGTTGCAAACTCAAACTTCTACAGTGGTTGGGGAGATATGGGAATGAGAGAAATGGGCCCAGTGGGACTGTGGGGAGGCCAACGGCACGTGCCTGCTCTGGCAGAGGCTACTATGCAGGGATGAGGGGTGGGTGTGGCCAGATCCAGAATTTTCTACATCTATTTTTAAGTGTTGGCAACTAATTCATCAAACACAAAACACTGGGGAATGTAAACAAAACACATCTGTAAGCCAGCTCTGACCAGCTTGCAACATTGCATTTAAATTTGCTAGAAAACATGGTAACCTCATCCTGAGACACTCCTCAGCTTCTGCTCAAAATGGAAAAGGGAAATATCATTGCTGTAGCGGCCTTTTGGGCCATGTAATTCAACCCCTTTGTTGTACAGATAAAGAATGTCAAATGTCAGTTAGCGGCAAATCCGGCCCCAGGACCCAGGTTGATCTTTTAGCTGAACTTGTCCTTCAAGGCGGCCTTCTCAGACAGCCCGTGCAGAGGCTTACTGACCTCCACCTGCTCTGTTGACTGAAAGTGGAAAGAGATCCTCTCCCCGATGTCAGCAGGGCACGTAGGAATCACTGGGTGGGAGGGGGGTGCATTTTTTTTTTTAAATGTGTATCCCTTTAATGCTTGTTCCTTACCCCCTGTGGGTGAGACCCCTCTCCAGAAGGACTGTCCCCACTTCAAGAGTGTCACTAACTAAGGCCAGGCACGGTGGCTCACACCTGTAATCCCAGCACTGTGGGAGGCCAAGGTGGGTGGATCATTTGAGGTCAGGAGTTTGACACCAGCCTGGCCAATATGGTGAAACCCCGTCTCTACTAAAAATACAAAAATTAGCTGGGCGTGGTGTAGTGCGCTTTTTAGCGTGCTTGTAATCCCAGCTACTTGGGAGGCTGAAGCAGGACAATCACTTGAACCCGGGAAGCAGAGGTTGCAGTGAGCTGAGATCATGCCACTGCACTCCAGCCTGGGCATCGCAGTGAGATTGTCAAAGGAAAGGAAAGGAAAGGAAAAAGGAAAGGAAAGGAGAGGAGTGTCACTAACCGGAGTGGGCAGAAAAAGGTTGTCAAGAGAGGCTAAAAGAATTGATATTTAGAAAACATGTTGAAGAATGGTGCCATGTTTGCAATTCCTTCATAGGTTTCCATTTGCAAGGATACCTCAAAGGTTATATATCACCTCCCAGGTATCATTACTACCTCGTTGGCCTCAGGAGGTTTTATGACCACAAGGAAAATGGTGGTGACTACTGGTACCTTAGGATCCACACTGCCCTGGTCCCCCAGAGGTATTGTTATATAAGGAAAATTTTCCCACTCATTGACTTCGTTTTATTACAAATACTGCTGTTAAACCAGCTAAACAGAGCTATTACATAATATTTCCATAAGACATTGGGTGCAGTGTCGAGCAAGTTGTCAAATACAAATCCAGTGACCATTCTCACTCATCCTTGCATTAGCAAGTTTTGAAGAGTTGAGCTGATTTTCCGCTAAGACAAAATAGAGCACATCTTTCTAACTCACCCTAAACCTTTTCTGGGATTTTCCATCCCTTACCATACACTAGGCTCTACAAAGGTTTTTGCTCCTAAATATGTAGACTTCTGGTAGCATTTCTTTTATTTTTTTTCCTTCTGGTGAGAGCCACTAGCTGTCTGGTTGCAACTTACCAGAGAAAACTCTGTTCCTCTCAAGAGTCGAAGTGGGAGGTATAGCATTGAATAATATTATACAAATACTTGTTTCGTTCTCATGGTGGTAGTTTCAGCTCTCCTGCTCTGAGCCCTGCTTTCTCCTCAGCCTCATGACAGAATAGGAGGAGGAAAATCACACAGCCATGAACACAGTTAACTTGAAGTTTGCCTTTGTCATCTGCATATGTGTTGCTAGTTCACTGTAGGAGTGGGTCAATGTGCAATGATGTTGTTGCTCTATTTTTTCCCATAAAAAAGAATAGTTCCCTTGCCCTCTACCTGAGGCTTCTATTTAATAGCAAGCACCTACTTGTGACAGGTGCCTTAGTCAACCAACACGCAGAACACCGACCTTCCTTTGAGAGAGTTTAGTTCTTTCAGCAAGACTTGGTTACTTTGTGCATTAAACCAAGTCTATTTTAAATAGAACATAATGAGGGTTTCAAATAGAGGTTTCCCACAAATGGTTAGACAAGCAGAACATGAGTGATCTGGCAAGGCCCTTAGAGAATCTGATTGCAAGGGAAAGAAGACAATTTAAGACAACGACAAGTCACAAAGCCTGCCCAAAACACATTTATGGACTTTTTTTTTCAAGTGGCAGAAGCATGTTAGCTGGGTAAACCCTTCAAATTATTTAAACTTAGCGGAAGATTACAAACACTCCAAAATGATCCTATCAGCAAAGCCAGGGCAAAACGTATGCCTACTTTTTTGTTAAAAACAATTTTTTAAAAATGCACTATCAAGCCATGACAAGACATGGAGGAATGTTAAATGCGTAATTAACTTGGTAAAATCAGCCAATCTAAAAAAGCTACATACCGTGTGATTCTAACTATGTGATATTCTGGGAAAAACAAAACTATGAAGGCAGTAAAAAGATCAGTGGTTGCCAGGGATTGGGAGGGCAGGAGGGATGAACAGGCGGAGCACGGGGGATTTTCAGGGAAGTGAAACTCTTCTGTATGATACTGTAATGGTAGATGCATGCCCTTAGACATTTGGCCAAACCCACAGAATGTTCAACACCAAGAGTGAACCCTAATGTAAACGATGGGCTCTGGGAGATAATATTATGTGTCAACATAGGTTCACTGATAGTAACAAACGCACCATTCTGGTGGGGACGTTGACAGCGGGGGAGGCTGTGCATGGGAAGGGTGGCAGGCAGGGTATATGGGAATGTTCTGTACTTTCCATTTGCCTTTGCTATAAATCTGACACTACTATTAAAAAACAAAGTCTAGTAAAAATAAACGTAGAGCTTTTGACTTAAGGATTGTAGGGGTAAAAACTTTAACAGGTATTTATGGAACATCCACTGTGGAAAAGCCCCACTCTGGTAGCCAGCCTTCAAAATAGCCCCCATGATCCCAGCACCTTCTGCAATCAACCCCCTTCCACGTTGTACCAGGATTGGTCTGTGTGACCAATAGAATATGGCAGAAGTAATGGTGTGTCACTTCTGAACTGAGACAAAAGACACGCAGCGTCCTTCTGGCTCACCCTTTCTCTCTTGGAACCTTTGTTTGAGGGGAAGCCAGCTGCCATGTCATGAGCGCCCACAGAGAGGCTTATGTGGTGAGGAACTGAGGGCTTTGGCTGACAGCCATGTAGGTGAGTGAGCCTCTAAGGAGATCCTCCTGCCAGGTCAAGCCTTCGGATGATGGCAGCCTGGCCAATATCTTTACTGCAACCGAGGTAGGAGACAAGATTCGACTCCAGAGGCAGAGCTCAGACACCAGACCAACCTGAGGACTAGCTAAAAAATGGATGAGGCAGGAGCAGCTTTTCATAAGACACACCCACCCACCAAAGTGCCATGTTGTTTACCATTGCCATGGCAACACCCAGACGTTACCACCCCTTTCTATGGCAATAGCCTGATAACACAGAAGTTGCCAGCCTTTTTCTAGAAGTTTCTGCATAAACTGCCCAAAATTTGCATATAATTAAAAATGGGCATAAACAGGACTGCAGAACTGCCTCTGAGCTGCTGTTCTGGCCACACTGCCTATGGGGTAGCCCTGCTCTGCAGGGAGCAGCACATCTGCTACTGCCATGCACTGCCACTTCAATAAAAGTTACTAACATCACCGGCTCACCCTGGAATTCTTTCCTGGGCAAAGCCAAGAACCCTCCAATTTTGGGGCTTGCTCCTCCTGCATCACAACCTCTTGAGAAAGCCTGAGCCAGGGCTACTCTGCTAAATTGTCCCTGGATTCCTCCCAGATTATACAGACATATGTGTGTGCAAAATTTATCTGAAAAAATTAACAAAATTTTGGCTTTTTTAAAAAAAACACCCATGACTTCCTCAGAGACTGCATGAGGAATACATTTGTTTTATGCTGCTCAGTATTGGGGTAATTTGTTATGCAGCAATAGATAACTAACACACTTATGATAGATGCTGGGAAATACAAAGATGACACACTGTGGGAAGGAGAGACTGTCAGCGTCATTCACTTCCAACTGCCCAGCTCCCAGGCCAGTGCCTGGCACATAGCAGATGCTCAAAATATTTGTTGAGAGATTAAGATGCGGCCACTGCCTTTCAGACGCAGCCATGGGAGGGGAAGACGATGCATAAAAGGGTAACTGCAATACAGGGAAGAATGAGGTCGGTGCGGAAGGGAGCGGTGACACAAGCAAAGTGCTGCCTGCACAGGTGGCGATGCATTCAGTGCCAGAGGTAGTCACAGAGTCTGCATGGAGGAGGCCGCGATTCACCAGGGTGTGAAGGACAGCCCTTCGTAGATGGGCTGAACTCTGTTCTCTTTCTCTTCACTTCATAGTCCAATGTACAGGACTTAAAATTTTGAAAACAGTGACTTTAAAGAGCAAACAGTCTTCTTCTCTGTGTGAACCATCTGCAAGAAGTACCAGACAAAGCTGTTCATGATTAACAGGTTGTCTGCAGACACAGGCACACACAAGACCAGAGCGCTGGAGAAAATGGTCAACCACCACCACCACGACAACAACCAGAATAAGAAAAACTCTCCCAAGCTCAAACAGAATCACAGGAAAGATTTTTCCATTTTGCAGTGGCCTCCAGAAGTGAGGGTAGCATCTGGAGGTCAGGAAGCCAAGAGGTCTGGAAAGGGCAAGGCCAGTGGCTCTGAGCAAGTAAATAGAAACGAACAGTGACTTGCCAGAAGAGCCCAGAATGCCAGGCTGGGAGACGTTGTTCATCTCAGTGTGGAGCACATGGCTACTTGATGATTGCTGGGAGCAGCAGGTAGATGGTTTCTCCTCTGTAGGCACCCTCCCCTGCATACAGCCTGCACAATCTTGCCATAGCTGAGTGTCCCTGGGCTATTACTTTCTTAACATCACTCCACTTAAATACATTTAAACTCAAATTTCTTTGGAAGAAAACTTCATCACCCTAAGTGGAAAATTAGTATCTTCCTATTATACATTAAAATAGATACCTGGCTGGGCCTGATGGCTCACGCCTGTAATCCCAGCACTTTGGGAGGTCGAGGCAGGTGGATGACCTGAGGTCAGGAGTTCAAGACCAGCCTGGCCAACATGGTGAAACCCCGTCTCTACTAAAAATACAAAAATTAGCTGGGCATGGTGGCAGGCGCCTGTAACCCCAGCTACCCAGGAGGCCGAAGCAGGAGAATCATTGGAACCTGGGAGGCAGAGGCTGCAGTGAACCAAAATCCTGCCACTGCACTCTCCAGTCTGGGCGACAGAGTGAGACTCTGTCTTAAAAAAAAAAAAAAAAAAAAAAAAAAAAAAAAAAAAAACCCAAAAAAGTAGATACGTTAACAGCTTTATACGTGTGTATCAAAGGCATCTTGAACACCACTACGCTATATGTAGCCACATCCTAGGAAACACTGACTTTAATGAAAGTAACTAAGTCACAATTCAGTGACATATTGCAAGAAGAAAGTTGGTACACACCCAGGAAATTTCATTTATAGAGAAGCAAAACCAAATTTTAGATGTTCAAGTTTTAAAATGGTCCAGGCCAGGCAGTGGCTCATGACTTAATCCCAGCACTTCAGGATGCTGAGATGGGAGGATTGCTTGAGCTCAGGAATTTAAAACCAGCCTGGACAACATAATCTGACCCTATCTCTACAAAAAATTTTTTTAATTAGCCAGGGATGGTGGTATGTGCCTGTATCCTAGCTACTAAAGAGACTGAGGCGGGAGGATCACTTGAGCCTAGGAGTTCAAGGCTGTAGTGAGCTGTGTCACCACTGCACTCCAGCCTGGGTGGCAGAGCAAGACCCTGACTCCAAAAAGAGAAAAAGTTCTAGAAGGTAGTATGTTAAGAATTAAGTACCACTGAAAGAACCATGTCAGAACCTTGCACACATCTTTCACACCATCCTCATTATCAACCATTATCTCTTTACCTCTCTGGCGACCCCACTAGTCTCTAAGGTTCTCTGAGGCAAGGTGTATCTCCCTGTCAGCCAGCGAAAAACAAAGCAAACACATGTGAACAGTTATTTTTGTGGCAAAGACTGTCTCTTACATTCGCCGTACGCAAATAATTGACAAACTCTAATTGGCTGGAAAAACACATTTTTGGAGCAAACTTTTGGTCTGAAAAAATAAAAGCTGGGGCCGGGTATGGTGGCTCATGCTTGTAATCCCAGCACTTTGGGAGGCCAAGGTGGGCAGATCACTTGAGGTCAGGAGTTCAAGACCAGCCTGGCCAACAGGACAAAACCCCATCTCTACTAAAAATACAAAAATTAGCCAGGCTTGGTGGTGCAGGCCTATAATCCCAGCTACTCAGGAGGCTGAGGCAGGACAATTGCTTGAACCTGGGAGGCGGAGGTTGCAGTGAGCCGAGATCACGCCACTACACTCCAGCCTGGGTGACAGAGTGAGACTCTGTCTCAAATAAATAAATTAATTAATTAATAGCTGGGCTTTCTTTGCATATCCAGGGCCTCTGATTGCTTCTTTGTGCCCATGCAGGTAAACTGTAGAAGTTAATCACTGGAACAGAATAGATACTTTACCCCTGGTTGAAAGTCAAAATCACACGTGGAGCTTCTTAGTCATACCAAGGCCTGAGCCTGCCCTTGGATGCTCACTCTGATTCAGTGGTGAAATCACAGTTCCACGGCACGGAGGCCACAGCTCTGCAGCAAGGCATTTGTCATATAAAAAGGGAAGGTGAAGACACATTCTTGGAAAGCAAATGAAAAGTTTTACTATTATTAAGAGCTTGACTTATGGGGTAAAAAAAATTCCTTGATTTCTTTTCAATAGGACACGTTGAAAATGGGGTTGTATCAAAAGATTGTATTATTCCTAGAGGTAAACATTGTGAAGACTTCCTCCTAAAACTGGGAGCAAGAATACCCCAAAGTGTTTTTGCTAAGATACTGTATCCTGGGGGTAGGGAGATGTTTGGCAGCGGACATTAAAGAACAGGAAAGTTTATACAAAAACACAACCCTGGCACCCTGAGCTGAGGATGAGTAGGGAGAGGGTCCCCCAATGTCAGGCTACATTGTGGAGAGAACCTTGAACCTCTACAGCCCTCTTTCCCTGTATTAAGCAGGTAGCATCTCTCACAGCGCTTCGGGGGAAAAGCATGGGTTTGGGGCTCTGTGGAGGTCAACGCAAAGCCTGCCTCTGTCATGCATTAACTGTGAGACCACGAGCGAGTATTCCAGCAGTCGCCTTCATCAAAATGTCCTTTCCTTGAAAAACTAATATTTCAGTTTCTTAGTCATAATTTTAGAGCATTTTGGAGTTATCCAAATTTACTTGCCCCCTCCCATTTTAAAAGAAACTCACAAATTGGATGTGATAAAAAATGAGTGTTTATTTCCAAAGAAACTGGCTCTAAACATTAAAAAAAAAAAAAAAAACAGAAGGCAATGATTCCATTGTTACCTACTTGAGTTTTAACAGCAGCAAACAGTTACTTTCTTCTTGTTGTCTTTGGTCCCCCAGCTCATAAACAGCAGGTAGAGATAGCGTTTTATTGCTGGGAGGAACCTCAGAGCTCAGCTCATCCAAGGAGCTTCGTGAAACCCACCCAAGTCTGACTTCACGATGGTTACTCATCACTCACATTGTTCACTGTAACAGGCAGCCACAAATAACCTGTCTTTGAAGCTGCCACCACTCTCTGGCTTTCATGGGGACTCCATAAGGGAGGGAAGGAAAGTATGAAGCAGGGGCACTGCCACCAAGAGCCACCCACCTGAGTCCTGCCTGGTGTCACAGCGGACCCAGTAAAACAAGTCTCCCTGGAGCCTGGAAGGGTCCTCAATAACCGTGATGTTGTGAAGTCTATATCATCCTGGTCATCATCCTGAATCCTGGCAAAAAAATTCTTCTAAAGCTTTTGGGATTTCCAGAGTGATCACTTAAGAGTGATTTTTGTATATTCATGAGATGACTGGGTCTGGGGACCCCTAGATCACCTCAGGATGGAGGCTGGCCACTGGAACGACCAAGGCAGGATTAGAGAGTTGGGACTTTCAGCCTTACCCCCAACCTCCAGGAAAAGAGAGAGGCTGAAGGTTGAATTGATTATCAATAGCCAGTGATTTAATCAATCATGCCTACATAATGAAGCTTCCATAAAAACCCAAAAGGACTGGGTTTGGAGAGCTGGACGTGCAGAGGTTCCTGGAGGGCAGAACAGCTGGGGAAGGCACGGAAGGTCTGCACCCCTCCTCCCAGACCCACCCTGTGCACCTCTTCCCTCTGTTGTTCATCTACACACCCTTTGTAATATCCTTTTCAATGAACCTGTAAATATGAGTAAAGTGTTTCCCTGAGTTCTAGGAGCCACTCTAGCAAATTAATCAAACCCAACGTGGGGGTCCTGGGAACCCTGATTTATAGCCAAAGGAAGTGGGTGCAGGGTGGGAGCAGTCTTGTGGGACTGGGCCCTCAACCTGTGGGATCTAAGGCTACCACCAGGTGCATCGCATCAGGATTGAATTGAACCAGAAGACACCCAGCTGGCATCCATTAGCGAACCCACTGCAGAATTGGCTGTTGATGGAGAGAAATCCTCATCCATTTTGGTAACCTGAAGTGAAGCATTCTGCGTTGAGAGAACAGAAAAAAACATTTTGTTTTTTTTCCTCTCTCCAGAACAACCAACTGGGGTAGAGTGAACACCAGTGACCTCTGCCCTGCTGCATCCCAGGCCTGAGTCCTCCGGGCAGACGGCTCAGCGAGGGCACCCCGGGGTAGGAGCCTGGTCTTCCGCAGGGCCAGATGCACCCAAGCCTTTCACACCCACTTCTAAGTACAGGAGAGCAGGGGAAGGACAGACAGCCAGGGCTAATTCCATGCAGATTTCACGATGGTCTGGGACAGTTTCTCTTAGTACTTTCAGAGATCTCTCCATCTTGCCACTTTCACACAATGTTATTTTTCCTCCACTCCATCCATGTCCCAAGTTACTCTGCATAAAAATTCTTGAGAACAATCAAGGGTGTGTGTTCTTGTTTTCAGGAAGGGATGCCGGTGTGCCTCTTCTGCAGCCGGGGCTGAGGGGTGGAGAGAGGAAGCTGGGGGAGGGGAGGGCAGGGTGGCCAAGGTGAGCGGGTACACCACTGCAGCCACGCGAGAGAGAGCCTGAGAGCTCCCCAGGAAGAACAAGGGGTTCCTGGGGCTGGTGGAAGATGCCACTATTCACACCGCAAATGCACAGTACATGGATTAGAAGCTATGCGGCATCAATGCAGTGAGACTCAAGCAGCAGGCTCAGGGTTCTGCCTAATTTCAGGCCAAAAGACCCTCCCCCTACAGAGTGGCCCCAGCTCCTTGTTCAGAAGATTCCCAGTTCCCCTCCTGGCCCTTTGTCAATGACAATAAGTCACTTAAAGATGTCTGCAAGTTGGAAGCCAGGTCTCAGCTAGTTCCATTTTTAAATCACTCCTCTTTCTGGGATGCTAATGCAACCTTCCACCCACCTCCTGGGTCCACTTTGGTTTGATGAACTGGTTTCTTCTCTGGGCAGAAACAAATGAGTTGAATACACCTGTCTCACTCTCCCAGTTCCTACCACCATGCATTGGGAAGGGTGTCTGGCTTGGGAAACAGAAATGCTGAGAGCCTCCCCTGCCACTTGGAGGGGACTGAGTCATCCATGTCCCTGAAGCCTCCAGCTCTGCTACCTATGCACGAAAAACACAGCAGGCCATGCCAGAGGAGGGAGCTCAGCAGATCGGGGCAAAGAGGATGGGGATGAGGCGCCCTAGGACTTTGGGTGCTCCTCAAAAAACTCCTCCCCACAAAACCTCACAGCCTCACCAGCAGTTTCTGCCCTGAGGCCACCCAGCAGGCTTGCTTGAGCCCTCAGTCCTGGCTTAGCAAGGCCCCCACCTTAGTCCAGGCTGCCACAGCAAAGTACCACAGCCAGGATGGCTCATAAACACAAATGTACTGCTCACAGTTCTGGAGGCTGGAAGTCCAAGACCAAGGCACCGGCAGATCAGGTGTCTACACAGGCACCCCACTCCTCACAGTATCCTCCCATGGCGGCAAGTGAGTGAGGGAGCCACTGGGGTCCCTTTTATAAGGGCACTTATCCCACCCACGTGGGCTCCACCCCCATGACCTAATCACCTCCCAGAGACCCCACCTCCTAATCCCATTACTTTGGGGTTAGGATTTCAACATAGGAATTTGGAGGGGACACAAACATTCAGTCCATTGCACCCACAGAAAACCCAGGACTCCCAAGGCCCCCCATCACCCACTGTTAATCCCAAACAGCTGTGTTTATCCTCCTTTCATGCCATCTCCCTCCCTGACCCCTGAAACCTTCCTGCATCGGCCACTGGACTCCCAGCAGATCAGCCGTGAAACCTCTCATTCCCTCAGCCTCTGCTGTAGGCGTTTCTTCTACTTTCTTGTTCTAAATGAGACCTGCTTCCTGCCTGCCTAACCTTTCCCATGAGGACTTTTCTTTTCCCATTCTCCTCATACACCAGTCATATGCCAGGGTGGTAGACGGTTCTCTTTGCTTCTTTCTAGAACTTTCCTTCTCCTTCCTCCCTAAAAACCCCCAGCACTTGGGTTCACTGTCATAAGACTTGACACTGCACCTCACGGTTAAGAGCCACCTGCTTCTCCCCTCCCAGGGTCCCTATCACTGCCCTGGCTCTCCTGATCCCCAGGTATCACTCCTTCTGGCCTCCTTACCTAATTTCAGCCTTGCTGGCCTGGGCCATTTGCTTGGAGCACAGGAAACATGGCTGGCCCAAGCAGGGATGGGCTCCCACTGTAAAAAACGCACTGGATTTTGAAGACTCAGCATGAGAGAAAAAATACATAAATACCTCAATAAACTTTATAGCAATTACACATCAAAATGATAATATATTGGATATACTGGATTCACTAAAGTGCACTAGTGTATTTCAGTTAGTTTCTTGTGTCTTTTTTTTTTTTTTTTTTTGAGACGGAGTCTTGCTCTGTCTCCCAGACTGGAGTGCAGTGGCGCAATCTTGGTTCACTGCAACCTCTGCCTCCCAGGTTCAAGCAATTATCCTGCCTCAGCCTCCCGAGTAGCTGGGATTACAGGTGCCCACCACCGCACTGGCTAAATTTTTTTTTTTTTTTTTTTTTTTTTTTTTTTAGGAGAGAAAAGGTTTCACCATGTTGGCCAGGTTGGTTTCAAACTCCTGACCTCAGGTGATCTGCCCACCTCGGCCTCCCAAAGTACTGGGATTACAGGTGTGAGCCACCACGCCTGGCCAGATTCTTGTGTCTTTTCACCTTCTAAGGTGGCTGCTAAGAACTTTAAAATTGCATGTGTGGCTCAACTTTCATTTCTAGTGGATTCTGCTGCTCTAGAAAGGCTCTTCACCAGCCACTGAAATCTAAATCCCACGTTCAAATGTCCCACTTTATAAGTGCCATGGCTCATCTTATTTATTTATTTATTTATTTATTTATTTATTTATTTATTTTGAGACAGGCTGTCACTCTGTCACCCAGGCTGAAGTGCAGTGGTGTGATCACAGCTCACTGCAGCCTTGACCGCCTGGGCTCAAGAGATCCTCTGGCCTCAGCCTCCCGAGTAGCTAGGGCTACAGGTGTGCACCACCACATCTGGCTAATTTTTAAAATTTTTTGTAGGTTAGGGGTCTCTCCGTGTTGCCCAGGCTGGTCTTGAACTCCTGGCCTCAAGCAATCCTCCCATCTCGGCCTCCCAAAGCACTGGGACTACAGACTTGAGCCACAGTGCCCGCCCTCATCTTCTTAATGCAGTCCCTCAGGTCTCTGACTCTGGGGTGCCCCAGCCTCCCACAGACCAGGCATCCCACTGCCTTTCCACCCTCTCACACCCTCCTATCCTTGCTTGCCCTCTTATCCTACTCCACTCCAGGATCCACGTTATCAGGTAACACACTCCCACTCCTCGCTCTGGTCTTGCTTCCTCACACTTGCACAGGGAAACTCTAACCCCGGTCAGGTCTAACTCCACCCACACAGTCGAGCACAGGTGGAAAAAAAACCACGCCCCTATGCCAATGGGGCTGATTTAAACTCGGAGCCTAAAGACCCAGGGGCGCTGGCTATCCCTGGGCTCCCGCCTTTCCTTCATCCCATCATCTCTCTCTCCCTCTCCCAGATGTGACTTCCCACTCACTCCTCCTCTTCACTCTAGGTTTCCTATTTGACAGAGAAAACGGTAGCACTGCTCAGAGCGCCATGGGAAGGCCCAGGAGCAGAAGCAGACACACTGAAGGGACGCCAGGGTACTCACCCTAGGACCTCACATTTTTGGGGTGTGCTGTATGTATCCATTTGGAAGGACTCAATGTGGAATAACTCACGTAGCCCTTGCAAAAGCATATGAGCCGGGGTCTACGGGCTTCTCATTTCTTAGAGGAGGGGAAGATGAGGATAAGAGCTTGTTCAAGTTTTCCCAGCCAGCACTCAGCAGAGATGGGGTCTGAGCCCAACCTGTCCAATTGCAGAGCCTGTCTTTTTTTTTTTTTTTTTTTTTTTTTTGAGACGGATTGCACTCTGTCGCCCAGGCTGGAGTGCAATGGCGTGATCTTGGCTCACTGCAACCTCTGCCTCCCGGGTTCAAGCAATTCTCCTGCCTCAGCCTCCCAAGTAGCTGGGATTACAGGCGCACACCACCATGCCACGCAGGGCTAATTTTTTTTGTATTTTAGTAGAGACGGGGTTCCACCATGTTGCCCAGGCTGGTCTCAAACTCCTGAGTTCAGGCAATCCACCTGCCTCAGCCTCCCAAAGTGCCAGAATTACAGGTGTGAGCCACCATGCCTGGCCCCAGAGCCTGTCTTTTTAAGCACCACACAAAGCCATCCCCACAACAGAGAAGGTGAGACTTCAGACTTTAGACTCAGGTATCAGAGCCGAGTGAGGCTGTGTGCGGGTCTGCACCAATGACACATCCACACTCTGAATTTCCTTCCCACTGAGTCACATTTAGGTAACCTTACACTTGAGCCAGCCTTGTGCTGGTCTGCAGTGGGAGGGAGGAGGGAGGGGAGGACAGACCAGCTAGAGCGATGGTAAATTACACAAGTCATGGAGCCCTGTCTCAGGCCTCTTTTTGCCCCTTGCTGCACACAGCACCTGCAGGATCCCTAAATATATTTTGCTGAAAGATGAAGATGAAGAAATGAATGAGTGAGCAAGCAAGGAAGCAGAGGCCAGGAGCTATGACAGCAAGGTCCGTGGGCCGGAGGACTGGGGGATGCCATGAGGAATAACTGCCCTGGCCACTCATCACCCCCTCTACTCCAGGGATTACCAGAAGCCCACCTGCCCACCCAGGGCTCTGTCCTCACTGCAGGCCTCCTTCAAGCCCATCCACTCCAGACTGTACCACGCTAGTGGGACAGGCCGGTGGCATCCCCTTCAGACCCTCCTCACTGCCCCCATCCCTAGAGTAATGCCACGTAGGAGATGGCATGGCCCAGGGCTGCGGCTTTGGCTGAAGACAGAGAGGGGAGGCTCCAGTCTATGCCCATCTGCATGGGAAGGAGCCCCTGGTGCCTCTGTGCCCCCTCCCTCCTCTTCCCAACGCCTCCTGGAAACAGCAGCCTCCACCCTGAGACAAGGAAACACATCCCTTGGCTCTTCTGGTAGCAAACTTCAGGGGGCCCCTGGGAGCAAAGTGCCTCCCCAATCAGGATGACGAAGGGACAGACACACATATGCCATAGAACCAGGAGCCCTCAGGGCCCAGTATTTCTAATATTCGAGAAACAGGACTAAAGGAACATGCTCAATTTCCTGGAGTATCTAGGCCTCATGAGAATCCCACTAGTAACCAGAATGCTGCTTTCTTCAGCAGAAGGCCAGGATCAGCCCAAAAACACTCTCCAGGCCAGGGTCCCTGAGAAGGGGCATGGGTGTTTCCTGGGAGGCCCTGGGTGGCAGCAGCTCCTTCCACCTCCTCATCTCTCCCTCTCCTTCTTCCCCACCTCCGCAAGATTTGCAGGGGACTCCCAAAGACCAGGGAGGGAAACAAATGTGGATCGAGGGGCTACTTTGTGCAAGGCGCTTTACCCGGGTTATATCACGTAATCCTCCCACAATGCCTGTGGGGTTAGTAACATTATTCTCACTTTGCAGACAAGGACACTGAAGATTAGCAGGTCAGGGCCCTGGCAGAAACAGAAGGCTCCCTCAGATTAGGACACATCACAGGGTTTCATAAAAGGAATGTCTCAAAGGTGTGGCCAGGGTGTGACACCCACAAGGACAGAGCAGCATTCGTGGGCTATAACCACCCTTGGGCCCAAAGGGTCAGGGATGGGAGCAGTTGCCAGAACCTGGAAGGGGAAAAGCCCAGGTGGACAGGGCAGCTTTCAAGGAGCTGCGGTCTTTGGTGGAGGGACAGGAGCAGCCCTGGGTGACTCCATAGAGCAGAAGCTGGAGGAGTAAGTGCTCCAGCTTCCCTGTCTCCCCTCACCCACTTCCTGCCGGGGCTCCCCAGTGAGTTAGGGTAAAGAACAGTGTACGGCATGTGGGGATGGCGGGACAAAGAGAACCCCCTGCACTGGGCTGAGTTCACGCCTGCAAGGACAACACAACTCGTGTGTGCACTATGGGTTCACACCCAGCCCTGACACACTGCAACTTGTGTCACCAAGCCACTCCCATCTTATAGAGGGACAGCCCATTGGGCAGGAGAGGCCTGGAGCACGCCTGGACACTGGCTCCCCCGGGGACCACAGACCTGTCTAACAGAGCCATGCTCTCTGCTAGGCATGGGCTGTAGCTCTGAACTGGGTTAATAGTCCCCTCTCCTGCACCAGAGCCTGACGCGGCAACCTGTAAAGGGCAGTGACTCTTCCAGAGGCCCCAGCCAGCCCCTCCCAGGAAATCCATTCCCATCTTTGGGCAGCAGCCCAGCAGCCCTCAGCTGCGCCAAGTGAACCAGGGAGATCTGACGGATAAGATGGTAGATGAGGAGGATAATTTCATTTTATGGGGAAGGAACACAGGAATGGGGAGGCTGGGCCTGGAGGCAGCGAGCGGCCCGGCTGCAGGCATCGGCAGCTGCCAGGAGCATGTGTAACTCATTACCCCCAGGTCCCATTTGCGGCCATGGATGACGCCACGAGTGGAGGGGGCTGGGGCTGTGGGGGCGAATGGGACTGCAGTATTTTTCTGACACTAACACCTCTCTCTGGCCCTCAGAAAGTGCTGTGGAGGAACCAGGCCCAGCCAGTCCCCACCCACTCCCAGATTGGCCTCCTCCTCCACCTCCTGGCGCCAGACTGGAGAGGCCCCGGCTGCATATCGGGGAAACCAAGGTGGGAAAAAGGAAGGTGGGAGGGGAGGGAGGAGGGAGGCCAGATCACCGGTGCCTGGGGTTCTGTTCAGAGGGTGGTGTGAGTGAGCATCCATCAGAGGCCGCCAGAGGCAGCTTGGCTCAGGAACCTTCCAGGTCCTATTTGGGCTTGGCCCTTCCAAGCAGTTCCAGCCCCACAGGAGGATGCTCGGCTATTGCCCAGGATCCACGAGGTGAGGAGGATGGGGCCTTCCATCAACAGTGGGCCCCGAGGAGGACAGCAATGGCCAAGACGCAAGGGAGGAGGCAGATTCCAGAGGTGGCCCCGCCCAGGCATGCAGAGAAGGGAGGCCCTAAAGGCATCAGAGAGCAAGAGGTGCCTGCAGGGCCTTGAAGGATGCAGGGACAGATGAGCCGGAGAAGCTGGGCAAGGTGGCTGCTCAGGGAGGGGACAGAGAACCATGGCACCCAACAGTCCCTCCTCTTCCCATCTCACCTGGCAAGTGAAGAAAGGGAAGGGATAAAGGCAGGGAGGGTGAAGAGAGATGAGGGGCGAGAACGAAAGAGAAAAAAACAGCAGGTCCTGTGCAGAAGTGGAATGGTGCCTGCAGGAGCTGCTCTGCTAGGGGAGGGTCCCTTCCTCTGCGCTGAGGAAGCTCCCTGGGCATTGAGCCCCCGCTCAGCCCATATCCCGAGGGTGTCCCCTCACCTCCTCCCTTGCTTTTCCTGCTCTCACCTCTGGTGGTTGCTGCAGGGAGCTCCTTTCATCTCTGGACCGACCACCTGCCCAAGCCCATAAAAGAGGGACTCCTCAGCACTTCTGCCTCCAGGAAGTGCTACCTTGTCCAATGGGTGAGCTGTCTGTAACCTGGCATTTCTTGTCCCTGTTTCTCAGGTGGATGGGCAGGAGGGTGTGTGTGGGTGAACCAGGTGAAGGCTGGTGCCTGGACAGGGGCACTCACACTTGCTGGCGGGGTGAGTGTCTGTTGGGGGTGCCAGCAGCCACATCGTGAACAGAGCTTTTCCAGGCTTAAGGCAGATTCTGCACTTGGATTCCCATGTGCCTCCTTGTCTATTTCCCAATTGGTTCCAAATCCAGAGGTGAAGGGAGTCACAACTTGGCATCATCAGCCCAACCCCATGAAATCCCCATCCTGGGAAGGAGCCTGTATCCCAGGTAAGGAGACTCAGAGTCCAGTTCCAGCTCCACCACTAATGACTTGAGTGGACTTACCACATCACTGACCAACAATCACAAAGACTTCCTGGACACCTGCCACCTACAAGGTCCCAGAAGAATTCCAAGAGGAGCAAAACACAGTCCTGACCTCGCGGGTCTCAGTGAAGATGAGACCTGCACTCCACAGCACACGGGCCATGAGAGTGGGGCAGCTCATCACACCCAGCAGGAACACTGGGGAGCCTGCTGGGAACCGGACCCGGGACTCAGCATGTCCCACTGCCAGGGAAGGCTGCATCTTACCTTCATGTCGGGGCTGTACTTTTGGGACTTTGCCTCCCCTGATCCCACTATCCCCATGGCCAGCCTCCAACAAGAAGTGCCATCTCTCTTCCCCTCTTCCCACCTCTCACCCTCCATTGAAGGAGGAAGACCTGTAAGGGACTTGGAGCTTGTCCTGGGCCTCACACTTCACCATCTTCATTTACTAAATAAAGGCTCAAGGGCAGCCCTGATTGGGTTCGGGGTGCTAGCTCTCTCTTCCTTTCCCATCTCTTTCCACCTTCCCCCTCCTCCCTCCCTGCCTGGCCCCACCCCTTCCTCTTCCTCTCCCATTTCACTCCGCAGAGATAAGGATCAAAGATGCAGCAAAACCCTTTAGAAACAGATCAAATCTGGCTTGAATTTCCCCAAGTCAAGCTCATCATTTTCCTCTTTGAAATGAAAGGAAAAGGGGAAAAAATCAAACTGGAAGCCCACAAGCTTTGAAGTCACTGGCTTCATCTCAATACTCTACTCTGCCTGGGTTCCCCATATTCCAGTCCCCAATCTGGCAGCCAGGAATGAAGATGGACCCAGAGAATTCGGCAATCAGGTGTAGATGGTGAATGCTTTGCCACATATAGACTTCAAGGACCCCTCTGTTTATCCATGCATTCATTCATTCATCTATTTATTCATTCATCTATCCATTCATTCATCCATCCATCCATTCATTCATCCATCCATCCGTTCATTCATCCATCCATCCATTCATCCATCCATCCATTCATCCATCCAGCTATCCATCCATCCATTCATTATTCATCCATTTATTCATTCATTCATATATCCATTCATTCATCCATCCATCCATTCATTCATCCATCCATTCACCCATCCATCCATTCATCCATCCTTTCATCCATCCATCTATTCATCCATCCATCCCTTCATTCATTCAACCATTCACCCATCCATCCATCCATCCATCCATCCATTCATTCATCTGTCTATCCATTCATTCATCCATCCATCCATTCATCCATCCATCCATCCATCTATTCCCTTCATTCATCCATCCATCCATTCATCCATTCATTCAAAAAATGCCTAGTGAGCACCTACTGTATGCTGGGCTTGGGAGACATCAGTAAACAAAACAGAGGTGCCTGCTGTGGTCCAGCCTATATTCATGCCGTGGGGAATGGATAATAAATGATACATGTAACTAAGGAGACTACAGTGTCATGAGGAAGTCAGACCATGGAAGAATGGAAAAAAGAGTCAGGGAAAGGGGGATGGAAACTCAGGCCTTGGAGAAGGTGGGAGCTGACCTAAGTCCTGGAGGAGGTGAGAGCACGGACCAAGTGGGAGGGGGCAGTAATGCATGCTGGAGGATGCCAGGGGAGCACCCTTCTAAGGGCAGAAGCCCCAAGTGAGTGAGTCAGAGATTCCCTGCCAAGGTTGGGGCAGCACAGAGGGGAGAGGCACAGGAGCTCTTGGGCACATTGTCAGCACCCGAGTTTTCACTCCTGCTGAAGTGGGAGCCACAGCCATGCTTTGCCCAGCATGGTGTCATACTCTGACTTGGGGTTGAAAAGAGCCACACTCCTAATTCAATGGCCAGGTCCAATTTTACACACAGAATTCTAGAACCAGATAGGACCTCAGAGATACCCTCCTGCATCCCCATTTGGCAGATGAGTACACTGAGGCCCACATAGGGTCACATGCCCAGGAGGCACGAGTCAGCCTGAGATGAGTACACTGAGGCCCACAGAGGCCCAGCAGGTGCGAGCCAGCCTGGACTCCACACCTCTCAACCTCTGCTGTCTGCCCTGCACCTGGGCCCTAGCATCAGGGAACCCTGGGACAGGACATGGCTAGCATGGCTCTCAAAGTGCCCTCTGACAGAGCTCCCCACAGCGGAGGGGCCCAGAAGGCGCAGTGACTAGGGTTGCTGTTAATTTCCAGTCGTTCTGGTCCAAATGAGCTTTTTTAGAAAACAATCTGGGGTTCAGAAAAAAGGAGAGTAAGATGAGGTACTGGGAAGAGGGTATGGTGGTCCCAGGGACATCTGACCCCTCCCACCCCTGAGGCCCCCCAGGCTGGCCATGATGGTCCTCTCCAATCACCCCACTGTGCTGTACCCAGTCTTTCTTGCCAAACCAAGCCCCTTTGCCGATGTGCCAGTGGATATGGACGCCACCTTCCCCTTTGCTGATGGACTGATGGGAGCTCTGCATGGGACCAGAACCCCAGGCCTTCTCCTCCGCCCGAGTGGCATGAGCCTTCCAGAAACCCTAACCCAGCTTGGTGTCACACAAGTAGGAATATCTTTCCCACCTCTTCTCTTAGACAATCTTATTCAGTCTTCCAGCCCTTTTCCAGAAAGCCCTCTGCTCGCCTGACTTCATTATTCACACACATTTTGGCCTACTTTATATTATAGGCAGTTGTTCCCATGCCAGCCTCTTCTACTGGGATCATAAGCCGTTTGAGGACAGAGACTGGTTTAATTTGTCTTTGGAGAATCCCCGGCTGCTCACCCTGGCCTGACACGTCGTGGATCCTCAGAATATGTTTGTCGATTGGAATCTGGAAGAAAAGCCACCATGGTGGACAATCCTAGGGTTGGGTGAGCAGGTTCATTGGTCAGAAGCCCAGATCTCCTTGTGTCCTCTGCCTGCAGAGACCCTCCCCACTCCCTGCCTCTCTAAGCCACCACGGTTCTTTCCCTACACTCAGCGCCTGGTGGGAGGAATGCAGGGTTGGAGGAAGAGAAGAGTGGAGTCATTGCTCTTGAGTAATTTCAAGAGGCAGTTGGCAGAGTGGAGCAAAACAAGAGAGGAAAAGGTCTGTCTCTCCTTGGCTGGAAGTCTTTGCAAGGCTCTTCAGTAAGCTTCATTCTATTTCTCTTTGACATGGGGACGATGTTCTCCTCTCTGACATGTGCTGCATGCAGCAAGAATTTACCAGTCATCTACTGGGTGCACAGGAGCCAAGCTGGTGGAAAAGCGCTGTGGGCTCCTCCAAAGGAAGCTGCATCACTTGGATCTCCGGGGTTTTAGCAAATAAGCAGCCCCTGAGATGCAAGGCCTTCTGGGTCACTGGCCTGGGGACCCCTTTCTGTGGCAAGACCAGGGCCTTGCACCCAGGGGCAGGATGAGCACCTTGGAGAGCTGTTTGCCCCTCACGAGTGCTTCAGGAAGCGGGTGGGAGGCCCCCCTCCTCACCTGAGAGGGTCTGCACTGACTGGCTCAGAGGCCCTTGCCTGACCCCAGTCTCACTCTCTCAGGAGCAGAAGCATGGCCCTCGGAGTCAGAAGGCTTCATGCTGGACCACCATAAGACTGATGGGCTGTGTAATCTTTCCATATGTAAAATGAGTACTCATCTTGCTGACAGGTTTGTTGAAGTGAATGAATGAGAAAACCCATGGAGAAGACCTTTTAAAGCATAAAGTTCAATATATGCACTATTACATGAGGAGGTCACAAGCACTTAAAGGCAATGGCAAGGTCGGGTGGGGGTAGGGCTCCTTCCCCACCCCCAGGCCAGATCTTGTGCCCCAAGTCTGAGCCAGCTGCACTCACCATCCTCACACAGGTTCAGCTTGGACAGGCTCCTGCCATCAAAGGAATCCTCACAGATGGAGCTGGTGTCACAGTTGCTGACGGTGTGTAGGTACATAGCTTTGTTCTCCATCACGCCCTGCAACAGCTGCAGAGAAGGCAAGAGGGGAGGAGAGGGAGGACGAAGGCAGGGAGAGAGACAGAGAATCAACTGTGGTGGAAACAGAAGCAAATGGATAGAACAAGGTGCCCACCCCTGACCTGAACACCAGGACTCTCTGCTCATCACCAGGACCCAGGTGCCATCCTCCAGGTCTTTGGGGCCATGATGCCTCCACCCCCAGCTTCCTCAGGGCTTCAGAAGACCAAGGCCCTTGGGCCTTTCTGATGGTGGGATGTGTCTGTTCCTTTCAACAACTCTCAGTGGGACTGGAATCCTGAGCTGGGGCCACTGTGGGTTACACTGGGTGGGGCCAGGAGGAGGGAACCCTGATGACTCAAAAGGTGACCTGGGAGCAGGCTCTGAGCCCTCAGAAGCCCAGGGCATGCCAGAGAGACTTGAGCTTCTGTTCTGTGTTGGAAATGAAGGAAGGAAACAAGACACGAAGGGGCATTCAAAGAGGGTACAGGCACCACTTGCAAACAAAGCTGAGCAGACCAGGACTGCTCCCAAATCCAACGGGGCTGGCATGTTGGAAGGAGCTTGGCTCAGTAGGACCACAGCAGGGATTCCTCTACTGTGGTGGGGCCCAAGGAGCAGGGAGCCTCTGCAGGAACCCCCAGGCACTAAGCATCTGGGCAGCTTTAGGCCAGGGGAGGGCTTCTGTCTGCATGGCCCCCAGAGGCTGACTCACAGGGTCTCTGGGTCTACACCATGATGGTCCAGGAGCATATATATTGACTTAGGAGAATCCTATGCTCTTTGAAAGGAAACAGCCTGTTGACGCAACAATGTGTACAACACGATCCCATTTTGTAAGAGATGCACGCGTAAGGTGTGTGTGGATGTAAGACACTATGATGGCTCCGGGTGAGAAATGTATTACAGAACTCTGGCTGGAAGGGATTGTGGGGATTTAATATTTCTTTTTGCTTTCAGATTTTCTGGGTTTTCTATGACGCATTTGCATTCCTTACGTAATGAGAATAATCTGTTTTTTAAGCCAAATTACAAAGTATTTACATCAATTACTTGATATTGTTTTTGTCACATAAATGCTCAGTGACTTTACAAATTATTCTCTACTTTCATCAAGGTTCCAGCCACGAGTTTATCTTGACCTTTGCTTCTGATTCTCTTTAACTATCTGGACATTTAACCAAAGAACAGCTTTTTTTGTTTGTTTAAATAATAAATCCTTTAGAAGGTAAAAGCCCCATGAGGATGGGTCCCAGGCCCAGTATGGAGCAAACTCAACCCTTCGACCCAGAGGAAGCTGGGAGGAGAGGATGCAGGGCTGGCAGGTGGCAGTGGGGGGACAATGCCTGTTGATTGAGAGATCAGTCAATCAGTTTCTCTTCAGAGGGAGGGTAGGCAAGGAGGCGTGGCAACTCTCATAAATAGACATAATCAGGGAAGGAGGCTGGCAGGGTTGCTCTGCAGCAGAGCAAAACATGAATTCCGTATTTTCTTTCTTCTTTTTTTTTTGAGACAGGGTCTCACTCTGTTGCCCAGGCTGGATGGCAGTGGTGCAGTCTTGGGTCACTGCAACCTCCACCTCCTGGGCTCAAGTGATCCTCCCAACCCAGCCTCCTGAATAGCTGGGATTACAGGCACAAGCCACCACGTCCAGCTAGTTTTTTGCAGAGATGGGGTTTCACCATGTCGGCCAGGCTGGTCTGGAACTCTTGGAGTCAAGCGCTCCACTGGCCTCAGCCTCCCAAAGTGCTGAGATTACAGGTGTGAGCCACTGCACCCAGCTGAACCCCCTATTTTCATGACTTGAGCTTGGCCTCCAGAGACCTCTGACATTTGGGCTGAGAAGAGACCAGAACTGACCAGTCACTGTATACATGTCCTTCCAACGACCCAGGAGGGCTGGAGGCCTCTGCTGTTAGCCCTTCTGTACATCCCCACAATGGGCACACACACGCATGTGCACACGCACAGCCTTGGGGCTCCCAGTATCTGTGGGCCTCTCCTCCAGCCTATGGGAGGGATGGAACAGGGGGTGGTCCTCGGCTCTGCCAGGATCTCTCCTCCCTGCCCCAGACACCACCCACTCTGGCTTCCCTGTGCTGCAGTGGTGTCCAGTTCACTGGGCTCCCAATTCCGGCCCTCCACCCAATGCCTCCACCCAGGCAGGGCCTCTAGGTGGGGCCCCAGGCAGCTCCAGCACTGCTAAGCTACAAGGGACCCTACCTCGTTTCACGAGCACTGTGTGTGGCACCCCTCCCTCTGGCTTCGCTCCTTGGGGGGCTGTGAAGCAGGAGGCCAATGTCTCTTTTGCCTGCAATAACCCTCCCTCTGCCAAAGGCAATAGCCTCTGCTTCCCAGAGGCCACACAGAGCTAGACAGGGCGCTGCCCCTGGGGAGTGGAGGTGTGAGGCCCCACTGCCATTTCCACCTTCCTCCTCTTCTGGTCAGCTCCTGGGACGGGGCTGGAATGCACGGCTTGTTAGCCAGAATGTGTGTGAAAGGCGGCTGTCTCCTTCCTCCTCCCCACCCCTCAGCTGGTCCAGCAGGAGCCCAGGGGAGCTGCTGGAGAGAAGGGCTGGGGCCGAGCGGGGCCAGATGTGAGTGCACAGGGCTTGGAAAAGCTCAGACAACTCTATTCTTGTTTGTTACTTGGAAATGAAACCTACGCATGTTCTGTCTGCCCAGGGTTTCTTGGGGGCTGTTTTTCTTTCTTGGGGAAGGGGGTAGGCATTGGGACCCTCAGATCATGGATCTTACTGTCTTTGGACCAAGTCTGTGCTCTAGAAGATGAAACTGATGGCAAGTGCTCCTCCCAGGAGCACTGTGATGGAGGCAGGCTGATGGCATTTGCATTCCGACCCTCCCATTTTAAAGCTAAGCCATCCCAGACCAAAGAGGCAAAGGAAGGAATGGATATCAGAGCGGGAAGAGGCCCCGAGCACAGTTTTCCCACACAGGGCACTGGCTCAGCTGCAGGGTTGCTTTGTTTGGGAATTGCATGTCAGCCCCTTTTGGTGACCACTTTCTGGGCCCCAGATCAGGCAGAGAAGAGAATCCCACCTCAGACTGCCAGCCAGTGTACTCCAGCAGGTGGGGATCCTGGGACTGAGGCAGGGCTCTGAGAGCTTGAAGCACATGGGTGAGATGTGGAAGCCACAGTGACCTGTGGATGAAGCCCAAGGAGACTGGACCTCAACTTGCAACTCAAAGAGGGAGGTCTTGTTCTAACAGGGAGGGGTCACCCTCTCCACTAACCTCTTGGCAGTCATGATTTACTTCCAGACAATTTCACCCAAGGCACTTAGAAGGTCAGGTTCAGAGCCAGGGATCTGCTTCTAGATTCTGCATTTTAGAGCTGGAAAAGCCCTCAGCCATCTGTGCCCTGCAGCCCTGTGCCCTGGGGCCATCTGCGCCCTGCAGGCCTGGCTCTCTGCAGGAATGCAGGGAACACAGAAGCCAAGGGCTCCCATCCTAGCTCCTCTGCGTATTGGTTTCTTGGGGGAACTTGGCTCAATCACCTGACCTCATTCAGCCTCAGATACATCACCTCTAAGATGGGAAGGTGGGTAGCTGCTGGTCACCCAGGGTCACTGTGAGCCTCCCGTGAGATAATGCATGTGGCATGACTTTATGAACAAGGTCACTCAGGGGAGCTGGTGGCAGTCTGATGAGAAAAAGCACGCCCCAGCATCTTCTGACTCTGCCTGGCAGCCAGGTAAGGGGGTGCCCAGGTTCCCAAGGCCTCCCTCCTACCTAGCCAGTCCCAGAAACAAAGCTGTTTGAAGTTCCCTTTGCAAAAGGCAATTGCAAATGCAATCTAGGGCTGATATCAGGACCCTGGGTCTTCAATCCTCCTCTGGAGATCAAAAGGACTCCGTTAATTCCTCCTCTGAGTGGGTAGCACGAGCCTCACTTGCTGCTCCCAAGTCAGTTTCTCTGGGTACCAGCATCTAACTCTGCAGGGTTTATGGCTTTTCTTTGGATTACCTCACTTTAAACTCATCAAAACCAAGGAGAAAAATCACATGAGTGTGGCCTTTCTCCAGAGAGAGAATCGCTAAGGAGGTTTTAAATGTTTTCCTCCTCTAACTGTACTTAGTTAAGCTAAATCATAACCCAAAGCTGGACAGAGACAGATGTTTTAGAAATAACCTCTCCCCACATATATCCCACCACTGGCACATGCACACGCACACACATGCATACACACACATGCACACACACACATGCACACACACGAAGCCATGGAAAGGAGCTGTCACCTGAGCCATCTGCACCCTGAGTAGGCTCTTGGGCTGTGACATGAGTCAGGTGGAGTAGCCACCAAGGCAATAGCTTCCCTCTGGCACCCCAAATGCAGGCTCACACTCTGTCCAGCCCAGGCAGTTGGATGAGGGCCCAGCTAGCGGGGACCTTCCCACCTGGAGAAGGCACCTCCAGGCTCTAGGTCTGAAGTTTCCCAAACTCTGTACTCCTCTCCATCCAGTTCATTCCAGTCTCCTCCAGCTGTCTTTGAGACAGCATGCCCAGGAGATAGGACAAAATTAGTACCAAGACTCACCTGAGTGCCCCTGGCTGAGGCTGTAGAGCCTTGTCCCCTCAGATCCCGGCATTCGCCATGGTGGCCAGAGAGCTGGCTGCCACCACGCTGAGACCCAGGCCGCCCCTCGGACCGCGTCCCCACAGCCAGCCAAATCCAGATGGAGTCATAGAAAGGGGCTGCAGGGGCGCCCAGGGACGAGTCTCAGCGCAGGACCACAGGGGCCACTTCTGCAGGAGGACCAGGTCAAGATGCAACCTGTGGCAGAGCGGAGGTCTGGGCCTGGCGGACCCAGAATGGGGGGTATGCGCCTGGGACTCCCTGTCCTTGGTGCCTGGTCCTGGGTAGCGATCAGGAGATGTTCTGAGGAGGCACCGGCAGCTCCTCTGGGTACTTCCTGAGATGTGAACTGCAGCTGCTCTCGCCGCCAGTCTGTATAAAATAAAGTTCTTGGAGCAGTTGCGGAGGCTTCTGCAGTGGGGTCTGGAATACGGCCCCCCTCCTGCGGCCAATCGTGGCATTACAGCCCCAAGTGGGAACGCCCGCCGGGCCCAGAGCAGCGCGGTCGGCCTTGGCCTTGGGACTCTACCACCCCGGTCTAAAGGCCCTGCTCAAAATACTTTTTGGAAGACTTCTGGGGGAGTGGCAGCTAGACCTGGCTTATGAGCCACGCAAGAAAACCAGTCTTGTAAATTTATTTATAGGACAGAATTGGCATGGCTCAATTCATTCACCAAACTTGGCACAGAGTTACTTCATGTGTTGTCCTGGAGTCACATTCATCCCCAGTGGACACGGATTGGCCACACTGGGGGTAGTCAGGAAAATGCCCCAGGGGGTTCCACGGAACTCAGCGGCAAAATCAGCGTTTCTGGCTCATTAACACTGCACAGGGGCTGGGGGTTGCAGGACGAAGACTAGCTGGCTGTCCATAGCAATTCAGTATGGGAGGGGGACCCAGGCACGAATAACCCTAAACCTGAGCATGATTGCTTACGTTTGAAAAAGGAGATCCAGGCCGGGTGCAGTAACCCACACCTGTGATCCCAGCACTTTGGGAGGCTGAGGTGGGAGGATTGCTTGAGCCCACCCGCAAGTTCAAGACCAGCCTGGGCAACATAGTGAGACCCCATCTCTCTAAAAAATATTCTTTTTAAAGGCGATCTAACCAGATGTGAAGGGAGCTGCTAAATTCAGATTGAGGTGGTAGTATCAGGGACATCAGAGAAATCCCCATAATGGTCCGAGCCAGGGTGGCATAGTTAGGCTATGCAGATGGCTTCCAGAGGACAGCACTCAGAGGTAACGTTCATGAATGCATTCCTGTTTGTTGGTGAAAAGTTCAGCCTCAAGACTCCAGGGTCAGGCTTCGTACATGAAAAGTGTTTGCCAAGACTCAGCTGTGTCACTGCAGCTGCCCGCCCACAGCTGAGTCAGAAACGCCTTCCTCATTCTCAGTAACTGCCCTGCCTGACTGCCTGGGAAGCAGCTCCAACATCAAACTCCATTTTACAGAAAGAACAAATGATAATTGTATCATTATGATAATAATACCAGGGAGCGGAGGAGGAGAAGGAAAAGAAGAAGACAACACTTTATAGCATATACCATGTGTTTCTTATATATTAGCTCATTGAACCTATTCAACAATCCCCTGGGGCAGGTACTGCTATTATGCTCATTTACAGAGACAGAGAGGAAGTGACTTGTCCAGGGTCTTGTAGCCAGTAAGTGGCAGAGCTAGGATTCAACCCTAGGCAGTGTGACTCTAGGGTCTATGCCCTTAACCCCTCCCCTGTACCACTGCCTCTCAAGGGGAAACAAATATTTTTGTCCACCATCAATTCACCAATATTCCTAGGAATGTAATCTTAAAAACAGCCAGAAATGTGCTCAAAATATGATGTCCAATCAGCCTGGGCAACATGACAAAACCCTGTCTCTACAAAAAAAATAATAATACAAACAATAGCTGGGCATGGTGATGCACACCTGTAGTCCCAGGTGCTTGGGAGGCTGAGATGGGAGGATCAACTGAGCCCAGGAGTTTGAGGCTGCAGTGAGCTGTGATCACACCACTGCACCCCAGACTGGGTAACAGAACAAGACTCTGTCTTAAAAAAAAAAAAAAGTGATGTCCAAAGACCTTCCCTAAATAGATGTGTATATTAGCAAGAAATGTGGTAGTTAGTGCTATGGAGTAAATGTGCCCCCAAAAATTCATGCATTGGAAACGTAATCTCCATTGCAACAGTGTTGGGAGGTGGGGCCTTTGTGGGGGTATTTGAGTCATGAATGTATTCGGGATGCGGTAGAAAGGGCTTGCAGGAGTGAGCTTGCTTGATCCTCTGCCTTTCTGCCATGTGAGGACTCCATGCTCGTCCTTGCTTATCTTCCCACCTCCTGCACTGTTAGCAGCACTGAGTCCTATTGCTTGATAGGCACATACCACACACAATGTGTATATTGGTCTCCTGCTGACGGGGATTTGAGATGTTTCCAATCTTTGTCTATTATGAACAGGCAAAGGGAGATTTGACAGTGAAGTATAGGAATGACCTGGAGGGCTGGTTTTCTCATGAGTGAGAGTCCTCCTGGCAGCTCTTAGCTCAGATACCTCCTTGCCACTAAAATCAGAATTGTCCCCAAAATGATTTGCTTCCATTCAATCATGGATGGCATTTGTAGTAGGCATTTTCCCCCCAAGAAGCTGAATGAAAATGTGATTGCCTTGATAGAGGAGGGTTGAATAGACTTCTGAAGTAGTTTCATCTATGAAATCTCAGTATTTAAAATGGAGGGACCAAGCTTTTTCAGTTTGTTTTTTCTATAGGTAGGATGTCACTTTGTCACCCAGGTCGGAATACAGTGGCGCAATCATAGCTCACTGCAGCCTCGACCTCCCAGGCTCAAGTGATCCTCCCACCTCAAACTCCTGAGTAGCTGTGGCTACAAGCACGCACCACCACACCCAGCTAACTTTTAAAAATCCTTTGTAGAGATGAGGTCTTGCTATCTTGCCCAGGCTGGTCTCAAACTTCTGACCTCGAGCAATCCTCCCGCCTCCACCTGCCAAAGTGCTGGGATTATAGGTGTGAGCCACCATGTCCGGCCTCCATTTTTGACTCTTATAAATGGTGCTGCTGTGAGCATTCTTGTGTGTGTCTTCTGGGGAACATATGGATGCCATTCTCTTGGGCATATACCTGGGCATGGAATCTCCAGGGCATAGGGTGGCCCTGTGTTCAGCTTTGGTGGACACTGCCAAAGAGTTTCCCATGGTGGTTGTACTAGTTTATATCCAGCAGGGGATGAAACTACACTTATTCCTTGTCCTCATCAGTGTCAGTGATGTTTATTCCATTTTCCCTGCTCTGGTGCGTTGTAGAGGTGCCATATTGTGGTTTTAATTTGCATTTTCCTGATGACTCATGAAGTTGAGCGCCTTTAATTATTTAATTAAGTCTGATTGTTGACTTGAACTCTGGGCCCGTTACACCAGCAGGTCCTGCCCTATGGCTTGGGGTTGGCTGTTCCATCTGCCTGGAGTGGTTCCACCAGATGTTTGCACAACTAACTTCTTTGCCTCATTCCCATCTTTTCTCAAATGTCACCTTCTTCATGCTGCTGAGCCTAATGACTCCTACCCACAGGCCAGGCATGGTGGCTCATGCCTGCAACCCCAGCACTTTGGGAGGCCAAAATGGGAGGATCACTTAAGGTCAGGAGTTTGAGACCAGCCTGGTCAACATGGTGAAACCCCGTCTCTACCAAAAATACAAAAATTAGCTGGGTGCAGTAGCAGGCACCTGTAGTCCCAGCTACTCAGGAGGCCGAGGTGGGAGAATCACTTGAACCAGGCAGGCCGAAGCTGCAGTGAGCCGAGATTGTGCCACTGCACTCCAGCCTGGGTGATAAAGTGAGACCCCATCTCAAATAAATAAATAAATACAATTGCTACACACCCCTTGCCACTCTCAGTTCCCCTCACCCTGCTTGGTTTTGCTTACTGTCTGCTAGAACAGCAGCTCCAGGAAAGCAGCTCACTTGAGTGCTTCAAAATGCCTAGCAGGGTGCCTGGCACACAGTACATGCTCAAGAAATATTGGTTGTGTGACAATCTGAGGAAACAGCATCAAGCACAGGGAACAGAAGGCTCAGAGGCCTCAGTATGGAAACCCACTGGACATGCCGGAGGGGCAGAGAAAGGCCCAGTGGCCGGAGCACAGAGGATGCAGTGGCCAGAGAGATGAGGTCAGGGGAGAGGGAAGCCTGGGTCTCACCCTGAGCACAGAGTGGGACTGAGGCCACACCCTTCTTTTTTGTCTCTGTCTTCTCCCAGGGAACACATCGATCCTGTACTGTTCATATTTTTGCTTCTTTTTTTTTTTTTTTTTACGTATTTCTTAATTATAGTTTGCTATTTCTTGTTTAAACTTTTTAAAAAATTCATTGTGGTAAAATACACATTGCATAAAATTTGCCATCCTAACCCTTATTTATTTATTTATTTATTTATTTATTTATTTATTGAGACAGAGTCTTACTCTGTGGCCCAGGCTGGAGTGCAGTGGCATGATCTCGGCTCACTGCAACCTCCACCTCCTGGGCTTAAGCAATTCTCCAGCCTCAGCCTCCCAAGTAGCTGGGATTACAGGGGTGCACCACCATGCCCAGCTAATTTTAAGGTATTTTTAGTAGAGACGGGGGGTTCGCCTTGTTGGCCAGGCTGGTCTCAAACTGAAATGATCCACCCGCCTCGGCCTCCTAAAGTGCTGGGATCACAGGTATGAGCCACCATGCTCAGCCCTAACTGTTTTTAAATACATAGTTCAGTAGTGTTAAGTACATTTGCATTGATGTTCAACCAGTCTCCAGAACTCTTTTCATCTTTCAATACTGAAACTCCACTCATTCAACAACTCCCTGTCCCCTGTCCTCCAGCCACTGGCACCACTCATTCTCCTTTCTGTCTCTTTGAATTTAACTACCCCAGGGACCTTGCTATTTCTTTATCTGTGGCACACTCTGCAAAAATACACTCTAAAATGTTTACCTTTAGTATTTTCTTTTCGGTTACTTTTTAACCTGGTTCACATGAAATATAAGTGCTTTTCAAAAGCAATTTTTGTCCATTGTTTACAAACCAGTGTTTATCTTTCATTATTGTTCAGCTTTGTAAAAATATCTTGGTGAGAAGTATGTAATCAGCTGGGTGCGGTGGCTCCCGCCTGTAATCCCAGCACTTTGGGAGTCCGAAGCAGGCGGATCACTTGAGGCCAGGAGTTGGAGACCAGCCATGGCCAAGATGGTGAAACCCTGACTCTACTAAAAATACAAAAATTAGCTGGACATGGTGGCATGCATCTGTAATCCCAGCTACTTGGGAGGCTGAGGCAGGAGAATCACTTGAACTCTGGAAGCAGAGGTTGCAGTGAGCTGAGATTATGCCACTGCACTCCAGCCTGGGTGACAGAGTGAGACTCTGTCTTTAAAAAAAAAGTATGTAATCTTTCAAAACTCAGAATTTGTATTTATCATTTTAAAAAGTAACATTTAATCATATAATGAACATGATCTTGTTTAGGAGTTCATTTTGGTAAAAATAATTGTACACATGAAATAAGAATTTAGCCTTCGTAAAATTGTATTCAATCAATAACATAAATGTTTTCTGATTTGTCGTCTTATTGTTTATCTCAAAGTATCCATCCAGTCTGAACTGAAGTCTGTTCATCCAGTCTGAACTGAAATCCGTCAACCACCCAGACCCACAAGGTCCCTAACCCCAGCCAGCAGTAGCTAGATCTCAGGGAGGAAAAACAGATCTGAGAAAAGCAGCCTCCAAGTCAGAAAGCAGCCCAGCTTTTAACATTTTTATTTGGATTTCCTCCTCTATAATTTTCTGTATTCCCCTCTCCCCTCAAAATTATGAGTACTTTATTAATTAGAAAAAATGGCCAGGCATGGTGGCTCATGCCTGTAATCCCAACAGTTTGAGAGGCTGAGGTGGGAGGATCACTTGAGGCCAGGAGTTCAAAATCAGCCTCGCCAACATGACAAAACCCCATCTTTACTAAAAATACAAAAATCAGCTGGGCGTAGTGGCAGGTGCCTGTAATCCCGCTTCTCAGGAGGCTGAGGCAGGAGAATCGCTTGAATCTGGGAGGCAGAGGTTGCAGTAAGCTGAGATCACACCATTGCACTCCAACCTGGGTGACAGAGTGAGACTCTGCCCCCCCCCAAAAAAAAGAAAAAAGAAAAAAAATACAGTAACCTCATAAAAAGACAACTCAGATTATTTATCCTCAGCACACTAATTTATGTGCTTAGCTAGGAAAGCAGGCATGTCAGCAACAAATGCCACTGTCACAAAATGCTGAATTAGGGGTAAATCCCTACACTTACAGTGTCAAGTCTTGGACTTCAATCTGATCATTCCTAAATGCACATCACTGGACAATCACTAAGCTTCTTGGTCTCTGTGTTGTCATGGGACATAAGAATAATAACTCCATATCACAGAATAGACAGTGGGATTAGACAGTGGCTGAGAGGCCACTGACAAACCTCATGAGATGGTCCTAGGAGTCCCTTGAAAAAGGATTCTCTGGTGAAAGCCAAAAGCTTGCCTTTATTGCAGGACTTATCAGAGCCTTTAAGGTGCTCTTGAGCCTGGTAATCCTCCAAGAGGGGGATGTAGTGTTAAGGCTTCTCCATTCTCACTTGAACAGAGAATAAGGCTAGTGTTCCACAGCATGCACTGAGGGAAATTCTGAGCTGACATTGGTAGTAGAGACGACTTTCTCAATCATTGAAAATAATTTTAGAAAAATGTTAAGGCCTACTGCTCCAAGTGCCACATCGTAAAAGACGCCCACACTAGTGGAGTGTGAGGAGGAGCCATCAGTCCTGAAAGGACAGTAAGACCATCTTACCTGTCCCCTTCCTGAGGAAGGGGTCACGTCCCATTTGTCATTGTCTCCCATCCTGCACCTCAGCCCTATAAATGCAAGTGGCCTGAACACCTTGCTCAAGGCAAGGGGCCACCCCTGCCCGCTAGCCTCCTCCATCCTGTCCTCTGCCACCATGATACCCACACTCCTTCTCTTATCCCTCTCACTGCCATGCCCACCTACTGAGCCTCTGGCACTACCTGCCCTTCACCACCACCTTCCAGACTCCCCAGCACAGCTCCCCTTCAAGGCCAACTCAGACTTTGCCTCTCCTCTGGAGCCTCGTCTTCCAGCTGGGCCTCAGCTTCCCTAGATAATTCCAGTGCTAAGGGCTGACCACCTGCTCAAGGGCCTGAACAACACACCTCTGGTTGCGCTGAGCTCATTAAGGGCCTGGTCCGTATGTTCTACCCTTGCGGGTCCTTCTTCAGCATCTAGCCCAGTGACAGGCCCAGAGCAGATAATAAGCTCACTCTGACCAGTTGGTGTGGAGACTGAAGGAACTCCATCTTGGATGCTGACCTGCCATGTTGACTTCCGATTCACCCCAGTTCCATGAATGTCTCTAAGAGTTCTACTTTCACATACTTACCGTGAATCCTGCCGTTGGGTCAAAACAACCTTGACGTAAATCCTGCCCTTAGCAAATCCACATTATAACCCTTCCCTATGGTATATAAGCCCTGAGATAGGGGGTGTTGGTGTGGGGTTCCACCATCTCATCTTGTGCCCACCTAGGACATGGCAGTAGGTTTGCATAGACCTGCTCACCACAGAACGGTTGGTGATATGGATGGTAGACCTCAGAGAAGCTTCGTGGAGCAAACACTGGATTCTGAGCCATGAAGCCTGGTCTTGACTCCCATCTCCACCCTCCTCAGCCCTGTGAGGTAGGCAAGTCACAAAACTTCTTTGAACCTGAGTTCAAAAGAATCTGCAATACCAGGTTACTATTTTCCGGCCTTACCATCCATCTCAAGGGTGGTTATGAGGGAAAGGAGCTTTGAAAATGCTGAAGCACTTCTCCAATGTCAGCCTTACTGTTATTTTTCAGAGTTAGCAGCCCCTGACAAATGGAGTATTAATCACGATGATGGGGCTCTCTCTCCAGAGTCCAGCTGCTGACAGCTGGCACTGAGTCCAAGACAGCAGGAGCAAGGTTCTCTGCCTTGTGGAGTTCCCTGCGCTGTCATGGAATCCACCCAACCATCTGCTTCATCTTGATGTGCTTGGCTCATTCTAATTCTTTTCCCAGAGTGTGGGAATGATGGATTCCGTGAGACAGCCCAGGTTTTCTGACACCGGTCCAGGCTTGTAGACAGCAAAGTCGATGAGCTTCCTCCGTGTCACGTTCATACCCCAGAGACCCAAGAGCCAGCCTTAACTGGAGCTGCTTATTTTGTCAGACTCAACGACCCAGGGTACCCTTTAAGGGATCTCTCTTGGAGCTGAGATGATGTAAAATTTGAGAATTAGATTATGATATCATTTTAATGGGGGTAATTTGTAATTGGTAGCCAAACATGTTTATTCAAATGAATCATAAGAAACTTCTCAAAACAGGGTAAGATTTGGGGCCAAAACTTGTAAGAAGGAATTTAGTGGGATGGGGCAAAATAGACACCCATGTTGGGAAAAAGCACCTCTCACATACAGGATATGGAACACCAGGCTTCTCCAGGCACATAAGAAAAAATCTTACATTGGAGATGGCTTTGAGGTTGATGGAAGTCAGAAACAGTTGGGGAAAACAGCTACCAGTTGAGTAAACTTTATCGAAAATGCTTGAGACCGGAAGTGTTTTAGATTTCAGGGTGTTTGTTTGTTTGTTTGTTTTTCTGAGAAAGGGTCTTGCTCTGTTGCCCAGGCTAGAATACAGTGGCCTGATCACAGTTCCCTGAAGCCTTGACCTCTCGGGCTTAAGTGGTCCACTCACCTCAGCCTGGGACTACAGGCACACAACACCACGCCCGGCTAATTATTTTATCTTTTGTAGAGACAGGGTCTTGCTATGATGCTTAGGCTGGTCTCAGACTCCTGGGCTCAAACAATCCTCCCACCTCAGCCTCCCAAAGTGCTGGGATTGTGGGCCTGGACCACCATGCCTGGCCTGGATTTCAGATTTTTTTAGATTCCAGCTCAACATCCCTAATTTGAAAATTCTAAATCCTACATACTGCAATGAGCATTTCATTTTAAGTGTCATGTTGACACTCAAAACTTTCGAATTTTGGAGCATTTCAGATTTTGGATTTTCAGATTCGGATACTCAACTTGCATTCAAAACTTAAGCTGCATTAGTAAAAGCAGGATGAGCAAAAGATTGAGGATGCAGAGCCTTTGAGCCCTGCATTAATGAGCTCACAGTTGGTGTAGTATGTTCAGTTCTAGGTGCTTCTGAAAGATTTAATCAAAACTTAGAGGGTGCCCACCAGGGTGACTAGGTTGGTGAAGGGTCCAGAGACCAACAGTAAAATGCAGTGCTTAACCCAGAGAAGAAACTATGCAAGGGGACATGGCTGTGTTCTCAGATACATGAAGGGCTGTCATGCAGAGATGTAAGTTTTCTCTGAACTATCCTAGAGGGAGAGGGAATGCAACCAAATATACAGAAGTTCTTATTCACCACTGAGCTGTCTGGACCCCAGAACCCTGACTGATGCCTGGAAATTCCCTACCAATGGAATTGCTTAATCAGAGCTTGGGTAATCTGTACTGCATGGAAGTCTCACAGAGTAGTTTCCCGCACTGGGTGGCTGCCTGCACCCACTAACCCCTGATACCTCTCCCAGGTCAAAGAAAGCCATTAGAAGAAAACTTTTTCCACCTTGATAAAAAGTAGCTTACAACTGACTTTGTGTTTAGTTTGCTTTGGTTGGGGAAAAGAAAGAACATTTCATGCATGTTTTTAATAGTAAGAACTAAAAACAGGAAATATTGTATTCAATAAACCTAATAAGTAATACTAACAAATATATTTCAGCTGCATATTATACCAGAAAGAGAAAAAATGAGAAAAAAAAGAAATAAAGGTGAAGAAAAATTGAGAAGGAATGATGGAGATAAAAGAGAGGAAAATAAGGCAAATAAATGGAAAAAGAGAGAAAGAGAGAGAGGGAGAGACGAAAGAGGAAATGGAGGAAAAGAGTGAGGAATCAGAATATAAAGTGATATAATTTATTTCCTTCTCCTCCTTCCTGAAACATAACACATATCACGGCTAGTGCAAAGTGAAGGTTTTCTTTGTTTAATTTAGATCTTATATTTATCAAAGATACGCATGTATTTTTAATAATTTAAAAAATAACCATAGCTGAGTGGGGTGGCTCGCGCCTGTAGTCCTAGCTACTAGAAAGGCTGAGGCAGCAGGATCACTTGAGCCCGGGAGTTCAAGGCTGCAATGAGCTATGATTGCACCACTGCACTCCAGCAAGATCCCATCTGTAATCATCATCATTATCATCATCGTCATCGTCATGATCATCATCATCATATAGTTCTATGAGGCTTATCATGAAAGCAACAGCTCCCCAGCCTCTCAAACCCATATCCTGTTTCCCATAGGCACCAATTTCCCACCCTTCAAGTCTTACTTTTTATATTTATCTCCACTTTTCTAAATAACATAATTATACTGCTATTTCTTTTTCTTTTTTTCAGTCTTATGATTATCCATTCCAACTGTAAGGAAAAGACTTATCTCTCTTTTACTCTATTTCCCACCCATATACATGCCTTCCCCCATCCTCCTCATAGAGTTAGATCATCCTTTTGTTTAGATCATTTTTCAGCTATGACGTGAAGGCTGGACTCAGCTGGGACTGTCTACTGGACCACCTGCACATGGGCTTTCCATGTGGCTGGATTTCTCCAGGCAGGATGGTGGGGATCTGAGAGGGAGCATCCTCAGAGCAAGCATTTCTGGACCACCGGGCAGAGGATGCATGGCCTCTTCTGAACTAGCTCCAGAAGTTCTACAGCATCCTTCCCACTGCACTCTATGGATGGTGGAAGTCCCAGGCATGCCCACATCCAAGGGGAGAAGACATAGATGTCATCTATTACTGGGGGGGTGTCAAAGAATTGGGGGGCTATGTTTTACAACTGTCAGATTCGTTTTCAAATTAGATTGTTCTCCAGTCTCTCCGCTTTGCCAACTCCCAAATTAGGATTCAATTTTTCTTGAGTCTGCCAAGTCAGTTAGCACTTGTTTTTCTGCTTTTCAGCTTCTAGAATTTTGTTGCCTTGTCTCAACCATTCTCTTTGACCAAGTTTACAGTTGTTTTAGTGGGATTCTAAAGGCAGAAGAGATAACTGGTTGTATTTGACTTTCATATTTAACCCAAAGTTCCATTTACTTCTTTAATTTTAAAAATGTTTCGGTCATATAATTTTACACTAATTCGTTACTGTGATTGTGTCATCCATGATTGTTTTTAATTAATTTTTATATCATTCTGTATATGGCTGTATCTAGACCCTTCACCAGGCTGGCCACCCTTTTCTGGACAGCCTATTCTCTTTTAAAAAACTTGTTAAAATGGACCACTTGACATTGAACCCAGGTCCATGGATATATGGCACTGTGAGGTAATTGCCCCCTTGTTTTGGAGGAAATTCTTTGCTGTCACAGCCTGAGGCCAAATGCATTGCTTAACTGCAACTCCACACTGTTGACTTATACTGAGCCTGTTACCCAAGCCACCTTTACCCACAGGCCACTAGTAAACCAGGTGGATTTTTGTTATTGTTATTCCAATCTTGCTCTTGTGCAGGTAGCTTTTGGACCCTGAATGGAATACTTTACATTTATCCCCAGTTACATTTCATCTTGTTAGCTTCCGATACAGTTAGGCTTTGTATCCGCACCCAAATCTTATCTTGAATTATTATCCCCATAATCCCCACATATCAGGGGAGAGACCAGGTGCAGGTAACTGAATCATGGGGGCAGCTTCCCCAAGCTGGTCTCATGATAGCGAGTGGGTTCTCGCAAGATGTGATGGTTTTATAAGGGGCTCTTCCCCCTTTGCTCTGCACTTCTCCTTCCTGCCACCTTGTGAAGAAGTTGCCTTGCTTCCCCTTCACCTTCCACCATAATTGTAAGTTTCCTGAGGCCTCCTCAGCCATGCTGAGCTATGAGTCAATTAAACCTCTTTCCTTTATAAATTGCCCAATCTCAGGCAGTTCTTCATAGCAGTATGAAAACACACTAATACAGCTTCCATTCATGACTCTAGCCTGTTGATATCATTTGAATTCTGATTGTGCTTTCTTAGTATTAGCTAATCTCAGCTTTGTGTCATTTACAACTCGTATCAGCCTGCAATCTGCTAAAACCAAACCACTGGCGATACCCTGTAAAGCTCAGGACTGAAGATCTGGGCAACCCCACCAGCCCCCTCTCCCCAGCTGGATGCTGATTCCCTGGGCACTGTGCCCAGCTCTTATAATCCCACTTGTAGCTATTTGGCATTCAGCCTGTATTTCTTCATCATGACCACAGGAATGGCATGAGTCTTTTTGCTTCTCTGTGTGTATGGAAATTGTTTCAAAACATACTATATTAATAGAAAATGTGAGCTATAGTGAAGCCAATAGATCAGGAGACAACTTCTATTGAAAAGGTAGTTTGTTACTCACAGTTCCCTAGAGAAGGGAGCATGTCATACCACAGGGGACCACACAGGAAAGCACCAGAGCTGGTCAGGAGGCAGAGGGAGATGGGGGAGCTACAGTCAAGAGCCAGAAAGAATGGATGAGGCAGGGTGAGCAGCTTTGGAGTTGGCTGGTATTAAATGAAGTTCAGCCTAATGCTGCCTCCTTACATATTTTAAGTTCAGCCTAAAGCTTTCACTGTACAAAGCAAACTATAACCTAAATGGAGATGTAAACAGACTGTAACCTACTCTTGTGCCAATCACTGAGTTTTGGCCAGTCAAAGGGGGTGAACTGCTCAAACCATGTTCAAATAAGGCGAACACTGAGCTGTAACCAAACTGGCTGTTTCTGAACCTCACTCCCATTTTCTGTACATCACTTTCATCTTTCTGTCCATAAATCTTCTTCCACCATGTGGCTATGCTGGGGTCTCCCTGAGCCTACTCTGGCTGGAAAGGTTAATTTACATTTGAAAAGCATGCTTTTTTTTTTTTTTTTTTTTTTTTTTTTTGGCTTGAGAGAAAGTTACTGTCTCTAGGAATTGGTTAGCCCTATCAGGGGCTGTCCTTTCAGGGTTAGCAAGGCCCTAGATGTCAAGGCATCAAAACCCATAAGATAAAAGGCATGGTTAAAACACAAATACAGCGTACTTATCCTTCAGCTAATGTTGATTCAAGGCAGGCCTGTGAGACTCTCAGAGAAGTCCTGCCTCACTGTTCATGACACTGCAGGTCTGATCTCTCGCTCGCCCAAAAGAAGAAGAGAAGAAAGTGTCAGAATAATCTGGCCATGGCCAGGCATGGTGACTCGCACCTGTAACCTCAGAACATTGGGAGGCTGAAGTGAAAGGGTTGCTTGAGCCCAGGAGTTGGAGATCAGCCTGGGCAACATAGACAAAATACAAAAATAAATTATCCAGGCATGGTGGCACACACCTGTGGTTTCAGCTACTGGAGAGGCTGAGGTGGGAGGATCACTTGAGCCCAGGAGGTTGAAGGTGCAATGAGCCATGATTGTACCACTATACTCCAGGCTGGGTGACAGAGTGAGACCCTGTCTCAAAAAAAAAAAAAAAAAAAAAAAAGGAAAGAAAAGAAAAAGTGTGGCTACTGTTTCCACAGGTCACTCCTATAAGCCCTGTCTGCTCATGAGCTCTGGAGATTCCCCTGGGGAGGCAGTAGGAGTTCAGCACAGAGGGGATGGTCAACATTAAAGTATTGTATCCCTGTATTCCTCGGTATGTTCCTTGGGAAGGGTGTGCATGTGTGTATACTTCTCAGGGTAGATCCGTTCCTAGAGCAATAGCTTCCCTAGTCTTCTAATTCCTATTGCAATTTCTTATGCGTGAAAACCTCAAATCAAAGTTCATGACTGAGTTAGAATGAAGAACTGCTGGAATTAAGTGTCTGTTTCCTACGAACCGCTGAGATAAGCTAAAAGGGGCCACTGGCAAGAGTGAGTGACCATCTTGTACTGTAGGTCATATTTCTCTCTCTCTGGGTGGGTACATTTGGCCGCCTCCTCAGCAGGCACTGGCTGTCTGCCACACACATGCCAACACGGGCCTGACAGAGCAGCTGCATGCACCGGGATTTTAGCACGTGTCAGGAGCAGGCTCGTGAATCTCATTGTCACTCCCTGGAAACTGCCAGTTCCTTGAATGAGTACAGGGCAGCTGCCAGGGACCCAGCAACCAGATCTCAGCTGGAGGCAGGGGCTGAGTCCCGAAAACTGCACCTGAGTAACAATGGCCCTTCTGCCCTAGTGTCCCCACGTCCCTGTGTGTCTCCAATGCAGCCAGCGGGTACCATGAGCATGGGAGCACTGCTGAATCTCCAGTTGGTCCCCTTCCTTGGGTGGTCATCCACTGCCGCAGCAGATGGAAAGAGAAAGCCCCTCCAGGCTCCTCTCCCTCCACAGCCCTCCACACATGCTGTGATCCCAGCATGCGCATTCTGGATCAGTAAGAGCCAGTAAGAAAAACTCTCCGGTTCCTTCCAACTCTTATGTGTCCCCGCCCGCAGGCTGATGGATGGACCCCTCCTTTGGAAACCATCCTCCCTGGAAGTAAGGCCTGTTTTCCTGTTTTCTTCTCTGAGGGGACTTCTCCCCACCACATCTCCTAAAATTGGGCGTGCACGGAGTCCATTCCAGGGCACGGTTGATCTGCAGGCTGACGGCAGAATCTTGGGAGACCACAGGCCTGCTGCTGACGGCTGAACCCAAGCATCCAGGTGCCAACATGCCAAGCCCACACCCTTGGCCTCCCTGAGCCCTGCAGGCTTCCCAGGCCTCTTTGGAGCTAATGTTCCAGCATTCAGACCAGCACACCCGAGCTTGCAGTCTCATGTTACTAAAATAGCTTGGCACACAAGCAAAGACTCCATGGGGGCTCCCAAGCTTCCCCTTCCAGGCACCAGGCCTTCTTTATGCCTCACGCTTCTTGATGAAGCAGATAGAGCACTTCTCAGAGAGTCAGGGGACCTGTCATTAGCAGGATGTTGGAGGAACAGCGAATCCTTCAAGTACACAGCAGTTTTCCTAAGAATTGTCGATGTATTCTACATGGGAAGGAGCTTTTGCAGGAAGTCAAGAGCTAAAGGAATGAACAGAGTTAAGAAGGTTTGCCTGGTAACCCAGGGACGCTCCATCACACAAATCCAGGGGGCGCCACTCACACTGTTTGCTGGGAACTGCTCCCCCTAGGGCTGCACAGCTTTCTACCTGCTCTTTCCTTCCCATTTCTTCATCCAGTTCCGTGGTCATTTGGGACACTGTGCCCTATGCTTTTGGAGAATTTCAAGTTAGTCTCTTAGAATGTGAGAGCCAGAGGGACTATTGGGTTTATGGCATCCATTCCTCCACTTTGGAGATAGGGAGGCTGTGGCCTGAAGAGGTAACTTATCTGGGCATCCTAGGCGGAGGCAGGGCCCAGATCCGGCGCTCCTGACTTCTTCTTCCACAGCACTACCCTGTGTGTGGCTGCAGACCTGGGAGCCTGCTGGAAACACAGCTTCTCCAGCTCCAGCCCCAGACCTGCTGAATCAGAACCAGCCTTTGATCAAGACACCCTGGTGACTTGCATGTAAAAGTTCTAGAAGGACCGATCCTTAACCACACCCAGGAAGAAAGGATACACCCTTGTTTCTAAAATAACCCGCCTTTCTTGCACTCTGGAAGGAAAAGGACATATGATGTATGGGGAGGAGAGGGAGGACTAAGGCGTGTTCATTTTGCAAAGCTGCTCATATGGAGAACCCTGCCCTCCAGGTGGACGGGCTCAGAAGGAACGTCTGTGGGACGGGCTCACGAAAACCTGGGGAAACGTGACTCTGCAGTCCCCTCTCTGACTTATGCAATTGTTTGTTTGGACACTTGACTGACACAAACACAGCCTCTTCACTCCTCACCCACTTGACGTCAAGAATACGACCCTTTGCAGAGAGGGGAGACCTCAGAAGAGTCAGAAGAGCCTTGAAGAGGCCTTGAACTTCAACCCTGCAGAGCCAACAACTGGACTCCCTCCCTGCCTCCCAGAGGCATGGTTCTGCAGGAAGAGGCTCAGCTCCCAGGCAACCAGACCCTCTCCCCACAGACGCCCTTTTGCTCTTCATGCTGCTCTTGGTTTGGCTTTGGCTGACAGATATCATTTCCTCATCCCTGCTAGAGTGCAGGCTGCTGCTTCTTCCCAGGGGCCAGCAGCAGGGCCTTGTCCACCTCTACCCTGGGCCTCCCTTGGTTCTAGGAACAGCAAGCAGTTGTTAGGGGCTGAATTTTCTACCCCCAAAAGTCATATGTTGAAGTTCCCCCCAGTTCCTCAGACTATGACTGTATTTGGAAACAGTGTCTTTGAAGAGGTAATTAGGGTAAACTGAAGCCATTTGGGTAGACCTTAATCAATAGGATTGGTGTCCTCATAACAAGAGATTAGGACACACAGAAGCTCACCCAGGGGCACACACACACACACACACACACACATACATGTGGAGTCATGACCATGTGAGGACAGGGAGAAGGCGGCCGTCCACAAACCAAGGACGGAGGACACAGGAGAAACCAACCCTGCCGACACTTTGACCTCATACTTCCAGCCTCCAGAACTGTGAGAAAACCAATTTCTGTTACTGAAGCCTCCCAGCCTGTGGCACTTGGTCACAGCAGCTGAGCTGACTAACGCACCCATGAGCATGCATGATGAACCCAATTCTGACTTCACAGCAGCTCCTTCTCTGGGAGTTACCCATTGTTATCCATTCCTGTGAGGAACTGGATGGAAAGACTTCTTTTGATTTATTATAAACAAGTGATAGAAGGATGTAGGAGTTTGTGCACAAAACCTAAGTAGTTTTTTCCCTACTGGAAAAGAATCTGTGATGCATCCAATTGTCTTATGATTGAGGTCTTTTTGTTTTTTTAATTTTACTTTAAGTTCTGGGATACATGTGCAGAACGTGCAGGTTTGTTACATAGGTATACATGTGTCATGGTGGTTTGCTGCACCTATCAACCCATTATCTAGGTTTTAAGCCCCACATGCATTAGGTATTTATCCTAATGCTCTCCCTCCCCTTGTGCCCCACCCCCTGTCATGCCCTGGTATGTGTCCCCTTCCTGTGTCCATGTGTTGAGCTCTTTATTAGCGTATTTTTCAATCAAGAGTATTGTAAACTCCTTCTCTCAGGCATAATTAGATTTCCTTTACAGCTAGAGAACCTAGTCTAGGGTCTGATTTGGTCTGTTGCCCATCAGCCCACTGCCAATATTTCTAAAGCTCTACACCCAAGAGAACAGCACTTTTCACCAAAACAAACAAACAAACAAACAAAACGAAACAAAAAAAATGGCAGTCATTGTGCCTATAATCACCATGTGCATGGCTACGCTCAACTGTAAGGGTCTTGTTTGTATTACCAAGTTATTACTCTGTTTTGTGGCCCCTTCTTATTTCTCTGCATGCCCCTCCCTAGTTTTGTTTTTGTTTTTTAATCATGATCCATGTTAGTCAAGGGATGGCCTGTCCCTGTCCTGAGCAATCTGCCCCTGCTCCCCTGTAGCTGGTGGTAAGCACATTCATGGCCCCTCCCTAACTATCTCTTTTAGAGATCAGGTGTGATTCTAAGGAAATGGGGGGTTACCTTTTGTTTCTTTCCAGATCTGAGGTTCTAAGTTTCCCCTCTTCTCCTCCCAATGTCCCCAAATGGGGCAGGCTTAGACTGAGCCTCAGCCTTCATCAGTCTGTCACCAAGGGGTAGAACCCTCACCCACACACATGGGTAAGCAGGATTAAAACTGCCTTTGCAAAATTATAGCAGTGAGAGAAATCTTATCTAGCCAAACCCCATCTCTTGCCTTTAGCTTTCAAGCTGCCTTAATTACTCCTGGGCTTAGGCCAAGCTAACTTGGGAAGACATTTAGGTTATAGTTTAAATAATAGCCCTAAATAATAGCTCTCCTCCCAAACTAGACAGTCTTTGAAAAACTAACGAGAGATCACCAAGCTAGGGTGAAGAGATGAGCCTGAATTATGCCTAGGTGTAGACATAAATGATTCCCAACCATTATTCCAGAGGTGCTATGGATAGTTTCACTCCTGTAGATTGGCCTTTTGAGATATCTTTTCAGGTTTTTTATGTGTCTGACACCCATGGTTCTACTTGGACCCACCAACCAATCGCTTCTGTGACCCCACCCAGGAGCAATTCAGCTCAAGAGGACAGCTTCGACCCCCTGTGATTTCACCTCTGTCACAACCAATCAGCAGCAAGCACCCATTGCCTAGCCACCCCCACTCCTACACTCAAACAGTCCTTAAAAACTCCTAAACTACTAGCCTTCCATGAGATGAGATTCATTTGAGTAATAATGCCATCTCCCATGTGGCATGCCCAGCCTCGTGTCAATTAACTCTTTTTCTACTGCAATGCTGTGGTCTTTGTTTGCGCAGCAGGCAGGAAGAATCCACCAGGTGGTTACAGGGTGTCTTCCCATCAGGCCATGGGGGTAGGGCCACGCCCATCAACCTCCCTCCTATGCCAAATCTCCTGCCTGCCCCAGTTACCCAAGGAATCAGTCAGTGTCACTGGGCAGCCATAAATCTCACCAGTTATTTTAACAGAGAGAATTTAAATGAAAGGTTTGCTGACTAGGTATGAAGTTGGTAATTAGGTAAGAGGAAGGGAAAAGAGGAGGCCTCTTGCCAGTGGCTAGTGATGGAGGAGGGATGGGCAGGGGCACCAAGGATGCCCCACTTCTCTGAAGGTCTGTGGGGCAGAGCAAAGGCCTCCCTGTCCCCTCTCTGCTTCCACTTCAATCTCTAAGAAAGCCTGAGCCAAGCCTGGCCTCTGCCCCCATCACCGGAAACTGCTTCAGGGTTAACCTTTGAGGAGAGATTTTGAACTTAACCACCCAATGTGTTCACCTTGCCCACTGCCTAGACAGAACCAGTTTATCAAGACAGGGGAACTGCAATAAAGAAAGAGTAATTCACACAGAGCCGGCTGTGTGGGAGACCGAAGTTTTATTATTACTCAAATCAGTCTCCCTGAGCATTCAGGGGTCAGAGTTTTTAAAGATAATTTAGTGGGTAGGGGCTTGGGAAGTGGGGAGTGCTGATTGGTCAGGTTGGAAATGGAACCACAGAGGGTGGAAGTGAGGTTTTCTTAATGTCTTCTGTTCCTGGGTGCGATGGCAGAACTGGTTGGGCCAGATTACTGGTCTGGGTGGTGTCAACTGATCCATCCAGTGCAGGGTTTGCAAAATATCTCAGGCACTGATCTTAGGTTTTTACAATAGTGATGTTATCCCCAGGAGCAATTTGGGGAGGTTCAGACTCTTGGAGCCAGAGGCTGCATGACCCCCACATTGTAATTTCTAATCTTGTAGCTAATGTGTTAGTCCTGCAAAGGCAGACTGGACCCCAGGCAAGAAGAGGGTCTTTTCAGGAAAAGGCTGTTATCAATTTTGTTTCACAGTGAAACCATGAACTAAATTCCTTCCCAAAGTTAGTTCAGCCTATGCCCAGGAATGAACAAGGACAGCTTAAGAGTTAGAAGCAAGAAAGAGTTGGTTATGTCTGATTTCTTTCACTGTCATAATTTCCTCAGTTATAATTTTGCAAAGGCAGTTTCAGAACCAGTGAAAGGTGAGTGCTGGGTTAAGGTGGCTTGAGGGAAATTCTCCAACTGGGTGTTTCTCTTTTGTCCCATTTTCCCTCTTCCCACCTCTCCATTCTCTCTGCTTTTATGCCCCGCCCTGCCTGGGCACCGACTGCTCTCTCTTCTCTCGTGGTCTGAAAGGTTACCCATAAGTATGGAAGCACTCAGTGTCTCTCTGTTCTCAGTGGGCTGTTAAAAACGTAACTGCACATCCCTGATCCACATACACAGTCTGCTGCTTACAGGAGAACTTCTCAAGTTTTAGGGTACTGAATTATAAGGTCTCCAAAGCATACAATGCATGGGGTTCTAGAACTTGAATTTATGTTTCAATAAAGCAGTGATTTAAAAAAAAAATACTCTAAGTCTGAGCTCTACTCCCAGAGATTCTGATATTGGTGTCTGGAGTGGGATCCACTTGGGCATGAGGATTTCAAAAAGCTTCCCAACTGCTTTAAAAGTGCAACCGAGGTTGAGAACTATGCCCTAAGATACACACAAGTACAGCGAATAAATGCCATTATCAAAATTATAAGAATGGAGCAGTCTCAGTGAAGTGTAAAGAAACATGTGGCTAAGCACAATCCTCCATTGTCATCAATCCCCGCTTTCTGATGCTGGCTCCACCCAACTGGGCTTGAGTAGGAATCTTTAACTCATCTTGAACTCTTTCTAAGACACGAGTAGTTCCAGAGTTTTCAACAATTCTACCAGGTTTTTATAAACTTCTTTCTTTTACCACAGGTTTTGATTTCTCTGAGACAGACAGAGAGAGAGAGAAAGTGAGAGAGGGAGGGAGGGATGGAGAAGGAAAAGAGAAAGAGAGGAAGGGAAGAGAGAGGGCAAAGAGAGAGACAGGAGAGAGAGGGAGAGAAAGAGAAAGGATGGGAGGAGAGAGAGATGGAAGAAAAGAGAAAGAAGGAGAGAGAAAAGGGCAAGAGAGAGGGCTAAGAGGGAAGAGAGAGTGAGAGAGAAAGGGAGAGATGGGGAAGAGAGAGGGAGAAAGATAGAGAAAGAAGGCAGGAAAAGAGAGGGAAGAGAGGGAGCATGGAGAGAGGGAAAGAGACAGACAGGGAGGGAGAGGGGGGAAAAGAGAGGGCAAAGAGGGAAGAAAGAGGGAGAGGGAGAGATGGGGAAGGAGAGGGAGAAAGAGAAATGGGGGAAAGAGGAGGAAGAGAGGGAGCAAGGACAGAAGGAAAGAGAGACAGGGAGGGAGAGAGGGGGAAGAGAGAGGGAGAGAGCAAGGACAGAGGGAAAGAGAGAGACAGGGAGAGAGAGGGGGAAGAGAGAGGGCAAAGAGGGAAGAGAGAGAGGGAGAGAGAAAGGGAGAGATGGGGAAGAGAGAGGGGGAGGGAGAATGAGAAGGAAGGAAAAAATGGGAGGGGGAAAGGGGCAAGGAGAGAGAGAGAGTGAGAGAGAGAAAGCAGTTGCCTTGGGCCCTGAGTCTCAGGCAGCAGTGACAGCTTCCTCCCTACCAGCTAAACAGGGCCTTTTCTTGTCTTCTAGCTCGAGGCAACATCTGCCTTTCCTCCCCAGTGGTGCCATAACAAAAGCTCGTGGCCATATAACCTGTCAACTTCTCTGTCCTCTTTCCAGCATCAAGAATCCACATGTTTCTTCCAGAGGGAAAAATAAAAGAAAGAACTTTTGTAGACACAATGCAGCAAGATTTGAAAATATAGACTTAACATGGTTTTGATCATAGAGGGTATCTAGAATGCAGTCCCATCCAGATTTCAGGGATCATTATCAATTTTCTCTTTGTCCCTAATCAGATCACAGTATGTGGTTGAGATAAGGGGGGTGTATTGAATTATGGGGTGGTATTCAGACAGAAGAAAATAAATACACACAAACTCATCTTATTCTGGGTAATTCGATTGGAATGGAAAGAAAGGGAAAAGGAATGAAGGAAGAACCCAAGGTCAGCTGATAACGCTGCCCGCACACAGTGGGACACCTTCAGAGCAAATGAAAACATGGCTCCCTTTTCAACGCTCTCCTTGGCATGGAGATGCTGATGTTGTATTTTAATAATATAATAACATTTCAATTAACCAGCCTTGCAGCCGTGCTCCACAGACAACACATTCCTTCATGTCATCTGGCACTTTTTATTATTACACTTTGGATGATGTGTCCTCAACAAGGATCATTTCTCTCCTTTCTTAAGCAGAGCTTATTGGTTATAATTTAATATTGGAAATGAGCAAGAGTCACCATTTATGATGATTGTAAGGTACTTGTGCAGGATGAAAGTGGCATCTCCCAAGGGAAAGACCGGGGATCAGAAAGGAGCTACTCTAAGCTGTTATTTATTTATCTAAGCTGCACCACCCCATGGAGATGGATAAGACAGGGCCCATCTCTGTTTAAGTGGTGGCTTTAGTGATATCAGCCCAGAACAGAGTGGAGAAGAGGCCCCTTAGCAGGATCATGCTGAGAAACAGGGTCCAAGAGTAAGCCCTCCTCATACAGGACAAGGCAGTGTTGTGTCCTAAATGATAATAATAATTGCTTTGGAGAGATGTGCTTGCCCACAGATAATCTGCAAAGCCACAGTTCTTGCTGGAGACGCTGAAGTCATGGGATTAGAATCCATTTCTCCCTTGTCAGAGTTGACAAACCCGGACAGAGGAGGGTCTCCATTGACTTTTGGCCAAAGCCTGAGCTCTGGAGTTTTCCACTGACAGATGGAAAAGGGTAGAGTCCCCAAAGCAAGGGGCATGGGGGTCCTGGGCAGGAGACCTGCAGAGGGGCTGTTAGGAGCAGAGACAGTGAGAGGTCAGCAGAAAGATAGCCTTGGAAGGTCTCAGCCTGGGAGATTCCTCTCCTTAGCCACAAAGGCCCAGGATCTTGTCCTCCCCTGCTGTGCAGGGAAACAGCCACCTGGCCCTTCGGTGGTTCAGCCAGACTAGGGAGACAGAGAAGCTTGAGATGGGAAGGTATCTGCTTCCTGATTGCCACAGGCTGAAATGCAGTTAAGAGTCAACCCCCATTTCTCCCCTCTTCCACCCACACTTAAAAAATATCTTTGGTCGTGCCACCCTGATCCCTGGAAGCCATAAACAGGTGATATTCCAGGCCAAATGGCTGAGAGACTTGTCACTGATTGTCCTCAACCTCCCTGCCCTGCATACTCACCTCCTGGGCTACAAAAGATCACCCCTCAGGGCAGAAAGTGAGGGACTCTTCTCTGCACCCACGATAGACTGTGTCAGTCTTTAGTTTCTAGTTTCCTCCCTCATTGTCAAGCTGTCAGTGTTTTTTATTATTATTATTATGAAAAAGGGACAGGGGGCACTGATGTGGTTGTTTTAGCCAAAGATGCATATTCTAAGCCCAATCATGAAAAGACATCAGACAAACCCACATATTATAAAACAGCTGGCCTGTACCTCTCAAAAATGTCCATGTTATGAAAGGTAAGGAAAGGCTGAGGAAATGTTCTAGATTAAAGGAATCAAAGAGACGTGATAAATACATGTAACACAGCATCCTGGGCTGGATACTGTACTGGAAAATGTTGGCATACCGGCTATAACTAGGGCAACTGATGATACTTGAATGCAGATTATAGATAAAAATGATAGTATCTTACCCATAATCAATGTTGAATTTTCTGAATTTGATCACCATACTGGGGTTATGTGAGAAAGTGTACTTCTTTTTGGGGAATACCCAAAAATGTTAAGGGATAAAGGAACACGACATATGCAACCTACTTTGAAATCATTCAGAAAAAGTATGCACAAATAGACACACGGACAGGCAAAGAATGATACAGCAAAGCAAATGTAGCAAAATGTCAACAAGTTGATACAGTGCCTATAGGAGTTCTTTGTACTATTATTGCAACTTTTCTGTAAGTTTGAAATTCTTTTGAAGAAAAAAGAAAAGTATCAAAAGAATGTGATGGGGAGCTCCAAAAGAAAAGATCATGGAAGGACCATTTAAATAAAAGCAATTCATACAGCAACTAGAGGAGTTAAAAAAAAAAAAAAAAAAAGAAAGAAGTAAATAGAAGCAATTCAAATAAACACGAAAAATGTTCAACATCACCAACAACCCAAGTAGTGCAAGGTGGTACTTTTTAAAATCTCATCCTATTAACCTCTGCAGAAAAGGATAACAATCACTTTTGGTGAGGAATCAGTGACACAGGAACTCTTGTCCCTGCTTGTAAATGGACAGTGTTTCTGAAAAACAACTTGAGAGACTTTAAAATGCTTTTAGACTCAGACCTTGTAATAGAATTCTTAAAAACTTATCCAAAAGAAAATAAAGTCAGAGCTAGGGACAGAGATTTATATCTAAGCATATTCTCTATGATGTTATTTACAATGGAGAAGAACAGCGTGGTTTAAGTGTCCAAAAATAGCACAAAGGATAAATAAATAATACGTGTATATAGGAAAATACTGTGTAGTCATTTAGAGCTGTGTTTCAAAAACACATTGTTTTCCCTGGCACAATCCTGCCCACCTCCCAACCTTCTCTCACTCTAGTCAGTCCCCTCCTCTTTCCTGGTGAGATGAACCTGCTAGGACTTCAAACTCACCACGGAGCCCTTGGGGCACATTAAGGATCACGACAAAAGACTTTTGCACGCAATTTTAACCTATTGATCCAGCAGCCCTTTTTTCTGAATCTCCTGCTTCTGGTTCCTGAATCCTCTTGATTCTACCCTTGGCTTTTGAGGTTTTTCTTCTTTTATTGCATTGGTCTGAATTTCTGTCCTGGATTTATGTCAGTATCAGCCTGAAGCCTCTTACCAGGACTCAAGATGTTGCCCCAGGTTCTTCCCCTTTTGTTCCACTCTGCCAGTTCAGCCTTCCTGACTGACAGCTCTTTGTTGCATTCTTCAGGCAGTTAACACACAGCCCCACTGCCAGTGCCAGCTCTGACTTTCTAAGCTCTGGCTGGAGTTAACTCCTTGGCTTCTGATACCAAGAAGGTAATTTTATTTGGTGAAAACTAAGATTTGGAGCAGAGAGATATAAATCTAACACGATCTTAGTCCACAGTCCTCACTTGTCTCACGGGTTATTTAGAAGTGTGCTGTTTGGTTTCCAAATATTTGAAGACTTTTCCAGATTTCTTTTTGTTATTGACTTCTAATTTAATTCCACTGTGGTCAGAGAACATACTCTGTATGAGTTCCATATTTTAAAATTTATTGAGACTTATTTTATGACTCAGGATATGGTCTATCTTGGTAAATGTTCCATGTACACTAGAAATTAATGTGCACTCTGATGTTGATTACAGAGTATTCTATAAATCTCAATTAGGTGAAGTTGGTTGATATGCTGTTCAAGTCTTTAATATCCTTACTGAGTTTTTCTACTTGTTCTATCAGTTATCAAGAGGGGGTATTGAGATTTCCAACTATAATTGTGGATTTGGCTATTTCTCCTTTGAGTTTTATTAGCTTTTGCTTTGTGCATTTTAAAACTTATTAGGTGCATAACTAGGATTATTATGTCCTCTTGATGAATTAACCACTTTATCACTATGCAGTGATGAACCTCCTTACCATTAGTAATATTCCTTGCTCTGAAATTTACTTTGTCTAATATTGATATAGAAACTCTGTCTTTAGATTAGTATTTACAAATATCTATCTTCCATCCTTTTACTTTTAATATATTTGTGTCTTTATATTTAAAGTGAATTTCTACTAGATAACATATACTGAGGGCTTATTTTTAAAAAATCTAACTTGGTAACCTCTGCCTTATTTAATTAGTGTTTAAGACCGTTTACATTTAATGTGTTTATATGATTGGATTTAAATCTACTATCTGGCTATTTGTTTTCTGTTCGTAGCTTCTATCATTTGTTTATTTCCTATTCTTTCCTTTCTTGGATTATTTGAGCATTTTAAATATACATTTTATCTCTTTAAGTTGTTTGCTAGATATAACTCTCTTGTTTTACTAGTGGTTGCTCTAGGGTTTCTAGTATATATCTTTAGCTTACCACAGTTTACCTTATACATTATATAATTGTGTATATTGTATAAAAATCTTTCAACAACAATCTCCCTTCCTGCTCTTTGTGCTTTTGTCATACATTTAAATTCCACGTTATAAACTCCACAATGCCTTGTTATTGGTTTTGTTTTAAACTATCTTTTAAATAGATTTGAGAAAAATAAGAAAAAGTATTTTATATTTGCCCACATATTTACTATTTTTGGTACTTGCTTTGGAATGTCTGAAAAGTCTATTTCACTTCATTTTTGGAAAATATTTTTGCTAGATGAACATTTTTTTCCTGCAATTTTTAAAACGATCGGTCCACTGACTTTTGGCCTACATTGTTTCTGCTGCCATTGTTTTTATTCCTTTGGATATATTATCCACTTGTCATCTGCTTACAAGTCTGCTGTCATTGTTTTTATTCCTTTGGATGTATTATCCACCACTGCCTTTGCAGCCTCCCCCTCATCCCCCACACACCCAGCTGGTTTTAAGATTTTCTTTTCATCACTGGTTTTCAGCAATTTGATTATGATGTGTCTTGGTGTATTTTTTCTTATTTTTCTTTTGCTTCAGAGTCATTGAGCATTTTGGATCTGTGGGTTTATAATTTTTATCAACTTTGGAAAAACCTCAGACATTATTCTCTTAAATATTTTTTCCTATATCCCCACATCTTAACTGTTCTTCTGTGGTTCTAGTAATGTATATTTTAGGGTGCTCGACGTTTTATTGATGCACTGTTCATTTTTTTCCTCCTTGTATTTCATTTTGGGTAAGTTCTATTGCTCTGTCTTCTAGTTTACTTATCCTTTCTTCTACCCTACCTAGTCTGCTGTTAATCCCATACAGACACTAAGACTTTTTAAATCTCTCCAAGTTCTATTTGAGTCTTACATTTCTTCCATGTCTCTTCTCATTGTGTTTATGCTTTATTCTATCTTCTTGAGCATCTGGAGTAAATTTCTTATAGCAATTTTAATAACTTTGTCTACTAACTCTATCACCTGAGTTATTTCTGGGTCTATTTCTATTGATTTTTCTCATTATTGTTCATATTTTCCTGCTTCTTCATATGCCTGGAAGTTTTTGTTTTGATGCCATACATTGTCAATTTTCCATTGTTGAGTGCTGGAATTTTTTATTCCTAAATGTTTTCATGTTTTCTTCTGGGATGCAGTTAAGTTACTTGGAAACAGTATGATTCTTCTGAAGTTTTTTTTAAAACCTTTATTAGGTGGATGCCTAACAGCCTTTCATTGAGGACTATTTTGACCCCACTGCTAAGGCAATACTCTTCTGATCAGTCTACTTGATGCCTCAGGTGTAAGGTCTTCCACTATGGCTAATCTAGCTTGAACTGAGCTTTGGGGACTTTTCTGCCTGCTTCATTCCAGGGGTTCTTTCCTCATTTTTGGTAGTTTCCTCACAGGCATATGCTAATCAGTACTCAGATAAAGAATCAAAGGAGACCCACTTCACATCTCTGGAGCTGTCTGTCTGGCTCTCTTCTCCATGGTAATCTTCCCTGTGAATTCTAATCACCTTGGACTCTTCAAACTCTGATCTCTGTCCCCTCAACTCAGGGAGACCACTCAGTTCCTTTGAGGCTTCCCCTCCCTGTGCTGTGGTCTGGAAACTCAACCAAGTCATAAGATAGAGCATTGTAGGCCTCACCTTATCTCCCTCCCTTCTTTCAGGGATGACTGTGTTGCGCTATTTTCCCGTATCTAAAAATTGTTGCTTCATCATTTTTGTTTGTTTGTTGTTGTTGTTGTTGTTTAACCAGAGGGTAAATCTAGTCCTGTTACTCCACCATGGCTAGAGGTGGAAGTCCTCTACATCCCTCTCATGAAATATGAAAAGTGAACTATACAAACTGCAATAGAACGCTATGTGTTTAGAAGTTTAATATGAAAATGAACCACTGAGACATAACTACATGGCTAAATCCCTTTTTCTCCTACTTAGGCAAAAGATATTACAACAAAAAGAAAGGAATTTAAAATCCTAGAATTTCAAAGGAGCAAAAGATGTTTTAATCATCCAGTTCCTCTCTTTCCTTTTGTATATGAGGATATAAAATCTCAGAGGTATTAAGGAATTGTGATATTAGTATTGGTCACAGCTGGGATCAGAACCCAAGTTTCCCAACAGACAAGCCACTAAACCATGTTATTTCCATTCTGCCCATAAACAATAGTGACCATTTATCAAGTACTATTAAGTACAATGTGTCCATATTTTGTAAGCATTATCCTAAACTTCCTGACAACCCTAGTAGTATCAGGGTAGGTACTATCATTGCCACCATTTTACAGATAGATTACCTGAAGTTCAGGGGGTTTAAATGATTTGTCTAAGACAGCTGTTCTCAAATATGGTCCCTGAAACTCTTCTGTGGGGTCTGCTGAGTTAAACTATTTTTACAATAATACTAAGATGTTATTTGCCTTTTCTACCATGTTGACACTTGTACTAAAGGTGTAAAAGCAAAGGTGGGTAAAACCACTTGCACCTTGGCGTGAACCAAAGCAGTGGCACCAAACTACATTCAAAACTCTTGTATTTTTCACCATCATGAACTTTCAGGGCTTTTAAAAAGTCAGTTGGACTTTAAAATGTTCTAAATGAAACAGTATGTTATTAATTGTATTAATTATGGACATCTATGTAGATGTCACTTTATTATTCTGTGGGACAAAATGGGAAATACACTTAAAGCACTTCTGCAAAGAAAAGCATTTCCTTGAGTGTCTGAGTTTCAGGCTGAACTTGACACTTTTTTCTTGGAACATCATTTTTATTTGAAATAATGACTGACAAACTATGGTTCATCATACGCAGTTATATAGTAAACATTTTCCCCAAAACGAAGAAAGTGAATCTATCACTTCAAAGAAAACAACTGACAATATTTGTCATCAATGATAAGATGAGCTTTTGGGGGAGAAACGGAATTTTGTAAAACTTATATTTTTCACTGTGAGCTTGACAGCTTTCCAATACTTCAAGACTTTCCTGATGAGATTGGTGAAGACACTAACAAAATGATTTCATGGTATTATACGATAAAATGCATCAGCATTTGGAATATCTGCTTAACTCGGTGAATAAATATTTTCAAAATGAGCAATACCTGGTATCACAAAATCATGCATTAGTAAAAAAATTCATTCAAAGTACAAAACCAACCAGTGCACTTTAATGTAATAGCATTTGAAAAATGTTCACTGATAATGCTTTCAGATTCCACACTGCAATTAACTTTTAAGAAACTGCCATCTGCCTTTGTAGAATCAAAATATATCCCAAAATTACCTGAAAAAGCTGTTAAAATACTTCCTTGTATTCCAACTGTATATCTGTGTGAGACTGAATTTTTTTCATATACATCAACCAAAACAACATATTGCAACAGAGTGGATGAAGAAACTGATATGAGAATCCAGCTGTGTTCTATTAAGCCAGGGAATAAAGAGATTTGCAAAAGTGTAAAACAATGTTACTCTTCTCAGTACATTTTTTTTTTGAAAATAGCTTTTTACATAATAATGTGTTATTTTTGTTAACATGTAATGGGTTTATTATCGTTACTTCTAAAAAAGTTAGTAAATAATTACTTACATTTTCTCCTATTTAATTTTGAATAGTCAATATCAACAGACATAACCCACATAAACAAAGGCTCCTCAGTGTCCTTTAAAAGTGAAGAGTCCTGAGATCAAAATGTTTAGGAAGTGCTGGTCTTAGATAACACATCTGAGAAGTGGTGAAGCCAGGTCTGTGTTCATCTGGCTCCCAAACCCATTTTGTTTCCACGATACAATGTTGCCTCCTTAAGCAAAGTCTCATCAGTATTAAAATGAAAAACAGAATTGGATTCCTAAAAGCTTTATTTTGCAATGTTTTCCATAATACTTAAGTTTTTCAATGTTTAGATATTTTTCTTCATTGAAGGATGAATTTCTTTTTATGGCTTGTTTTATATCTTGCAACGTTTTTTCTATAATGTTTAAGTTTTTTTATGTATGTGTGTGTGTGTGTGTATATATATATATATATATATATAATTTTTTTTTTGAGATATAGTCCCACTCTGCTGTCCAGGCTGGAGTGCAGTGGTGCGACCTTGGCTCACTGCAACCTCTGCCTCCTGAGTTCAAGCGATCCTCCTGCCTCAGCCTCCCAAGTAGCTGGGACTACAGGCACATGCTACCACACCTGGCTAATTTTTTGTATTTTTAGTAGAGATGGGGTTTCACTGTGTTAGCCAGGATGGTCTCAATCTCCTGACCTCATGATCCACCCGCCTTGGCCTCCCAAAGTGCTGGGATTACGGGAGTGAGCCACCATGCCCAGTGATGTTTCAATATTTTTGCGGAAGCAAAAGTTTCTTGTCCTAAAGCTTTAGAACTCCATTAGGTATTGAAGATGACTCTTTTGGGGCTATAAAATAAAATGCAGTAAACATACTAGTTTTATATTGCATACAAAGTCCAAATAGTTGAGAGATGTCCTCTATTAGATTTCACAAAACAGAAAAAATTATGAGCCAGGCACAATGGCTCATGCCTGCAATCCTAGCACAAGAGACTGAGGTGGGAGAGAATCACTTGAGGCCAGGAGTTTGAGACCACCCTGGGCAACAGAGCAAGATGCCATCTCCGCAAAAAATTTAAAAATTACCCAGGCGTGGGCCGGGCACGGTGGCTCATGCCTGTAATTCCAGCACTTTGGGAGGCAGAGGCAGATGGATCACGAGGTCAGGAGTTCAAGACCAGCCTGGCCAAGATAGTGAAACCCCGTCCCTACTAAAAATACAAAAATTAGCCAGGTGTGGTGGCAGGCACCTATAATCCCAGCTACTTGGGAGGCTGAGGCAGAGAATTTCTTGAACCCGGGAGGCGGAGGTTGCAGTGAGCCGAGATCGCACCACTGCATTCCAGCCTGGACGACAGAGCGAGTCTCTGTCTCAAAAAAAAAAAAAAAAAAAAAAAAAATTACCCAGGTGTGGTGGCCTGTACCTGTAGCCCCAGCTGCTCTGGAGGCTGAGGCTGGAGGATCACTTGAGCCTAGGAGTTCGAGGCTGCAGTGAGCTGTGATGGTGCCACTGCACTCCAGCCTGGGCAACAGAGGTAGACCCTGTCTCTTAAGAACAAAAAAAGTAATTCTAATTCTCCGGCTCTGGGCTTATTTTTCATCCATTGGGACTAAGCCCCAGGAGTTACAGTGATGTCCCGGGGGGGCCAGCCTTGCTGGGGGATGCCCTTAGGAGGAATTCTTGCATGCCCTTCCTCAGCCGTGCATTCTCCGCGACCTCCCTCAGGCTTCTGTGCAGCTTCTCCATGTCCTTGTACTCACTCCTGACATCTACAGGAGAGCAGAAAGCTCACATCAGGACTTGGTGTCCATTGCAGAAACATCTCCAGAAAGCAAATCCCCCAACAATCCTGTCACTTGTCCCAGAATTTGAGATCTGGAGTGGTGCTTACAGATCAGACATCAAAGCAGGTATTCCTCCTCTTACCAGAAAGCTGTCTCAGCATGAGGTCACCCTCAAAAGAAACACAAACCTACCCATAAGAAAAACCCTGAGAAGTCACTGGGTCTGTATTAAGGCTTCACAGGCGTGTGATATACAAAGCACGTTGCACAATAACACCTCCCCTAACTCCTCTCCAGGCGGCTCCCCGTATTCCCCCCACCCCAATCCCAATCCTCCCAGCACAACCCATTCTCAGTGAATGTTCTCTTTCTGGCATCTCAGGTTTTCATCCCATGATCTGTAATCAAACCAGGTTCTCACAATGGTTAGTTTCATGTGTCAACTTGTTTAGGTCACAGGGCCCAGATACCAGATTAAACGTGAGTCTGGATGCCTCTGGGAGGGTGTTTTTGGATGAGATTTACATTTAACTCAGTAGACCTCAAGTAAAGCAGATGGCCCTCCCCAGTGTGGGTGGACCTCAACCAGCCAGCTGAAGGCATACATGGAGCCAAAGGCCAGCCTCCCCCAAGCAGGAAGGGATGCTCCAGTGACAGCCTTGGGCCTTTGAGATGGAGTTTTGCTCTTGTCACCAAGCCTGCAGTGCAATGGCATGATCTTGACTCACTGCAACCTCCGCCTCCCAGGCTCAAGTGCTTCTCCTGCCTCAGACACCCAACTAGTTGGGATTACAGGCACCCATCACCTCGCCTAGCTAATTTTTTTTTTTTTTTGTATTTTTAGTAGAGACAGGGTTTCACCACGTTGAAACCCTGGTCTTGAACCCTTGACCTCGGTGATACACCTGCCTCGGCTTCCCAAAGTGTTGGGATTACAGGCATGAGCCACCATGCCTGGCCAAGCCTTGGTTGGGCCTTTGTCTGCAACATCGACTCTGCCTGGTTCTGCAGGGATGGCCTCTGGACTCGAACTGCCTCTCTTTCTGGAGTCTCTGTCCTGTGGGCCTCCCTGCATCAAATTTTGGGCTCACCAAGCCTCCACCATCGTGTGGACCGACTTCTTAAAATAAATCTCTTCCTCTATCTATCCACACATCCTACTGGTTCTGTTTATCTGGAGGACGCTGACTAATGCAGTCCCCTTTGAAGGGACACTTCAGACTGAGGCCTGAATGCCTTTCTAATCCCCCTTGGCTTTCTGTGCCCCAGAGGGTGACTCAGGCTAGCTGGCCCTGAGCCTGGCCAGGGATGGGACTCATGAGCAGAGGGGAGTTAGGACCCAGAGTCTTTTTGTTCTGTCCCGTATCTGGAAGGCCTCCCTTCTCCCCACTGCCTGTGAAATCAACCTAACCTTTGAGGCTTCCCCCAGGACCCAGCTTCAGTGAAGCTTCCCTGCGTCCCAGCCCTGAATAACCACTCTGTCTCTGAACTTCAAGAATAATGATCTGAAGTCTGAGTGGGTTCCCTCCCTCAGGGCTTTGCTTAAGTGTCACATTCCCAGGGAGACCTTCCTTTACCACCCTATCCCCTACCCCAGCATCCCTTCTTCCCTTTCTCTGTTTCGCTTCCCTGCCACATATTTCACTTATTAGTTTGCTTACTGCCTGCCTTCCACCCACTGGGCTGTGAGATCTGTGAAGGTGGGGAATCTTGCCTGTATTGGTCACCACTGTGTCCTCAGCACCCAGAACACTGCCTGGCACCCAGGAGGTGATCAGAATCGCTTGCTGAGTGAATGCAAACTCCCCAGTCTTACGATGCACATTCTTACACATCTTGTCTTACCAACCAGGTAAGGCCCTGACAACAGGGACTGCCTTTTAGATTTCTTTATAAAGCATGACGCCCCGACATGATGTATATTTGCTGTCGACGGTGAAGAGAAGGAAATAGGCTTAAATTATAGCAGGTGCACTTGACATCAAACTGAGGGGAGCACCATCTGTCAAGTGCACCTGCTATAATTCTTGAAGTTCAGAGACAGAGTGGTTATTCAGGGCTGGGATGCGGGGAAGCTTCACTGAAGCTGGTCAAGATCTCTGGCAAGTGGAAGTTCTTTAAAGAAGGCACATTGGAATGACTATCATCTTAAAACTTAGATTCCTATAAAGGCCTGGACAGAAGGTTGTGAGAGCCCAGTACATTATAGTGTGAGGGTGTTTTATCTCCTTCCCTGGAGTCTGTTAGGATCAGGTTAGAGGTCCATCTAACCAGCCATAAATGGGTCATAAAGATTCCCAGAGAGATGGAGAAGTGCAGAACGGATTGTTAGAAGCAGCCATTGTGGCTTTGACTTTGGGAACCACTCTGTCTACTTTCACCCTGGCAAACTCAATGGCATCAGATCTATTCATTTCAGCAGGCAACTACGGATGTGGTATAAAATATAAAAGGCACAAAATATACAGGGTGCAGAGCAAGGCTCCCACCCTCTCCTACCCTCTAGACTTCCAGTTCCCCTCCTTAGAGGCAACAAGTACTGCCAGTGTTCTATATAGCCCATGGAGATTTTCATGCACATACAAACATATACATATGTATTTCCTTTTTTCCCCTCTCACAAATGGCAATATATCATATACATTTACTCACTTTGCTGTTTTCCACTTTGTAATATATTTTGGAGATCATTTCATACCACTACCTAAAAAGCTGCTTTATTTTTTCTAACAGTTGCACAGTCCTCCACTCGTTGTGTATCTAATTTGATTTGAGCAGTGCTTTACTTACAGATATTTGAGTTGTCCCCATTTTTGACGCTGGAATGTTACCCTGAATAACCTTGTCTATATGCCACCCTCCCCCCATATAAGGATATCTGTAGGGTTGCTGTGCCAAATGATATGTGCATTTTAAATTTGGCTGGAAATTACTTAATTGCTGTTTGTACCAGGTTACCCTCTCCAGTTTATACCGGGGGCCTGATGGGGCCCATGGCCTGAAAGGGACATGGTTGCCTACACCAAGGTCCACAGCTGGGGCCGCATCCCCAGGCTATAGGTGGATTAAGAGAAGCCTTTCTCCACCATCACCAGACCACGAAGTTTTTCTTAAGGAGGCATCAACTTAAAAGAAAGGCTTTCCAATTTCTTCCTCATTCTCAGTAAACTATCGCAAGAACAAAAAACCAAACACCACATATTCTCACTCATAGGTGGGAATTGAACAATGAGAACACATGGACACAGGAAGGGGAACATCACACTTCGGGGACTGTTGTGGGTTGGGGGGAGGGGGGAGGGATAACATTGGGAGATATACCTAATGCTAGATGACGAGTTGGTGGGTGCAGTGCACCAGCATGGCACATGTATACATATGTAACTTACCTGCACATTGGGCACATGTACCATAAAACCTAAAGTATAATAATAATAATAATAATAATAATAATAAAAGAAAAAAAAAAAAAAAAAAAAAAAAGAAAGGCTTTATGGAGACCACAGGGCAGAGCTGTGGATTTAAATTAGCCGCTTTCCAGCTATGGGAACTTGGGCACATTTCCTAATATGAGTCTGTATTTCTGCATCTGCAAAATGGAGCAACAACATCTATCCCTAGGAGCTAATATGAGAATTCAGTGAAACCATGAGCACAAAGCCTGAGTATAATGCTTGCTGTCAGTTGGGTGCTGGGCAAAGGATAGGGCTGTTGTTTTCATCATCGTCATCATCATCATCATCATCATCATCATCATCATCATCATCATCTCCATTCCTTGCCCTGCTAATTCTTCCTAACTTAAATTCCTAAAATTTAAACTTTAATACCTTTAAATTCAGGAAGGAGCAACCACAGCCAGGGCTGTCTGCACAATCACCCTGTATGCAAAGCTTTGGCATATTTACCTGCAAGCTCCTTGTAGAGGCCATCCCCCTGGGATGAAGCAAGCGCCAGCATTGTGGCGATGCTGCCCTTCACCTTCTCCACGATCCCAGTCTACGCAACAAGGACATTCAGTCTGTTAGGATGGTGCAGCCCAAGGAAAAGTGGATCTTATAAAAGGGACCCCACCCAGTCCCCCAGCCACAGAAGGTACAGACTGGGGTTGCCAAAGTCAGGCTTTGCAACCCAGCTGCAAAACGGTGAAACACTTTCAAGGACACCAAATGGCCTAGGAGGCAGCAAGATAACATTTCTGTGGGCTCCCATCTGTACAGCCTCTCCCTCCCCGCCTGCAGACTCGTGGGGGACTGAAGCTCTGGTGCCAGCTGATCAAATCAGGAGCTAATGGGGAAGCATGACGGCATGGCGGAGAGAATGGCGATCGCAGAGATGGAAAAGGAGGGAAAGAGCTGGTCACTTTCCCACCATCCTCTCCTCCATGCATCTGCTCACTGGGAAGATGTTTGCTGGACACTTGCTCTGTGCCACTCACCTTACCGTACATGTCTGATTCTTCCCAACTGCCTGAGAAGTGTCTTCTTGCTACTCTTAGTCCTTTTATCAACTAAAACCCCTTTCTTCCCTCTTCTGTTTCTTGCCTCCCTTTGAAAAAAATGTCAGGCTCCTTCCTCTAGCCTGGCAGAATCTAGTTTTGAAGCTGGATCTCCTATGTTTTTTCTTTAACATTCTAGATTCTAGATCAAGAGCCCTAAGCATACATCTCAGCTCTAGCCATGGGCCTGGAACCTGTAACTCAAGGCCTCTAGGTTCCAGCTTCCTCATCTTTAAGATCAGGGAATGAGAGATTCACAGCTCCTAAACCAGGAGAAGGAGTCACCTCACACTAGAGTGAAAATGAAGCAGCAAGCCACATTATCGATCAATATATCAGAGACTAATCTGTATATTCAACCAAATACTATTTCATTCTTTAATTTACAGGACTATTGCGAAGAGGTAATTAAAAAAACAGTAAATCTTCAAACATTACGTGTAAAAAGAAATTTCATCCATTGTGTAGAACTAAAATATTTTTAAAAACTAAAAGTTAACTGGCATTCTTTAAAAAAAAAAAATCACAGAATGTCAACACTCTATGGTCTTGCCCAGTTTTAACTTCCTGTGTTTCTGTCATTTCAGATACATTTGTACATGGTCAACATACACATTTTTTAAGTGACATTGTTTCCTGGGTGTCTTAAGATCCGGTGTCTACGTACACAATGGGGAAATGGGAACTGGCTTTATGGAGTTCGGCCAATTTCTTGTCCATGAATTTTTAGACGGTGATAAAATGTTAAAGGATTGAAACCAAACTGCTGCTGGTGAACAAGATGCCTCTTAGCCTACTCCAAGGGGAATTACATGCTTTGAATTGTAAAGAAGGATATTTTCCAAAACTGCAGTCCTGGTGGAGGAGAAGAGATTGGAGATGTTTCAAGAAGGCTGGTTCTGAGGCAGACTGATAGCAATTGGCCAGCTTCCTTGAGGGCTTGGGAGACAGGATCAGCCAGCCTGGGTTGAGGCAGAAAATGTGGAGCCTCACGTGGCCAGGGAGGAAGCCCACAGTGGCGTGGACTTCAAAGATCTCTACTACTTGGGGGAGACAGGGTGGCAAGCCATGAGGCCCAGAGCAGAGGCAAGATGGTCCAGGTAGACTTGGCAGAAGCATTTAGGTCCAAGGCAACCATCAAGAACTGTCTTCAGGGGTAGATAAAATTAAAGCTGAATGTGTGCTGATACCATAACTGACTGGCCTTGAGTAGTGTATCGATATTTACTTACTAACATTTTATGTAGACAAGACATTTCCCTATTTAAACAATCTGTTTTCAGATCATGCTATTGTTGGACATGCTGGAGCCAGGCTTCCCAATCCCAAATCCCAGCTGTGCATCTCCCTGGCTGCGTGGCTGGTTGATACACCTCTCGCTGCCGGAAGTTTCTTCTCTATAAAATGAGAACAATGACAGTACCTACCTCACAGACTTGCTGGGGATTGAATGAGCTAACATCTGTAAGTAGCTGAGCACATGTCTAGCTATTACAGTCGCTGTGCTACTGGTGACTCAGGAAAGAGGTGGGGCACAAGAGAGTGTTGGAAGAGCTGCAGCTCTCAAGTCGAAGCCCCAGAAAGCGTCTGTTCCATTTGGACCCAAATGCCTACTATGTCTTCTACCTTCTGCGCCCGCTTCCTCACCTCCCCCAGAGCCTCTCGGGGTCTAGGATCCAGGCTGTGGGCATAGAGTACCTTCAGCTGCTGAAACTGGTGCTGCATCCTTTCCTGGGCCCTTTCAAACATGCCCTCAGCCACCTGCCGGTCCACTCCTCTTCTGATGGCATCTTTCATCCGTTAACATGCTTTTTTGCCTGTGATCTGAGCTGCCTCTGGCAAAAATGATAGCCACAGTCACACCACGACAAGGACCTGCTTAGAAATCTTTGGCATCATGGCCGGGCATGGTGTCTCACACCTGTAATCCCAGCACTTTGGGAGGCTGAGGCGGGCAGATCACCTGAGGTCAGGAGTTCAAGGCCAGCCTGCCCAACATGGTGAAACCCCCATCTCTACTAAAAATACAAAAATTAGCTGGGCACAGTGTGCACGCCTGTAATCCCAGCTACTTGGGAGGCTGAGGCACGAGAATCGCTTCAACCCAGGAGACGGAGGTTGGAGTGAGCTGAGATCACTGCACTCCGGCCTGGGTGACAGAGCGAGACTCCATCTCAAAAAAAAAAAAAAGAAAAAAAGAAGTCTTTGGCATTACAAAGAAAAGCAAGCCAAGCAAACAAACAAACAAACAACAAAAAAGTATATATATATATGCACTTATATAAAAATAACACTTTCAATATTTAGATAATAACCAGCATTCAGAAAACCTACTGACTGAATTAAGGCGAAGCTCGCAAAATCACTCCCTACCCCTCAAACAATGGAGCCACCAAAACAGGAAAGAGCCTGAAAGTGAGTTCACAAGCGAGTGAGTTTAAGTATTTGTGAATACTTGGAAACAAGAATGAGAACCTGGACACTGGATTCTACAGCTAAATCAGCTGGGATGTTGTATGGAAAAAAGCAGGGTGTCTGGACCAAGGTGGACAGAAAGAGCTGGAAAACACACAGAAAAGGGTTCTCACACCCTGCAGTCATGTGGTTGCAATGTGTGGACTGAGAGTGCTGCAAAGACTTAGGGTGCAAAAGAACAGGGCCTTTGAGGGAGCCACAGAAAAGGATGCGAAAGGTGCTGACAGAAAGTCCCAGAGCAGGTGGAAATGCTGTCCCCTGCGGCCCCCACCTTCATAACACAGTTTCAGGTCACTCTGGACAGAGGCAGTGAGGGACTCATAGATCCTCCTCTTCCTTCTGAGGATGTGGTCCTCCAGGCCCCCGAGGATGGCGCTTATCTGTGAAGATGTGGCAAAAAAGGCCGTTGGTGACAATTCCTTCAATGGAAGCCGGTCAGGTGTCCCAGTGCGTGGCCACCTTTCCCTCCACCTTATATGATACCTGGCTGTTTGTCTGTCATCTCCACAACTAGGCTGTGAGCTTCTCATAGGCAGGAACTTTGTTCTAAGCATCTTCATACCCCAAGTGCTTCCCATGGTGCCTGGCACCTACAAACTACTCAATAAATATTTGCTGAGTTGAACTCAGGCACAGGCAAGGTCCTGGAATGGGCCCTTTCCAGGGGGCAGAGGAGATACAAGCTCTTTCCCTAGCATTGCCATGTAATTTGAGGTGGCACTGGAAGAAAGTGAGTCACAGACAAGTCTTAAGGCCTCAAAACTAAAAATTGACCTAAAATTGAACAACAACAAAAAAGATTGACTTCTTTAAGTTTCACTGCATTGGATGCTACTTTGTAACACTGGCAAAAATGATAGGTTAGCGAAAATGGTTTCAGTTGCAAATTTTCATACAATTAAGGCTTCTTTAAAGATTCTTCCTGGAAACTGAGTCAACTTTGCAATCTTGGCGTGCACTCTTGGTTGCCTCACAGTGGAACAAAGTGTCCCACACCTCCTCCGAGGTAGACAGGCCTGCTGCTCTCCCCACATCCCATTGGGTTCTGTATTTCACAGCACCTCCTAGGAGGTACTCCCAGACCCTGGACACTCCAGGGAACAAGGGAACAGACAGGCAACCTACAAAACCAGCCTGGGAAGAAAGCCATGCCCAACCTCACTGCTCTCCTCACTTTATAAGGAACTTACCTCCTGGATCAGGAAATTTTTTTTGCAGCTATCGTATTTCCAGCCACTTCTTATCCCAATTTCTGTCATTTTCTCCTGCAGGGAGTGCTTAAAAGCATCGATGTGAGGCATCAGAGCTGAACCAGTGGGCTTCCCCGTCCTGCAGAAGAAAGTGACAAAAAAGTTTAAGAGAACGGTGGCTGCTGTGAGGCTGAAACAAACATGAAACTAGCTGGTGTCCTTTTATTCATTTCAGAGAAGGAAGATGAGATCTAACAGTTATCAAATCCCTGTAATGTGCCAGGCACTGTGCTGTGCCAGGCCTTTGACATAAAAACCTATGAAGTTCGTGAGATAATGCCCACTTAACAAGTGAGAAAATTGAGGTTCAGAGAGGATTGCTGATGTGTCCAAGGTCACACAGCTAGAAGAGGCAGAGCCATGCTTGGAACACTGCTTTAACTACAGGACGCACAGTCTTTCCACTGCCAACGTGTGTCCACTTGAAAGGGTGGAACTTGAACTATACCTAAAAGTTGGGTAAGATCTGAGGAAGTGGAAAGAAGAAATTATTCCCCATGGGACAACATGGTAAGCACAGTGGTTTCAGAATATCCCAGAAATAGGAAGTGAGAGGTTGCAGAGGAGAGAGCACAAGCTTTAAATCCTAGCTCTCTGCTCATGAGTTGGGTGCCATTGGGAAAGATGCACAGTTTTCTGAATCTCAGTTTGTTCAGATGTAAAAAGACAGAAGCCACTCCCTAGAGTTGCTGGGAACATCCGATGAGCTAATGCCAAGTGCTTAGCATTGGTGCCCGGGACAGGTAGCTGCTCTCTCTTTGCCACCTGCTGGGTGGGCTACAGCAGAAGGCTGCAACCAGGCAGTGGTGCAGGCAGAGGTTGGAAAGGCAAGCTGGAGGCAGGTGGAATGTCTTGAACGCGTTCTAAGGAATTTGAAGTTTAGCCCACAGAATTGTAAACAGGGTGGGGGTGCAATTGGTGGAATGGCATAATCCAAGACGTGCTTAAAGAAAGGTGGGGCAGGGACGGGGGCTCTGAGTAAGACACAAGCAAAGGCTGGACAATGGTTCGAGCAGCCACCAATGGGCAACCATGTGAAATGCCAGGGGGAAGGACGGAGACTATGGGTGGCTGTACTTGGGGACTGGGAGATTCTGTTTCTGTTGATGGAGTAAAGAATTAGAGGTCGGCCGGGCGCGGTGGCTCACGCCTGTAATCCCAGCACTTTGGGAGGCTGAGGCAGACGGATCACGAGGTCAGGAGATCGAGACCATCCTGGCTAACATGGTGAAACCCCGTCTCTACTAAAAATACAAAAAATTAGCCGGGCGTGGTGGCGGGTGCCTGTAGTCCCAGCTACTCAGGAAGCTGAGGCAGGAGAATGGTATGAACCCAGGAGGCAGAGCTTCCAATAAGCTGAGATCGCACCACTGCACCACTCCAGCCTGGGCCACAGAGCAACACTCCATCTCAAAAAAAAAAAAAAAAAAAAGAATTAGAGGTCAAGGAAGGAGGGAAGGCGGGAAGGAGGGAGGGAGCACCAGGGAGGTACAGTCCCCAAATCCACACCATGTATGTGAGCAGGCAGAGTGTGTCAGAAACAGACACAGCATCTTCAGTGCATTCAGGGAAAGCTCTGAGGCTGGGTGTGGTGGCTCACGCCAGTAATCCCAGCACTTTGGGAGGACGACGGGGGAGGATCACTTAAGGTCAGGATTTCAAGACCAAACTGGTCAACACAGCAAAACTCTGTCTCTACAAAAAATATTTTTTAAAAGTTAGCCAGGCATGGTGGCATATGCCTGTGGTCTCAGCTACTTGGGAGGCTGAGATGGGAGGATTGCCTGAGTCTAGGAGTTTGAGGCTGCAGTGAGCTAGGATAGTGCCATTGCACTCCAGCCTAGGCAACAGAGCAAGACCCTGTCTCATTTTTTTAAAAAAAGGAAGAAAGAAAGTTCTAAAGGCCGTGTGTTTGCTTAATTCCACTCTCTCCAATCAAAATACCCTGTCCTGGGCTCAGATCCCTAAGAAAATGTATCCCCTGCTGCATGTATGAGATATTTGAAAAATAATGGGAATCGTAATATTAGTCTGAAAGCAGCATCTCAATCTGTGTCCAGGTCATCATGGGAAATTTTTAAGTAAACCAAACCAAGAAGGCTTTTGTGTTTTGCCAAAGACTAAGCTTTCCTTCTCCAGTTACAAGCTACTCTTTACACTTACAGATCCAAAGTCTAAATTCTTAAAGACTGGCTCAACATTCTTCCAATGTTTGTTCCCGAAGGTGCAAGATGAGAGATCCTTTACCTAAAAATGCTTCCAAAAACAGGGTCGATCTGGTCATAGATGGGCTGAGTGAGGGCTTCATTTAGATCAATTCTCGCCAGAGTCCTGGAGGCATAGATGCCATTTTTCAGGCAAACAGCTTTCAGGGTCTGATGAAAACCTTGGTTTCCTTTACTCCTCTAGATAATCAACAATAAATTAGCAGAGTTAGCAGGCATTAACTGGAAGGTCACTGGATTAGAATTGCATTGCCCTGGCCAAAGATCATTACCCAAGAATCACAGGAAAGTGTAGAGACAACATGCTCTTTAAACATATGTTTAAACTAAACGAGGGAGGACAGTGGTCACGCCTCTAGGTCGTTTGGGTGCCCCTGCCAAGGGCTTCCTAAGGTCCCTGTGCTCACTTTGATCACAACCCTTCTGAAGTGATTCTGTTTGTGTTAGTTTACTCATTTGTCCAGCTCCTGTACTCGGCCATCAATTCATTGAAAGCAGGCACAGTGTCTCATCCATCTTTATGTCCTCAACATCTGGCAATAACTTAAGTAGTGTTTGAGAAATATTTGCTAAATGAGCAATTATCGAATGAATAAATAAATGAATGAATGACAACGTGCTATGACCGGACAATAAGTATATGTCTTGAATTTTCTAAGGCTAGTCCAGATTTCATAAACTTTTTGTTAAACTTTTAATGAAATACAATTTGATTTGTAATGTCTTGGCGATGTTTTTTTCCCAGGGAAATAAATACATAAATGAGAGGAAAGAAAAATATAAAGCTAGACCTATGAGAGACATTAATCAATTTCAGCCAGATGGTAATCATTAGTAAAGAGAGTAAAAATATGTTTGCTAAAATTTCAGTAGAGAGCTCTGTGATTTTTTAATCAATGATATATGTTTTAAGGGAATGGCCACATAGCATTGTACAATTGGTATAATTCTCTGTTTTTTCTCTGCTCTTTTTACTTAGTATTACAACATGAGAATATCCCCAAATCATTGTAAATATGTTCCAGGCCAGATGCAGTGGCTCACACCGGTAATCTCAGCACTTCGGGAGGCCAAGGCAGGTGGATCATCTGAGGTCAGGAGTTCAAGACCCATCCTGGCTAACATGGTAAAACCCCCATCTCTACTAAAAATACAAAAATTAGCTGGGCATGGTGGCGCATGGCCTGTAATCCCAGCTACTCAGGAGGCTGCGGCAGGAGAATCGCTTGAACCTGGGAGGCAGAGGTTGCGGTGAGCCAAGATCACAGCACTGCACTCCAACCTGGGCAACAAGAGCGAAACTCCATCTCAAAAAAAAAAGTTCCAAAAATTGTACTAATAACCATTTAACATAGTATCATATGGATGAAAAATAATTCATTTTACCTCTCTCTTGTTCTTAGACATTTCGGTTATTTTCCTATGTTAAATAATGATACGATGTTAGTATATAACTGTCTTCCCAAATTTCTGATCTCAGAAATACATTATTTATTTGATAGGAGCACCTTGGGCATGTTTGTAGTCACAGAGGAAGAAGTCATTAAAGGGCTGATGAGATGGGACAGTTGATGGGGTAAAGTCCTGGAGACGCTCGAAAATGTCTGTAGTTGCTTCTTCCGCTCACAGTAAACTCTCAACAGGGTGATCTGTGCCTCATGCCTTCGTCCTCTCAGCTCCCACTCACTCATTCACTTTCTGTGATCTGGGTTCTTCAATCATGGGATAGAAACAGCTCTATCTAAGGTCACTTCTTTATCTATTGCTATGAAACAAATTACCCTGAACATAGCGGTGCAGTGGCTTAAAAACAAAGAGTAAAGGCCTGTCGTCTCTCAGGGATTCTGTGGGTCAGGACTGGGATGGCTGGGCTGGCCACTCTGGCTCAGGATTCTCCTGAGGTTTGGTCAGGTGTGGCTGGGGGCGTAGTCATCTGAGTGAGGCTGGAGGATCTGCTTCCAAAGATACCTGGCTGCACGCTGGTGCTGGCTCCTGGCCTCAGGCAGGGGCCTTAGCTGCTCTCCGTGTGACCTCTGCAAGCAGTGGCTCAATTTCAGTACACAAAGGCGTCCCCCTGAGAAAGTGACCCAAGAGCCGCCATGGAAGCTTCCATGGTCCTTGATGGCCTAGCCTCAGAAGCCACACACACTGTCACCTCTGCAGCATTCTCCTGCTCAGAAATCAGCCCTGATTCAACGTGGGGGAGACTCCATGAGGGCATAAATACCCAGAGGTGAGGACCCTTGGGGCCACTGTGGTGGCTGCCTAGCACAGTCACCAATGAAACCCTCAATGGCCAAATCCAATGGCTCTGGTTTGCTTTTGTTTGTTTGTTTGTTTTTTACTTCTCAGGAGCATGTGATAGTCTTCTTAACGAACTTTGTTTTTTACTTCTCAGGAGCATGTGATATTCTTCTTAACGAACTTTTTTTTCTTTTTTAAGAGACAGGGCCTCTCTCTGTCACCCAGGCTGGAGTGCAGTGGCACGACCATAGCTCACTGCAGCCTCCAACACCTGGGCTCAGGTGATCCTCCTGCCTCAGCTTCCTGAGAAGCTGGGACTACAGGGGTATGCCACCATGCCCAACTATTTTTTTAAGAGATAGGTTCTTGCTATGTTGCCTGGTTGGTCTTGAACTCCTGGCCTCAAGCAATCCTTCTGCCTCAGCCTCCCAAAGTGCTGGGATTACAGGCATGAGCCACTGCACTCAGCCTTAACAAACTTTATTACTTCAGTTTTCTGGTTGGAAAACAAGAAATTAAGCATTACACTAAAAATAAGCATAAGAATAAGAAAATAGGCATTACACGATTTCCTTCTTCTGCTACCTCTCAGGCTTTTCCTTCTCTGCTCCTCCCCTGCCCCTCTTTATTCTTTTGCTTCCTTAACGTGGCCTTCGTATGAAGCGATGTCTATCACCGTCCTTCCCTCCACTCCTCCTCAATCCCATTCACTGGGATATGCTCATCAACTCCATGCAAGTGACAGCTACATCCTCCAGCCCCACCTGTCTCCAGGCTTCAGTTCCACATTTCCAACATTGCATTAGATATTCCACCTCCATGAAACACTAAATACATGATCTTCAGTAGTGAACATATTGCTTCCCCAACCAAGGTATAAGTTCCTCCCTCCCAAATCTCCTTAGATCTTTTTTAAATCGAAGCGATTTGCTTTCTCTTGGGTGCAAATCTTTCCCAAAATGTTTCCACCTTGCTTTCCCACAACCCCCTCATGTCTGAACTATTGTTAATCCTGATTGAGATGTCCTTCAGATTTGCTCTCCCAGCCACCTGTTCCTTCCTATTCTGTCTGCCACAACCTTTGTTGAGATCTTGCTGTGTCTCATCTTAACAAAGTACCTACCGTAAGGGAAATGGCTGCGTTTTAGTCAGGAGTAGGCCGAGGCGGTCTTCTGGAACATCATGACTCAGCGGGTTTGGAGTACAGGTGCACAACCCTGCACATTATGTAACCACGCCACATGAAGTGCATTAGAGGATCACCCACATGAGCTTGTGCATGGCTCGGAACCACTATTGTCTATAAAAGGTATGATTGTCCTGCTAATGCTGTACATACAGCTCGCTCATGCCCAGAGAAAGAGTACAGCCATGTCAAAACTGTCTACGATTCCTCGTTTATCCAGCTACCCACCACTCGCCCACCGACTCCCCTCAGACCTCAGTTAGACCCTGACACCTCCTAACCAGGCTCTCTGCCTCCAGTTTTTCCCCAAGCATTATGCTTTCCAAAGCATTAGTTCTGATGAAGCTATTCTCCTGCTCAAAACTTCACTATGTTCCAACTCTTCAACCTGGTCTAAAGTCTGCAGCAAGCTGACTGTCAGCCTAATCCCCCAAAACTCTGCCCTGTGTACTTGCGCTGCAGTTAGATGGCAGTTTCTGGCTCCCACATGAGCTCTGGCCCTCCTCCCATGAAATGCCTTCCCTGCCCCTCCACTCCTCTGCCCAAAGACATACCACCATCCTCCAGGGCCAGGCTCCAACAACCTCCTCTCTGGAAGGTTTATTGGACTGTCTTCTAACCTGGCCTGCGATTTCTTTTCCAATATCCATCCCTCCTTCTTCACTGTCGCCTCCCTGGTCCTTCTGTTCTGGAGAAAATGAACTCTACTCCTGCGTCCAGGATGGGACAAACACACAGACCTGAGCTATTCAGCACAAGGCATTCTCTTTTCTCAGGGATCGGTTTATAAATAGGCATGTGACCCACTTAAAGCCAAAGAAACACCGTGAGAGCTTTGCTGAGGTTTCTAAAAAAGGTTCACTCTTCTGAAAGCGGGCCCGGAAATGGCCATCCCCCTGTTCCTCTAGACCAGTGATTCTCAACCGGGAGTGATTTTGTCACAACTGAAGAGTGGGGGCTGCTACAAGCACCTGGGGGCTAGAGTCCAGGGACGAAACAACCTGCAATTCACAGGACAGCCCCTCACAACAAAGCATGATCCGGTCCCAGCTGTCAATCATGCTGAGGTTAACAAACCCTGCTCCAGAGCTCACGGTGTTCAGATGTGACTGCAAGAACAGCTGCAGCCATGTTGTCATCATGAGAGAAGCAGCCTGAGAATGGGGCCCACGGAGGCCCTGGATTCAGCTCATCCCCCAGGCCCTCTCTTCCCTTGGCTCTCCAGCACATGGGCCAATATACTTCCTCATGGCTAAGAATGGCTTCAGTTAGGGACTCTTGATTTGCAGCCAAAAGATTCTGGCCTGCCACAGTCCCTACCAGAATGCTTTCCTTCTCTAAACATTTAGAGAACTTTCTGACTGTCCTGTGGTCCTCATCAGCATGCTACCTTTTATTATAGTTCTCCAAATGCTCTCTTAACTCTTCTGAGCAGGGATGTATCTTTCTATCCCTGAAACCTAACAAGAAGAACAGTTGATTTGTTAGACACTCTCTTTATGCTGAGTGCGTTGGTCAACCCAGCATTATCACTTTACGTTCATTCTTTCAACTTATCTTTACAGCAACCCTATAACATAGGTACCATGGTCCTCAATTTACACAGAGGAACCTGAGGCACAGAGAGGTTGAGTAACTTGTCCCCGGTCACACAGCTGGCAGATGGGGAAAGTGAGGTACGAACCACAGCCCATGTGGGATACGAAGCCTCTTGGCAACCATGCCTTGTATTCCAAAGTCCTTGTTACATGCAGAAATGAATGAATGAATGAATGCAGCAAAATTTACTTTTATGAGGATTTATAGATGTTAAACTATATAACTGGTTGGTAACTACAAGTTGCTGCAATCGTTTGCTGAGTAGTTTAGGGACGCAACAGGTGAGTGCAGCAGGAGTTGGGTGTCCAATTATGAAGTTAGGCCAGCCTGGGTTAGATGTGGAGTCCATGCATGGCCATGGAAAAGGTATTTAGTCTCTCTAAGGCTGTAAAATTAAAATAATAATAAGGGTGTTTGCCTCACAGAATGGCTGTGAGGATGGGATAAGGTAATGTGCAATATCTGGTTCCACAGTCAGCATCTTGCTCACATTTGCTGACTGAGTGCATGCATGCATACATACTACATGCATGGATACTTGGCTACCCATGCCCAACCGCATGGAAGACACTCCAGCTGTTATCTTCCTGTGTCCACACACTGACACTTTCCCCAGTGACCCCAGAATCACCCCAACTTATCTCCTCCTTTACTCTTGGTTCTTTCGGCATTTATTCTTTGTCTTGTGCTAGAGAATCTCCTCCTTTCCTTTCATCCAAATTGCAGCACATGCATCTACTTATCTAGACAATTTTTTTTTGAGACGGAGTCTCACTCTATCACCTCAGCTGGACTGCAATGGCACCATTTCGGCTCACTGCAAGCCCTGCTTCTCAGGTTCAAGTGATTCTCCTGTCTCAGCCTCCCCAGTAGCTGCAATTACAGGTGCCACCACCACACCCGACTAGTTTTTGTATTTTTAGTAGAGACTGGGTTTCACCATGTTGGCCAGGCTGGTCTCAAACTCCTGACCTCAGGTGATCTGCCCGCCTCAGCCTCCCAAAGTGCTGGGAATACAGGCATGAGCCACCACACTCAGGCTCATCTAGACGTTTAAACAAGCTTTTACACAAAGCACACAGATAACAACACCCAGAAGAGGCCAGGTGCTAGAAAGCCGGTGCACATAGAAAAGCCTCCAGGAAGCTAACTACCCCATCACACTCACCTTTTCACACATTTTCCACTGCTCACATTCCAACTTTCCAAGGCCCATTAAAAACTACAACCACACACCATCCATGCACTTCTCCCAGCACGGGTGGACACCAAGTCATCTTTGCTACATGAGCAGTGTTGTCCATCACATCTTCCCCTTAATGGGTGCTATGGACTAAAGTGTGATCCTTGAGGTTCACATGCGAAGCCCTAACCCCCAGGGTGACTGTGTTTGGAGACACAGCTGGTAAGGAGGTAATTAAGGTTAAATGGGGTCATAAGGGTGGGGCTCTGATTTGACAGGTGTGGTGTCCCTCTGGGAAGAGAAAGAGATCCCAGGAGTGTGCGTGCTCAGTGAAGAGGCCACATGAGGACGCAGCAAGAAGGTGGCCATCTACCTTCTCCAGAAGAGGAGAGAGGCTTCAGAACTCACCCTGCTGACACCTTGATCTTGGACTTACAGCCTTCAGAACTATGGGAAAATGGATGTGTGTGGTTCAGGCCACCCAGTCTATAGGATTTTGTTATGACAGCCCAAGCAGACTAATACAATGGGCCTCTTTTTTCACCCCTTAGTCTTAGATAAATACTGCCTTGCACTTACATTTTCATCCTTCAGAAACTCTATACAACTAATTAAGAAATAAAACCACAATTTGTATGCCAAGTGAGAGGTTACAAGATGTTTCCTCATTGTGTAAGCTCATTGTTACTGATATCAACACTACCAGATAGGTAAGGCAAGCATTGAGCATCCTCATTTTATAGAAGAAAACCAATAAATTTTTTAAAAATGGGTCTAGGGCTTTGCCCAGGGCTACAAGGTGGATGTTTGGTGGAGCTGGTACTCCAACCAAGACCCTCAGATCCCAGATTCCCACTCTGTCTTTGCTGAACTGTGTACCTTCCTTGGTCCTTTCAAGACACAGATGAACAACTGTTACATGCAATTTTCACTCTCTCCTACCCTCCTCTAGCTCTCTCTCTCTTTTTTTTTTTGAGATGGAGTCTCACTCTCTCACCAGGCTGGAGCGCAGCAGTGCGATCTAGGCTCACTACAATCTCCGCCTCCCTGGTTCAAGCAATTCTCCTGCCTCAGCCTCCCGAGCAGCAGGGATGACAGGCACATGCCACCACACCTGGCTCATTTTTGTATTTTTAATAGAGATGGGGTTTCACCATGTTGGCCAGGACGGTCTTGATCTCCTGACCTTGTGATCCGCTCACCTCGGCCTCCCAAAGTGCTGGGATTACAGGCATGAGCCACCGTGCCCGGCCCTCTAGCTCTTTATCTCTTTTGAAGGGAATGGGATGATGCAAAAGAAGCTTGGGGATCAGGCAGGTCTCCTGGAATATCTGAGTATTCCCTGGAAGGGTCACTCACCACCAAGCATGACCTGAGGATGCAGCAGTAAGAAGTCCTGGCAGTCCTGACCCCTTCTTGCAGAGGCTGCTCCATGCAGGCGAAGCACTGTGCGATGGCCTTCTCCAGCAGCTCAACCTTCTCTTCCGCAAATCTCCGCAGGACACTCATGTGTAAGTGTTCATTCTAGGGACAAGGACCATAAAAGCATCAGGCCACCCCCTCCCTAAGAGCATCTTCTCCTCAAGCTTTGCTTTCTTTAAGCTTGTCACCAGCTCAAGATTCAGCTTATCACTCAGAGCTGACTTCTCTTTATTGTCCCCATAAGACCTCACTCAGTGCACAGACCCCTTTAGGCTTTGTGGGGTTAGAGAATAGAACAAATACCTGCCTGGTGTAACTTATTTCATTTCTTAAAAATCACAGTCTCTGCTTATTCACCAACTTATTTCAGATGTATAATCCATCAGGCTAATTGGGGAAGTAGCTATCCACATAGAAATCCAATTGTTATTAAAACAGATTTTTCCAATGACATCTGATTCAACAAACATTTCACGAGCTTTGACTCTGCACGAAGCAGTTTTTAAGGATAATACTTCTTAAATTTTAACATGCATACAAATCAACAGGAGATCTTAAAATCTGAAATCCAAGGTCCTGGGATTCTGCATTTCTAGCCAGTCCTCAGGTAATTCTGGTCTTCTAAGCTATGGACCACACTTTGCATAGCAAAGCTACAGGACCACAAAAATAAATCCATGCTTCCTTCTTCAAAGAATACAATCTAATCAGGGAGAAAATATATATTCAAATAATACAAGGAAGTGACCACCAGAGAAAGCCTTGACCCCTAGGTGCCTGATATGGTTTGCTGTGTACCCACCCAAATATCATTTTGAATTGTAGCTCCCATAATTCCACGTGTTGTGGGGGGGACCTGGTGGGAGATAATTGAACCACGGGATTGGCTTACCCCATACTGTTCTCATGGTAGTGAATGAGTCTCATGAGATCTGATGGTTTTATAAGGAGAAACCCTCTTTGCTTGACTCTCATTTCTCTCTTGTCTGCCACCATGTAAGACATGCCTTTTGCCCACCATGATTGTGAGGCCTCCCCAGCCACGTGGAACTGTGAGTCCATTAAACCTCATTTTCTCTATAAATTACCCAGTCTCGGGTATGTCTTTATCAGCAGCATGAAAATGGACTAATACAGTGCCAAACTGGGAACAGTTCCCCACATGGGAACCTTGGTGGGCCCCACAGTGCCTGCAGCAGACAGAGCCACACTCCCCAGCTTGGCCTTTAAGGCACCTCATAGCCAGAACTCACTCCACCTCTCTAGCACCACCATCTCTGTTTGCCCGACACATCCTGCCAAGTGGCTACCCCTGGACTTACTGCTATTCCCCAAATGTGCTGTCCGTCTTGTGCCCTCTGGGCCTTGCTGATTTCGTCTTTGTTACTTTCCGAGACAAAGCTCAAAGGTCCTTCCCATGAGGCACCTTCCCTGAGTCCCCAGGTAGAGGTGGGGCTCTCTGTCCTGTGCTCCCACTGCACTTCCCACAGTCCTGCACCACAGCACGTCTCCTGCTATATGACATCTCTCTCGTTCCCTGTGTCTCCTTCCCTGGATAGGAACTTGCCAAAGGAACAAGCTCTTAGTCATGCTTTTATTCCAGGGCACAGCACAGAGAGCAAAACCCATAGACAGTTGTGGATTGAACGAGTGGCCCAGAGAAACTGCGAGATAATTTGGGCTTTTAAATTCTATTCCAAATAGACAAAATAGCTGTCGAATCGTTGTGTGACCTGATACAGGTGATTTAACTTCTCTGATTCTCAATGGTATCATCTTTAAAGTAAGTGAATTGGGTTGAATGATCTTGAAAACAACCTCACACTCTAAAATTCTGTGAATCTTGGAGTAAATACGTTTTAGAGTTTATGGAGACTGTTTAGCATTTGGTGCTCCCCGGGAATTTCCCTCATTTTCACCATTAAGAATTCTACAAAGCATTTTTCCCAGGACATCCTTTAGATTCTTTTGAATTTGTGGTGTCATCAGTGATGAAAATGAAAGAAGAAAGAAATCATGGAAAGAAAAGCTATGGGCATGATTCTCACAATGCCTCACTCTCAATAAATCCTTGTTGAATAAACAAAAGAATGATAAGAAAGGGAAGAGCGGAGAATAAAAGAACAATAAGAAACAAAGAAGCTGGCACTTAGTATGAATAAATGCAGACTTCATTTGACATTGAGATGTGATCATCAACTTCCTATGGATTCTTAAAAATAATGATTGCTCATTTAAAATCACTACTCAAACTCTAAATTTTTGGTTTCGGTGATCATCTTTGAAAAAAAATCAATCACACACATATTTAGATTTGATTTTTCAGAATTCAAAGGAACCAACAAATTCTTGCCTTCCAACTTTCTATCAAAGAGCTAAGAGTAAGACCTATATCTAAGGCCAAGGAATTTTGAGCAAAGTTGCCAGCAACTCCCTAACATAGCTATTGCAGAATTGCCAGTCAGCCCCCTTCTCCTCTATGTTTTCCACTGCTTGGAGTCTGGCTGCAAGGGTGAATCTGAGCCCCTCTGAGCGCTGCACTTCCATATTAGCAAAGAAAACACGTGGGGTGGGCACTTCTGGCCTTGATGGCAAAATGCCTTGTCCTAATGTTTGTAAAATACACCAACCTCACACAGCCCACATCGGATTCATTTTCCATCAGCACTTCCAAAAGCAATCTTGTGCTGGGCAGAGAGACAAATTTCACCCTGAAGAACTGTTTTGGGAAATTGGAAGGTCAAACCCTTCCCCAACGATTTCAGCGGACAAAAGTCAAATGAGAAAATCTCAGATTCCAAGAGTTTTGTTTTGTTTTTCTCTTGTACAACCAGACCAAAACAAGTCATAAGAAATGCGATTTTAAAAAGATTGAATTTTGCTCTATATGCCCCTTTTATGCAGAAGAAAGACACCACACCACTAAAGACTTTTTACAAGCATTTATACACAACCAAAGGCTCCAGGTGGCACTGCTTACTCCCACGTGGAAGTCAGGTCTCGAGTGTCTGCCTCCCCTTGCTACCCCACAGGGTCATCATTGGCCTACCTTTCCCGTCCTCAGGACCAGCTCCTCGACCACACACAGAGCCCTATTCATGTACTTCCTCTGCCCCTTCCCTGTTCCAGCATAACAAGAAGACAAACATCTTGACTGTGCACATCTGATAGGTGAAGGCAAGTGTGGAAATAAGTGAAAACCAACCAAATGAGGACAAGCAGAGGCTGTTTATTCAGAGCTCACTACAGCAAGGGAGTCGGCCACCATCATTTGAGTTTAGCAGAGACTCAAAAGCAGGCAGGGGAGTGGAAAATCTCCATGGTGGAGAGAAGGAAAGGCTTCGGTGTGCCCTGATTGGAGGCTGTTGGCCTGGGGACACTAGAGAAGGGCTAGCTAAAAGCAGAGCAGCCAATGTGGTTGGTTAGGCATAGACATTTGGCTTTCCCGGTTGGTAGTAAGTTGGAAGCAGGAACAGAGATTAGGGAAGTTATTCATCAAGTCCTGGCCATCTGGTGCTGACTGTTACAGAGTTATTCTTTAGCCTCCTGGGTTGTTATTACAGATAGCATTTTGACTTCCTGCAAGTCTGACTTACAGACAGAAGGCTTCCTGGGCTGTTTATTGTAGATAAGAGGTTGGTTTCTGGACAGGTTGCTGCAGGTTGTGGTCAGAGATCTATTTTTACACATGGTCCAGCAATTGTCTTTGCATATTCCGTCTCTCATAAGGAGACAACACAGCTGGTGACTGACGACAGTAAGAGGTTTTCCTCCAAAACCCCCCAAGTCTCTAATCTAGTAGCTTATCCCTCTTATTTTAGGGTTAAAAAGAAATCATCCATGAAAGAGATAAATATGTCAATTACTATGAGAAAAGTAATTTTAACTAGTTTTTCAGAAGGCCTGCATTCTTGCCAGTGAAGATAACTATCGAAACTCTACTGAAATTCCCTCCAAGCGTCCATCCTCTCACATTATTTTCCTATGCTCTTCCAAGCTTGAGATTCTGACAGCACCAGAGACAGATGATATATTTTTGGACTGTATACATAAACACGCCTCTCCAGGATAACCAAGAAGTGTCTGTATTCCACTAGAAGCAAGCCAAATCACGCCTGCCATTGCTTAAACACATTCCGCCTCGTTCGAGTCTCAGGAGAGATGGAAAATAGCTACTATTTTGACATTTTTCTCTCAGCCCATCTGTCCCAGGTAAAATATTACTCCTTTCTCTTTTACCCAAATGTTATGATTTTAACCCTCTAATTATCTTTTTGTCCTTTTAGACTCTCTGAACTTCATATCTTCCTTTAATATGAAAAGAAAAAATATCATAAGTTAATTTTCTAACTTGGTAAAAGGAAATGTCCTGCCCAGGAGGGGGGAGAAGATGAAAACTCAGTGTCTTCCATACCGGCAGGTTTTGTGTGGAGTTGAAACTATCTGTGAGGAGCAACAGGCCAAAGGCTTCAGTCACATACTTGGTCACCGTCCTCCTCTTCTTGTCCAAGAGCCTCTTCCTGATGTATTCTCTTAACTTAGGGATTTCTGGAATTCACAGGCAGCACAAATAATTGTTAAAGGCCAGAAGTTTGTGGTCAATAGAATTCATAAAAGTTGAAAGACCAAGGTGGCGATCTGAATGAACTAGAGTTGAGATCCCACGTGGGCTGGATGCCTACAGAACCAACCTTTCTGAAAAGCACTTTTCCCATGTCTAGGATCAATGACAGTGATGAATTGTAGATCAGCAATACTGCATATTCATTTTATTTAGCCATATTAAAAAAACTACATGGAAAAGTACAGGCTGGTTGAAAACATGAGCTCTTTCCTTTGAACAGCTATCACCTGCAGAGGTAAACCAAAGTGCTCACAATTCTAGAGTCTCAGCCCTTCGGTCCCCCTAGACTTTTCTATCTATATCAACTAACCCTTAACACCAGAATAGCCCATGCTTGCTGTAGAAAGGAACAAGAACCTCTGACATGCAGGATTCTTGATGTGACAGGATTCCTGTCACATCCTAACCCATTGTCGGTCAGAAGATAATAGATGCCACACTACCCTTTTCCCCATTATTCCCATATGTGGCAATTTCTCTATATTATTCCTTCCATATACCACGCTAATTTTGTCTTTTATACCCTTAATCAAGCAGTTCCCCCATCTCTGGGAACATTTCACACCTTCTGCTCCTTAACCTCCATTCACATACCTACACGTCTAGTAAAATGCATGCACGTTGCAAGCCATATCAAGTTCAGATGAGAATGCAGTCCTGACCCTGCCTGCCCACCCACTTTCCACTGAGTATCTAGTGCACACAGAGCTCTAGGTTCCCTGGGCTTCTATTGCACTCATGGTCAGCAACAACTAAGCCTTATTTTTACTTCAGTTTTTGCATTTGGGTTAGTATTAGCTCCTCATCCAGATTTCAAGTTCTGTGAAGAAAGAGCCATGCCTTATGCTTTCACTGCCTCACAGACAAAATATACAATAGTCACTCAGGAAACAATTCTAATGCCTGAAGCTGGGTCGGGGGGGACTAAGGAAATGATAACCCAATTTTTTTTTTTTTTTTTTGAGACGAAGTTCCGCTCCTGTCACCCAGGCTGGAGTTCAATCGTACAATCTCAGCTCACTGCAACCTCCACCTCCCAGATTCAAGCAATTCTCCTGCCTTAGCCTCCCGAGTAGCTGGCACCACCATGCCCGGCTAATTTTTGTATTTTTTAGTAGAAATGGGGTTTCACCATATTGGTCAGGTTGGTCTTGAACTCCTGACCTTAGGGGATCCACCCACCTCGACCTCCCAAAGTGCTTGGATTACTGGCATGAGCCACATGCCTGGCTTTTTTTGTTGTTGTTTTTTGAGACAGAGTTTCACTCTTGTTGTCCAGGCTGTAGTGCAATGGCGCAATCTCAGCTCACTGCAAACTCTGCCTCCCGGGTTCAAGCAATTCTCCTGCCTCAGCCTCCCAAGTAGCTGAGATTATAGGCATGCACTACCACACCTGGCAAATTTTGTATTTTTAGTAGAGATGGGGTTTCGCCATGTTTGTCAGGCTGGTCTCGTACTCCTGACCTCAGGTGATGTATTCACTTTGGCCTCCCAAAGTGCTGGAATTACAGGTGTGAGCCACTGCGCCCAGCAACCCAATTATTTGACCTTTACCAACCCACGGTAAGATTTGGAGGCAAGAGGAATTGTGGTCTCAGGCACCACAACAATGCAGAGAGGAAAATATCCTTATTTGCAATTGGTATTGAAACCATGGCAAGCTGGAAAAAAATTGTGTGGCACAAAAAGTTCTAGAGCAGGAAATTCGAAGTGCCAGGCTTGATCTTGAGAATTTTAGTCATGGAGATTTAAAAAACATAAATTACCCGTTTCCTCCTCGGTGAGGAGAGCCTGCTGCCAGTACTCCTGGGCGCTGACTGTATACACCAGATCTGAGGCTTCCAGAACCTTGAAGTCAGCTGGCAGTTTTCTCTGAAGTGAGAGAGTCACACAGAAAACAGAATAACTCAAACCATGGCAAAGGCAATCATGCACAGGACCCACAATAGCCTTCAGCCAATTTCAGCTCACTCACTTTCAGTTCTCCACCACCCTCTCTGGGAACAGACAATGTTCTCAATGTCTGGTGTTGCCATCTGTCCACTCCTAACAGGGTCAGAAGTTATGAGGAAACTGCTGCATAGAAACTATTCTCTTGGGAGTTAATATCAATTCTAGAAAAAAATGTGTAGAGAAAATAGTTCAAAGGCGTATTGAAATGTTCCGAGGGGGAATAATACCAGGATCCTTTCTCAAAAAAGAAACACATGTCTGGAATGGGCAGTGATGTGCTGCAGCCAGCTCGTACCAGCTCCTGAAAGCCAACAGCACACATCACTTTCCTACGCTGCATTCAGTGACGTCACACTGGTAGCTTGAAATTGACAATGTTGGGACTGTTTCTGTCCTGAATCTCAAACTGATAACCCAAATCCATAACCACATTGTGATCCCCAATTTTCAACCAAATAATTCCAGCTGACATGTGACCACAGCTTATCAATACTAAGAGGCACATCATTTCCCTGTTTAATATTTCTGAAATTGAGATGCATCTTGCAACTGCTGTAGACCAGGTGACAGTCACAAGGTGGTTGTCACTGCCTGCATGTTATGGGCTGAAATGTATCCCCCTCCAAAATTCCCATGTTGAGGTCCCAATCTCCACTAACTCCTATTTACACCACAGGAATTGGCAAATGGTACACATCAGCCTTTTGTGTTTTGTTTGTTCGTTTGTTTTGGGGGATTTTTTTGTTTTTAAACAAAGAGCTAGTTCTTAAACATTTACAAGTGCAACGCAACACAAACCTGGCTAAGGTCCTATAAAAGCGACAGTTTCTTAAGTAGTTAGTGAGTAATCATACACATTTTAATGCAGACTAATGTTGAAACAAGTGATGGTGTTAAATGTCAAGCATTTAACACCATCATTTGGCTGGGTGCAGTGGTTCACACCTGTAATCCTAGCACTTTGGGAGGCCAAGGCAGGCGGATCACGAGGTCAGGAGTTCGAGACCAGCCTGGCCAATATGGTGAAACTCCATCTCTACTAAAAAATACAAAAATTAGCCGGGTGTGGTGGTGTGCACCTGTAGTCACAGCTACGCGGGAGACTGAGACAAGAGAATTGTTTGAACCCGGGAGGTGGAGGTTGCAGTGAGCCAAGATCATGCCACTGCACTCCAGCCTGAGGGAGAGAGAGAGACTCCATCTCAAAAAAAAAAAAAACAAAAAAAAACAAAAACAAAAGTCAAGCAATTAAGAATTATTTGAGAGAGTCTTTTTTTGTGCTTAGAAAAACATTGTCATGGAGAAGTCATACTAGAATCATACAGAAATAGAATTCCATATTCTTTCATTCTTCTTACTTAAAACAAAAGAGAAAAACATTCACCTATAGAATGTGCATGTGCGTGTGTGGGTATTTGAGGGAGGTAGAAAGCAGTGAAGAGTTGTCAATCTCTTTCTGATGCAAAGGTATAAAAGAACTGAGTGAGTAGACGCCTTGCAGTCCACCGGGACTGGTGAGAAGCCGTGTCCCTGGCAAGCTATAAGCACATGTAGTTAAGGCTGGAATACGGATATCTGTGTAGACTGCCAGAAGCCCACCCCCACCAACCCCCTTATAGAGTGAGCTGAAGTTGCATAAAGAATCTATCTGCTGAGATTTTGCTTTGATAGAGTTTTCACTCTAGGAAAAAGTTTAGGGAAAGCTGAAACTATTTTCTATGGGGAGATGAAATTAATGTAGAATTAAGTTTAAGTAGGGTTTTAAAACAGTTCCAAGAAAGGCATGTGCTTAGCTGTGTCCAGATGTTTGCATTATTTAAAATCTGGACCTAAATCTTGTATAACTTTTCTAAAAATTATTGAAGATTAGTTAACATTTATGCTTTTTATTGGAGTAAAAAGAAATGTTTTTATAGTGTCAATGAAGTGACTCTAGCATAAAGGGTTCATATTATTGTAAAAGAGAAGTAGAAACAGCTATAGCTAGAGGTAGGATCCAAGATGTTAGTAGATATTCATTAAATTATGCAACAGAAATATTACACACTGTTCTAATTTAAACACATGGCTTGTCATAATAAAATGTAACACAATATATTAAAGTTTGTAAAAAGATGTTGTATATGAGAGAGGAGAAAACGTGGAAGCTCAAACCAGAAGGGAGGCTAGGTGTGGTGGCTCACACCTGTAATCCCAGCACTTTGGGAAGCCGAGGCAGGTGGATTGCCTAAGCTCAGGAATTCAGGACCAGCCTGGCCAACATGGTGAAACCCCGTCTCTACTAAAAATACAAAAAATTAGCCGGGCATAGAGGCACACGCCTGTAGTCCCAACTACTCAGGAGGCTGAGGCAGGAGAATTTCTTGAGCCTGGGAGGCAGAGGCTGCAGTGAGCCATGATCATGCCATTGAACTCCAGGCAGGACAACAGAGGAAGACACGATCTTAAAAAAATAAAATAAAAGGCTGGGCACGGTGGCTCATGCCTGTAATCCCAGCACTTTGGGAGGCCGAGGCAGGCAAATCACCTGAGGTCTGGAGTTTGAGACCAGCCTGATCAACATGGAGAAACCCCGTCTCTACTAAAAATACAAAATTAGCCAGGCATGGTGGTGGGTGCCTGTAATCCCAGCTACTCAGGAGGCTGAGACAGGAGAATTACTTGAACCTGGGAGGCGGAGGTTGCGGTGAGCCGAGATAGCGCCATTGCACTCCAGCCTGGGCAGCAGGAGCGAAACAAAACAAAACAAAACAAAACAAAAAAACAAAAACAAACAAACCAAAAAACCAAACTGGGTCAAGGCAAAATTTAAGGGAAGGTCAAGTGAACCATAACATACCAGGTAATAAGAAAAAATGTGGAGCTAGAAAGCCGCGTTACTATAGGATGGGGCCCAAATCAGGCATCTTGGAAAGATCTGTGTGCCTGTGTCTCAGCCTTGAATCTCAAACTAATAACTCAAATCCATAACTACATGTGATCCCCAATCTTCAACCACTTAACTTCAGCTGATATGTGACTACAGCTTATCAATACTAAGAGGCACATTGTTTCCCCGTTTAATATTTTTGAAATTGAGATGCATCTTGCAACTGCTGTAGGCCAGGTGGCAGTCACAAGGTGGTTGTCACTGCCTGCGTGTTATGGGCTGAAATGTATCCCCCTCCAAAATTCACATGTTGAGGTCCTAATCTCCACTACCTAAAAATGTGACCTTATATGGAAATTGGGTCATTGAGGTTGAAATGTATTAAGATGAAGTCATACTGGAGTAGGGTGGGCCCCTAATCCAATGATTGGTGTCTTTAAAAAAAGAGGAAATTTGGATACAGAGACACACACATGAGGAGAATGGCATATGAAGACTGGAGTTGTGCTGCCACAAGCCAGGAATTACCAGAAGCAAGGAGAGAGAACTGGACCAGATCCTTCCCGCAGCTTCAGAGGGAGCATGACTCTGCTAATACCTTGATTTTGGACTTCCAACCTCCAGAACTGGGAGATAATAATTTTCTGTCGTTCCAAGCTACCCAGCTGTGGTGATTAGGAGGTTCATACATTGCACATGGGTGAACTTGGTCACAGCTGTTCACGTTGCCCTTCCTTCTAATGAGTTGTGTGCATTACTTAACTGCCATTTAATATGTCTTTTAAAAGATTATGTTATGATTCAGCATTGAAAGGTCAGCATTTTCCAGGCCGTTACATCGAAAGGCCTGGAAATGGAAACGTGGGGCATATACTTGATGTTAGTGGAAAAAATGCTCATGGTTGGTGGAGTACAAAGTAATCCCAGATTTTCTTGCAAAGCAACACCTAGATGCTTCATGGGACCTAGGAAAGGGAGACATCCACATGTAGATGAAGGTGGGTTGTGTTTTGATACTGAGGTACATGCAAAGTGACTGCCTATCCCACACCCAGCCAAAAAAAAAAAAAAAAAAGTGACGGAAACTCAAAGAATGCCTTATAAAGAACTTCCGTGTCATGTTTTCTGTAATTAAAACTAAATTTGCTCCAAGGCCAGGCACTGTGGCTCACATCTGTAATCCCAGTGCTTTGGGAGGCCCAAGCAGGAGAATTGCTTGAGCCCAGGAATTAGAGACCAGCCTGGGCAACATACCCTGTCTCTACAAAAAATTTAAAAATTAGCTGGATGTGTTGGTGCATACTGGTATACCGGTAGTCCTAGCTCCTTGGGGGGCTGGTGGGGGTCAGGGGGAGTGGAGTGCGGGCAGGAAGATAGCTTGAGCCCAGAAATTCAAGGTTGCAGTGAGTTATCATTGTGCCCCCACACTCCAGCCTGGGTAATAGAGTGAGACCCGTCTGGAAAAAAAAAAAGTTCCAAACGACGGCATGTAGCACAAGTAAAGGTTTCACAATAATTGAAACTGAAATAAAGTGGTTGGAGAATGAACGCATCACCTTGCCATCAGAGATGTGGATTGGAGGCCTCAGAAGAACTTGCACCATAGCAGTGACAGCTATAGTCACCCTGCAAACGGATGTATTGCTGCCCAGGCCCTAACTCATACAAACCAATTCGGCATGTTTACTGGCATAGTTGTAAATTGTGTATTGAAGTATTCTATGTTTCCATTTCCAGGGATAATATGATCAGGCACTCATACAATGCATATTTCTTTAATACCGACAAGAACAATTCAGGAGACCAAGACCAGCTGTACTAAGTTTTGCCTCATTAAAACTGTCATTCAAGAATTGCCTGGTAGAATATTTTGGCTTAAGTATGAGGCCTAATGATATTGCGCTAGAAACAAAAGCTTTGAAATTTTCAATTCCATGTTGCACAACAGACGTTTTCTGTATCAATATTATTGAAGGCAAAATACAGAAAGAAATTGAATATAGAGCTGGTCATCGGCCAAATGTTTTTACTATTGAATCCAATACTGAAGATTTTGTTTCAGCCAAACATATCATCTGTCACATTGTACTTACTCTGATATATCCCTTATGTTGTGTTGTTTATATTTTATCTTAAACTTGGTTTTAGTTTTATAGTTGTATAAGACTATTTATTATAAGCCAGACGCAGTGGCTCACGTTGGTAATCCCAGCACTTTGGGAGGCCGAGGCGGGCAGATCACCAGAGGTCAGGAGTTCGAGACCAGCCTGGCTAACATGGTGAAACATCATCTCCACTAAAAATACAAAAATTAGCTGGGCATAGTGGCGGGCATTTGTAATCCCAGCTACTCGGGAGGCTGAGGCAGGAAAATCGCTTGAACCCGGGGGTTGGAGGTTGCAGTGAGCCGAGATTGCACCACTGCACTCCAGCCTGGGCAACGGAGCGCAACTCTGTCTCAAAATAAAAAATTAAAAAAAAAAGACTATGATAATAAGAAGTTGTATGTTTGTACCTATTTTAGTGATAAAATAATAAAAATAAGAGAACACTAAGTACAGCTCAGGCCTTATCCCTGTCCACTCCCTCTCACACTCTCCCTCTGAGCCTTTCCAAGCTACTCGCCTGTCATTCGCCAAACACAGCAGCCTGTGTCAATGGTGTTCTTGCTTCTGCCTCAAAAGTGCCTTCTCGACTTTTTCACCTTACTAAAGACTACAGGTCTTTAAAATTCTGCTCTGCAGAGCACTGTGGTGCCTGTCGAGCTGTAGTCCCAGCTACGTGGGAGGCTGAGGCAGGAGGATCACTTCAGCCCAGGAGTTTGAGACCAGTCTGGGCAACATAGTGGAAACCCCATCTTTAAAAATAATAATAATAAAATTGGCCAGGGGCAGTGGCTCATGCCTGTAATCCCAGCATTTTGGGAGGCCAAGGCAGGCAGATCACCTGAGGTCAGGAGTTCAAGACCAGCCTGGTCAACATGGTAAAACCCTGTCTCTACTAAAAGTACAAAAATTAACCAGGCATGGTGACATGCACCTGTAATCCCAGCTACTCAGGAGGCTGAGGCAGGAGAATCGCTTGAACCCAGGAGACGGAGGTTGCAGTGAGCCGAGTTTTTCCCACTGCACTCCAGCCTGGGTGACAGAGTGAGACTAAGTCTCAAAAAATAATAATAATACTAAAATAAAATTCTGCTCAGAGGCTGAGTTTTCCTTGAACACCACCCCAGTCCCACCTCCCCTGCCACTAGTGTGACCTGGCATCTTTCCTCCGTGCCCCATAGCACTCCACAATTCCTCCACTGTATGGAGATCCCAGACTCACCTGGGCCTACTCCTCTGTGGACAACATGCTCATTCGACTCACCCAAGAATCACAGGAGATAGATATCATTATCTCTCCACTTTAAAGATGAGAAAATGGTGCCTCAGAGAGGTAACTGAAGCAGTAGGACTGAGTTAAATCCAAACTGTCTCCTCTAGGTCAGTAATCCCAGCACTTTGGGAGGTCAAGGCAGGTGGATCACTTGAGCCCAGGAGTTTGAGACCAGCCTGGACAACATGGTGCAATCCCATCTCTACAAAAAAATACAAAAATTAGCCAGACATGGTGGTGCATGCCTATAGCCCCAGCTACTTGAGAGGCTGAGGTGGGAGGATCTTTTGAGCCTGGGAGGCAGAGGTTTTAGTGAGTCAAGATCACACCGCTGCACTCCAGCCTGGCCAGCAGAGTGAGACCCCTGTCTCAAAACAAAACAAACAAACAGTCTATTCCAAAGCTTTTGCCCTTGCAACTACACAATACCAGGCATACATTTGTTTCTCAAAATCTAGTTGCTGCGATACAGAAAAACACACAGGGAAACCTATCAACTCACCTTCAGTTTTTCCTTGAGAATTCTAGTCCTTTGTAGTTTTATCATTTCATTTCTTTCTAAAACAGCCTCTCGCTGACTCTGAATAGCTTGCTAGGTTGTGAAAGGAAATAGAAGTATGCAGAGAGCCGTGTTATCAACAGTGATGAGGCGGCAAGACGCACATTTTTTTGGCAGATTTTCATTTGGTCCAGACAGTCAAATATGCACGCACTGTATTAGAATTATACACAGTTGCCGGGCACGGTGGCTCGTGCCTGTAATCCTAGCACTTTGGGAGGCCAAGGTAGGCAGATCACAAGGTCAAGAGATCGAGACCATCCTGGCTAATCCAGTGAAACCCCATCTCTACTAAGAATACAAAAAAATTAGCCAGGTGTGGCGGCACGTGCCTGTAGTTCCAGCTACTCGGGAGGCTGAGGCAGGAGAATTGCTTGAACACAGGAGGCAGAGGTTGCAGTGAGTCGAGATCATGCCACTGCACTCCAGCCTGGGCGACAGAGTGAGACTCTGTCTCAAAAAAAAAAAAATACACAGTTGACCCTTGGACTACATGGGTTTGAACTGCATAGGTCCACTTATACGTGGATTCTTTTTCAATAATTGAAAAAGATTTTGAAGATTTGCGACAATCTGAAAAAACTCACAGACAAACCCTGTAGCCTAGAAATATCAAAAAATTAACAAAAAGGTGTCATGAATGCATAAAATACATGTAGATCCCAGTTTATATTTGATAATGTACTACCATGAAATGCACACGATTCTATCATGAAAAGTTAAAATTTATCAAAACTTCTGTAAACACCTATAGACTACATGGTACCATTTGCTGTCAAGAGAAATGTAAACAAACATTAAGATGCAGTATTAAATCATAACTACATAAAATTAACTGTAGTACACACTATACTACTGTAATAACTTCAGAGCCACCTCCTGTTGCTGTTGTGGTGAGCTCAAGTGTTGCAAATATCCACTTAAAACGCCAAACACCATGTGATACTAATCATCTCCACGTGAGCAGTTCATCACTCCAGTAAATTGCATATGGCCATAAAAAGTGATCTCTTGCAGTTCTCATGTATTTTTCAGCCTGTTTAGTGCAATACCCTAAATCTTGAATAGGGACCCACGTGAAGTCCAGTGATCCTGGAGGGGCTCCCAAGTAGCAGAGAAAAGTCATGATATTACAAGAAAAAGTTGAATCGCTTCGTATGTGCCGTAGATTGAGGTCTGCAGCTGCTGTTGCCTGTCATTTCAGATGTACGATTCATCTTATAAACAGATGAAGTAAACTTATGCTGTTGATAAATACAGCGCCGTATTGTAAATGTATTTTCTCTTCCTTATGATTTTCTTTCTTTTTTTTGTTGTTGTTGTTGTTTTTTGAGATGGAGTCTCGCTGTTGCTCAGGCTGGAATGAAGTGGCGCGATCTCAGCTCACTGCAACCTCCGCCTCCCAGGTTCAAGTGATTGTCCTGCCTCAGCCTACTGAGTAGCTGGGATTACAGGTGCACACCACCAGGCCCAGCTGATTTTTGCATTTTTAGTAGAAACGGGGTTTCACCATGTTGGTTGGGCTGGTCTTAACGCCTGACCTCGTGATCCACCCACCTCGGCCTTCCAAAGTGCTGGGATTACAGGCATGAGTCACCACGCCCGGCCATGATTTTCTTAATGACATTTTCTTTTCTCTAGCTTACTTATTGTAAGAATACAGAACATAATACATACACAAAATATGTATTAATCAACTGTTTATGCTATCGGTAAGACTGCCAATCAACGGTGGCTATTAGTAGTTAAGTTTTTGGGAAATCAAAAATTATGTGTGGATTTTCGATTGAGCAGGGAGTTGGCACACTAATCTCTACGTTGTTCAAGAGCCAATTGTAATATCAATCATAAAAAGCATTATTTAAAAAGAACTAGTTTGGGCTGGGCGCGGTGGCTCACGCCTGTAATCCCAGCACTTTGGGAGGCCGAAGCAGGCGGATCACCTGAGGTCAGGGGTTTGAAACCAGCCTGGCCAACATGGTGAAACCCCATCTCTACTAAAAATACAAAAATTAGCCAGGCATGGTGGTGGGTACCTGTAATCCCAGCTACTCCGGAGGCTGAGTTAGGAGAATTGCTTGAACCTGGGAGGCAGAGATTGCTGTGAGCCGAGATCGCACCACTGCACTCCAGCCTGGGTGACAGAGCGAGACTCTGTCCCAAAAAAATAAATAAATAAATAATAATTTAAAAATAAAAATAAAAATAAACTAGTTCATACTTACATTTCCCGCCTTTCTTTCCCTGAAATAAAATTAGAAAAATTTAACAATTACTTAACTTTTACGATGTGTCACTGCAGTCTTTCGACTTTCCCCAAAAGCAGCACACACTCCCGTGTCTGTGCCTTTTCATAAGCTCTTTCTTTGACCCGATGCTCTCTCTTCTGACCCATCTCCAGTGTCAACTTGAAAAAAGTGCCTTCATTTCTCAACGGCCAGCCAGCGTTTTGTCAGCTGTGAACATTTTCTGTGACCTCACTCCCTGTCCCAGTCAAAAATGCAGCCCTCTCACCCTGGGTTCCCATAGCACCTGTCTTGTCCCTTTATGTATAACCTTTAACCCTCTTTTAGACGATGAGCTCAAAGACTGTGCAACGTGCCTCTGAATCCACAGCCCCTACCCGTGTTCAATAAATGCTTACCATTAATAAATTAGATTTAATTATGTTAATTTATTTTTTTTTTTTTTGAGACAGAGTCTCGCTCTGTTGCCCAGGCTGGAGTGCAGTGGTACGATCTCAGCTCACTGCAACCTCCACATCCCAGGTCCAAGCGATTCCCCTGCCTCAGCCTCCTGAGTAGCTGGGACTACAGGTGCACACCACCACGCCCAGCCAATTTATTTTGTATTTTTTAGTACAGATGGGGTTTTACCATGTTGGCCAGGATGGTCTCAATCTCCTGACCTTGTGATCTGCCCACCTCGGCCTCCCAAAGTGCTGGGATTACAGGTGTGAGCCACCACACCCAGCCTAATTGTGTTAATTTTAGTGTTGGCATTGGAAAGGGAGGGCTGGAGATGTTCTCTGCTGGGGTGAGATGGGGAGAAATGCAGGAGGAAAAAAATGCAGCTGTAATTCCAACCCAGACCATGAGAGCAAGTGAATTCCTAGAGATGGCAGTCAGACCTAAGCTTCAGTGGGCGTGGAGGAAATGGTGGAGGAGCAGTAAAGGAGCTCTTGTTGGAGGTGAGACGCATCCGTGACATCACATCCCGTGAGCACACACCCCATGGATCCAGGAAAGCCCAGTATATACCCGCTGATCCCCTCTAAGGACTAATCACACCCCCTCTCACTATCCAAATCGTCCCAATATGGAAGGTTAGTTATAGTCTTCCTAACTATAGGGACAACAGGGCTCTCCGTGGAAATCAACATCTATTAAGCCCTAAAATGCGTACCTTTCATTGTTATTTGTTAGAATACAGATCTTAGAGAATGCAACGACCTTCGCCCAAAGTTCTAAAACTTTCGAGAACGTGTTCCAAGTGAGTTAAAAAGTTCAGGAGTCTCTGGCTGGGGATGCTGGGCTTAATACCTAGGTGACGGGTGGATCTGTGCATCAAACCACCATGGCACATGTTTACCTGTGTAACAAACCTGCACATCCTGCACATGTACCCTGGAACTTAAAATAAAAATAAAAATAAAAATTTAATGATTTTTAAAAAGCTCAGGAGTACAAAAACCTGAAACATCAAAGCTGTACCCTGGGCTGGGTGCAGTGGCTCACACCTGTAATCCCAGCACTTTGGGAGGCCAAGGAGGGCAGATCACCTGAGGTCTGGAGTTCAAGACCACCCCGGCCAACTTGGTGAAACCCCATCTCTACTAAAATCTACTAAAATACAAAAATTAGCTGGGCATACCGGCCGGCACCTGTAATCCCAGCTACTCGGGAGGCTGAGGCAGGAGAATTGCTTCAACCCAGGAGACAGAGGTTGCAGTGAGCTGAGATCGTGCCATTGCACTCCAGCCTGGGCAGCACAGCAAGACTCTGTCTCAAAAAAAAAAAAAGCTGTACCCTACCAGGTAGGATTATAGGCTGTACCTCCTAGTTATGGGGGCGTCTACACTTTCTACATCTGTGGAGCAGGTGGGATCATCACATCGCACAGTGCAGGAGGTACCATCTGCATCTGGTACATGTGAGTGGCACCCCCGGAGCTGTGTAGGGGACACCAGCTTAGCACTAAGCAGCTACCCTGGAAGGTTCGGATTCCTGAGACAACCCAACCAAGGGTCCTGATGTCCCAGGAAGTCCCCCAGCCTTTTCTTTCCTCCCCAACAGTCACTTCCTGAAGCCCTCTAACCACGTTACAAAGTCAAGCTCCATGCTACCGTAGTCAGGACCCACAGAGGAAAGCCCCTGACTGGAGCCCACATTCCTGTGAGCTCAGCACAATACCTTAGGTATTCTGGCAAGTGGAGTTTGTCCGTCTTGGTGACCACCAGGGCCACTTCCCTACAGAAGCCCCGCTGGCAGGCTTTGATGCTCTCATTCAGAAGGTCTTCGTAGGCTCGCCCCCCAGAAACTCGCTCTATGTCGCTGATCACCCAGATCACTGAGCACTTGTCAATGGTCTGCAAAACATGACCACGGCATGTGTCAGCACAGGAATGGAGTCACAGTTCCTGAGGACCGATTCCCTAATGTATCCCTTAAGCCTCTCCCTCCAGTCCCACCCCTCACCGCTCCCCACCGCACTCTGCACTAGCTGGACTGAGCTATGCGTCATTTCTCATATGTGCCTTGTTCTGTTAATTCCCTGGCCACAGCCTCTGCCTAGCCCCCATTTGTCCCTCAAGATTGTGGAGGACCTCTCGGGCACTGGGCTGGCCTCTGCATCCTGTAACACCTGGACTTACCTCCCGCAGCGCCTCTGAGACACAGTGACTGCACCGTGTCTGCTCTCTGCCCCCTGATGGGAAGTGACTGTCTGCACCTTTCCTCTTGGGATCCACCTCACCTCAAGCCCAGTGCTTAGCACACAGGAGAGGCTTCACAGAAGTTTGTGGCATTAGAGATTGACAGAATTCCCTAAATCAGTCCTCCAGTCCCAGTCCCCCATCCATCACTGGTTTGCTTTATCTCAGTTGTTCCCTGGGGAAAATTCTTGTTTTTCCAGAACTAGGTTTGGTGGTGCACCTACCCTCAAGCTGTCACCTGACGGCAGCATTTTGATGTTTGACTGCCCCTGCAGTTTCAGGGCAATGCCACCAGATGGCAGCAGGGAGCCAGAAACCATATGACAAGGTGCAAAGGCCAATGAACATGAAACAACATATTAATGGCATGAATGTTGCTTTATTAAATATGCAACTTTCACATGACGATCATGTGTAGCCTTGTGACATGTCTCTAATTGTATTGTTACTCTTGTCTTACCTCCACATAATGAAAATCTGGTTCAACTCAGGGATTGAGTTTGTGTTTCCTCAGTGCTTTGCATACAAAGGGGTGACATGTTTGTGACTTGAAAATTAAATCATCATTTTGCTTTATACCAGTAGTTTTTAACTAGTAGAGATTTTGTGCCCCAGAATATATAAACAGTCTCCAATTTGTGATGATTCAGCTTACAATTTTTCTTTTCAACTTTACAATGGGTTTACTGAACAATTGGTAAGTCCAGTACAATTGGGGCTAATGATGGTTATGATTCCAGCTTACAGTGGGCTTATCAGGATGCAGTTCTATGGTACATCAATGAGAATCTGTATTTGGCAAAAAATGTCTGGAGACATTTTTAATTGTGACAACCTTGCGGAGGTACTTGCAGGTAAAGGCTAAGGATGCTGCTAAACATTCTTCAGTGCCCAGGACAGCCCCACCCCAGCTCCCATCCCACAAAGAATTATCTGGCAGCCCAAAATGTCAAGAGATTGAGAAACTTTATCCAGGGCAGTGGGTTTCAGCTTGCTTTTAGCAAGAGAGGCTTTTCCAAATGAAATCTTAGTTAGAATTCCAACATATAAACTTGATTTTTAAAAAGCAGAACTGCTCTGGTTGAATTGGGAGTGCAGGACCCAGAACCATCATCAGCTCAATGCCCTCTACTCTCTGTCCATGAACCTTTTGGCTCCATACATCATTGCTTAAAAAGCATCAGTTTCTCAAGTTAGAGAAACCCCTTGGATTATAGGGAAGTAATGAGGCCCAAGTGGTAAAGAGACTCGTGTAGGGCCACACGACGATGGATCCTGTCTCTCCTCTATACGTGAATGGACTTTGATTTAGGCAAGAAAATAAAAATCATTACGGCCCTTCTGCTTCCCAAACTATAATCAACTTAGAAAAGCTTTGGACTCTGGGCCAGATGTGGTGGCTCAAGCCTGTAATCCCAACATTTTGGGAGGCTAAAGCAGGCAGATCACTTGAGCTCAGGAGTTCACCAGCCTGGGCAATATGGTAAAATCTCATCTCTACAAAAAAAAAAAAAAAATTAGCTAAGTGTGGTTGTGTGCAGCTGTAGCCCCAGCTACTCGGGAGGCTGGGACAGCAGGATTGCTCAAGCCCAGGAGGTCGAGGTTGCAGTCAGCCATGATTATGCCACTGCACTCCAGTCTGGGCAACAGAGCAAGACGCTGTCGCAAACAAAACAAAACAAAACAAAAGTAGAAGCAGCTTCCAACTCTGTAGTGGCAACAGTGGGCAGAGAATGGTCCAGCCAGCAGAAGGCCATAAGGATGCCAGGCTGGGTGCTCCTCAAGGGCAGAGCCCCCGTCACCTTCATATTCCCTATGGTCCTGGTAAGCCACAAGTGCCTAAGTTTACTAACATGAGAAAAGGACAGCAACCATAAAAGGTGCAGTGGTTAAATTTCAGACCGACCCCGCACAAAGCTCCCACTGCCAGGGTTTGGTAAAGTTAGTGTCGCAGAAGATACAAAAAAGCATTTCGATAAAACCAGAACTGCCAGATTTAGGAGTAGATGAGGTGGCACTCCACCACCCCCAACCTGCATCTCCCCAGGCCCCTGCGATGAGAATGGGACTCAGAGGGGTTCAGAGACATGCCTCAAGTCACATGACTTCTAAGTGGCAGATCAGATTCAGGGACATCTGAATTCATAACGGGTTTTAGGGAAGGCAAGACTGGCAGCCTGAGAGACATAGGGAGGGCGACTGTGTTGTTCTCCCTGCAAAGAGGGGGGTCTTGAGTAACTTCTTGCGAGAGGAGGTCAAAAAAACCCACAAGAATGCAGGGGAGCCGGGCCAGGCAGAGCACGGTGGGAACCATCCCTTGCTTCAGCCTGACCTCCTCAGAGCACATTTTCTAAGCCAGATCTGCCGTCTTTGATAAGCTGCCCAGTGTATCTGAACTGGCTGCAGCCACAGCTCCATCCAGCCAGAGGCCCTGGCAGCCTTCCTGGGCTGTCACTCTCTTGGCTGGGCCTGGAACTAGCCAAGATTCGCAATGTCCACCCCAGGATCCGAGGTCTTGCAGAAACTAAGGCTCACAAGGCCAGGCCTGAGCCACTGACCAAGGGGAAGGACACAGAGACTGCCTTCCTCCTGCAGGAGGTGGATAATACAGAGCGTGCCCTGGGGGAGGTGGGGTAGATAGAGCCCCAGCAGGGAAGTTAGGAAACCTGCTCTCCAGTTCAAGGCTGTGTGGTCCTGGACAAGTGACTTTCCCTCTCTGAGCCTTCATGTCTTCATCTGTACAATCAGGGCAGAGGCTAGAGCTTGCTCTAGATTGTGACTGGAAGCCATGGTCACCAAGCTCCCCTGGCGCAGTCATTCATCTAAACAAACCTGCAGAGTTTAAAGAACTGGATTCTTCAGCAGCTGCTGTGCTGCTCACAAGTCACTGATGCTGGTCCCCCACTCCCAGTCCCCTTCCAGCTCCTGGGCTCCTGTGTTCCTCCCACCCTGTGCTCCAGAGCGCCTCTGTTTACCACGCCCTTTCTCAGTCACATGTCCCAGTCCCTCTCTACCTGCAAGTTTTCCCAGGAAGCCAAACTCTGGAGCAGTAGTACTAAAGACCCCGGAACTTTTCCAGGCATGTCTTCCACAGTCTCCCTCCTCCACGGACCCCATGCTCCTTCTCCCATTCACCCAGGAAGACTCGCCCTGCCCCTGCCACGCCAGCTTCCTCAGCCCTCCAGCTCTATGCTGATGCTGCTTACAGCCAACGCAGTTGCAGTCTCTTGGTTCTTGGTGACTGGCTGCAGCTTCTCTGCTTTGTCCCTAACACTTGGCCTCCCAATTCCATTCTGTCCTTGGTCACTCTGTTTCCTCTTAAGCCACTCTATTGCTGGTCTTTCTCATACATCACACACACTTGTCCCAGCTCCAATAGTCATGTCCTATGATTCCTCCCTCCCCACTTTCTCTGGCTACCCATATCCTGCCAGGGCCCTGAGACTTAGAACATAGAAATTAGAAGAATTTAATTCCAATGAACTCATAAAATCCCTGACGCTGAAACCTGAGCATTCTTTGTTGCTTGAGAAACGGTAGAGGAGTTTAGGGAAGAGAGAACTAAACCTACGAAAGACAGTCACCTTTTTCCACATCTCGTCCCTCTTGCTGTTGAAGTCGCCTGTGCCTGGGATGTCCACCAGCACGACCCCTTCTGGGATCAGGTCAGATTTGGGAAGTGTCACTTCCACATGTTTGATCAAGGGCCAGATGTGCATCTCAGCAGCCTCTCCATCCCAATCTCTCCTCTGTGTGCGGATGTAGGGGTCCAGCTTGATGGACAGCTCTTCTGCCTGAAGAAGGAGGACAGAGTCACACACACCAGCCATGCACCCAGCTCTGTTCACCCTGGTTGGCTGTGATGCAGGTTCATGGTAAGTATGCTGAGTAAGGGTAAGAAGTGCATCCGACAGGAGGCCTGCAATCAGGTCTGTAGGACCTAGAACCTGAGAGCCAGGAAGGACCCTGGAGAGGAGGAAGTTCAAGATCCTTACCTTACAGATGAAACAAAACCAATGCCAGCTAAAATGGGACTTTAGGGAAGTTATAGTATTGCTGAATAGTAAGTTTATCTTCTAAACTGCATTCAATTCTAAAATTAATGTAATATGTAATTGACATTTTCATTACCAGAGAGCTAGCAATGACTATAGAAAATTAACAGTGATATGGTAACCATATTTTCCAAACTGAAAATTGATCTGAAATTGGATCTTTTTTTTTTTTTTTTTTTTTTTTTTTGAGACAGAGTCTTGCTCTGTTGCCCAGGCTGGAGTGCAGTGGTGCGATCTCGGCTCACTACAAGCTCCACCTCCCAGGTTCACGCCATTCTCCTGCCTCAGACTCCCCAGTAGCTGGGACTACAGGCGCCCGCCACCACGCCTGGCTAATTTTTGTTGTATTTTTAGTAGAGACAGGGTTTCACCATGTTAGCCAGGATGGGCTGGATCTCCTGACCTCGTGATCTGCCCGCCTCGGCCTCCCAAAGTGCTGGGATTACAGGCGTGAGCCACCGCGCCCGGCTGAAATTGGATCTTAAAAAGAGTTTTTAAAATTTATCTTCTGATTACAAAAAATACCTTGATATGTAGGCATTTCTAGAATATTTTAATGATGGTGGGTGAGAGAGGGAATAGTTCTTACACCACGGTTCCTACTTAAACATGTCTTGGGACAATGACACATCCATGCCAGCAACTATGACAGTAAATCTCAACTGGGGTACTTCAGAGGACAGGGGATTTGGGATGTATGGTGGTCATTGTTAAATAAATTTCTATAGAATAGTCCTGAAAGAAAGATAAGAATGTCAGTTCTTAAGAGAGTTTAAATTAAATCGCTGGATTTGTTGCAATCTGGGTAAGGAGTAAGTGATTTCATCAATTTCAACCAAATGATAAACCGCGAAAGAGGAGATAATAAAAGCTCTTTAAGATATTGTAATTTTAAAGTAGAGCAGATACCGTAAGAGAGAAGTCCAGGAAAAGGTATGGGCTTGAAAAGCCCCTTTCTACAAGAGGGCTCAGCCCCATAAACTGGTTCTGGGCAAACATCATTACAGAAGGCCAACTCAGATTCTAGGATCTCCAGTGGAAACCCTGAGTTTGTAAGCCCACTCATTGAGATGGTAATTCTGTTCACCTTGTTTCCGTGGGTAAATTTATGACGCTGGGAAGCAGTATTTCTAAATATAGAGTTGGCAAAGACATTGATACCCTTGTGTAAGTTGCGTGTATTCAGATAAAACAACTAGTTTTGTAATCATTGTGTTTCTTAGACATGCTCAGTCTATGTTTTAGATATTAGAAGTGTTATGATTTTAATAGTAATATTCATCTTAAAACTTTAAGAAATGGTCACTGTATTTGTTTGAGTTTCCAGATATGCAAGAGATAGCAACATGCTTGGAAAAGGTTTCATTCATTTGATTTTTAAGTTGCCTAGTCAAGTATTTAAACATTTTAAGAGGCTCCAGTATATTGAACTTTAACTGCAATGCAAAAAGCCTAAGGAAATGTGATTAATTATGTAAGTATCATTAAATATTTAAGGAAGATTTGCTTTGTTAATCAGGAGATCATTGAACATTAAACTTTACGACATGTATAAAAATTGTACCCATTTTACCAATAATCACTAGATTTATAAATAGAATAGCAATATTTTAAAGGTATATTTAAAGGTGAGAGATACAAGAAAAACTAGGTTTTTAAATATATAGTCTTCCTAAATTGAATGTTGATTCCACAAATATTTTGTTTTAATTCAGAAATTGAATTTTAACTTAAACAATGTTTATAAAAGCAAGAATATCATTCTACTAGTTGCCTATCGAATGTCCATCCTGTCCCTCTTTTATGCCAGCAGAATCCTGATTTTCTGTCTGATTGGGGAGGCAGTGGAGTGAAACTGGTCTAAATAAATCATGACAAGTCTGCTTTTCACTTTCTCTGGACTCCCTTTCAGCCAGGAAGGGCCATGTGGCTCAGTTCAAAACTCTGAAATCTACACAGAAATTTGTCAGAGGTATTTCTGGGAAAGTTTTTACTTTCTGATGAAAGGGGAGATGTGGCTGATGCCAACCTTTTCTCCACTTCTTCCTTCCAGGAGGCTAGCATGAAGTCTAGCACTCCAGGAGCCATCTCACGGCAATGGGGGTGACGGAAGGCAAAGGGAACCAGAGATGCTGATATTGGCATTGCTGAGCCACTAAACCAACCCCACCCCTACTGCCCCCAAACCTCTTACAGGAGAAAAGGAATAAATCCCTGTTTGTTTAAGCCACTGTAAGTCTTCTTAAAAAATCAATGGCAGCCCAAACTATCCCTAATTATTCTCAAGTAACTGTAAATAGTCTTTTTTTGTGCACAAGAGCTCCTCCATTCACATACTAAAAATTCCCATTTGATAGCCATAAATAATGAGGATAACTTGGGCTGTGGATACTTCTGATTTGGGTAGCAACTTATTTCTTATTTCACACAAACACTGTACCACAAGCCCATCCCCTGAAACAGATTCAACTGTTAGACTTGAGACCCAGGATGAAATCAAGGAAAAAACGAACTTGACGCTACCTCTTCCGCCTTGAGGGTGATGACTCTGGAGGTGGGGATCTTCCTTTTGGGCTTCGCCCTCAGTAACTCCTCATAGTTCTTACTCTCTGCCCCATTTCCATAAATCATTTGTAGCTTCCAGGTGGCTTCCTCCACTGCCTCATCCCTGTTCCACGCATCTGCCTCTTCTCTGCCCAGCTCCTCCGTCCTATGCAGGAGTTTGGTCAGGTTCTTCAGCTCCTCCCTCCACTCCTGCCAAGGCAAAGTAGGGCCAAGCCCCTCTTGACGCAGACACAGAGAACACCGACAAACAGAGGGACCCATTGCCGCCTGTGGAGGGCCAGGGGGCTGCATATTCAGAAAATCTAGGTCATCTATCTGGGGTCTTAAAGAGGGGAATGGCTTGCCCAAAGTCTCATAAAAATGCAAGGACCAGGCTAGACCCCCTCCCCAGCTCACTTGATGGGCTCTTTTCATTCAACAAAGGCATGAGCTGTATTTGCCAGGAATATAATGTTATCTCTGACAGACAGTGAGAAGGAAAGAAACAAAACGAAGAAAAAAAGGAAGGGAAGGAAGAAGGAAAGGAGGGAGAGATGGAAGGAAGAGGAAGGAAGGAAGAAAGAAAGGAAGGAAGGAAGGAAAAAGGAAGGAAGGGAAGGAAGGAGGGAGGAAGGGAACACTTACCTGGTCAGACAGAAGGTGGATTTTGGCCTCATACTGCACACAGCAGCCAGAGCTCACTTGTACAATGCAGGAAGTACATATGCTTTCTCCAGACACTGGTAGAAACATTGCTTGCTGGATGATGGCATTGATCAGGGAGCTCTTCCCAGCCCCGGTGCTTCCAAATAATCCAATATAGATTGGGTCCACTGTCGGCTTTTCAATCAAGGCAAGAAGCCTATTTCTGGATGAATTTTAAAATGCACATTGTCATGATCATCAAAGTTTAGACTGAAGAGCATTGAAACAGAATGCAAAGGAACTGAATTCTAATCCTGGGCACGTCACTGCAAACTGAGTCTCTGTTCTCTCCTCTGTCAAAGGAGAATATCAATCCCTGTTTACTACACAGAGTTGGCCTGGGGATCTAATGAGATTATCTAAAAATATTTGGTAATGATAATTCTACACAATCCCTGTAATGTCTATATAGATGTGAGGTGTCTTTATTTGTATTCACTGGAAATTGCATATTCTTTTTGTTTGTTTATTTATGTGTCTGAGACAGGATCTCACTTTGTCACTCAGGCTGGAGTGCAGTGGTGCAATCATGGCTCACTGCAGCCTTAACCTCCTGGGCTCAAGTGACTCTCTCGCCTCAGCCTCTGAAGTAGCTGGAACTACAGGCGTGCTCCATGATGCCTGCCTGGCTAATTTTTTTGTATTTTGTATAGAGACAGGGTTTTGCCATATTGCTCAGGCTGGTCTCAAGTGGTCCACCTGCCTCGGCCTCCCAAAGTGCTGAGATTACAGGTGTCAGCCACTGCACCTGGACAGAAATTGCATATTCTTGACCCTAGAAATACAATGTATACAGACATGAAGTATTAATAGTGTTAGGAGCAACACAGAGTCTTACTGAGCAGGAGAAATTGTAGCCTCAGCACCACTCAAGTCCTTCAAGTCAGCAGAGCACAAATAGTTGGGGACATGAGCTCAGAGTCACACAGCCTGGGGTGAATTCTGGACCCTCTCACTGACTACTGATGTGACTTCGTTCAAGTCTGGGCCTCTCTGAGCCTCAATTTCAGTAAAATGGAAGCAATCATAATAGCTCCTACTTTATAGGAGTGTTGAATGGATTAAATGATATTTGATATATATAAAGCACTTAGCAGATTACCTAACAGTGACAGCTCAATGAATGGCAACTATCCCATAGCTACAGAAATTTGTATCCCTCTTTTCTTAGTTTCTAATTAAATAGTCCCTTTCCTTGTTGGGGGAAAGCACCTGTAATCGCCTAAGGAAAGACACTGACATAAAATTTTAGGGTTGCGGATTTCAGACTCACATGAGATACTTGACTCCATTAGGGATGCTGTCATCCAGGAAGACAGACTGAATAAGTTTCTGATAAGTGTTGCTCAAAACCCTTCTGGTCCTTGATTCCAATTTTTCATCTGGAATTAACAGAGAGATGTCACCTGTAGGTACCTGGCAGGGATAAAGTACTAGGTCTCCAAAGGAGGTGTCTGTTGAACATCGCAGAGAAGGGGAAAAAAAATGAAATGAAAAGCCGATTAAACAAGATAGTGGGTTATCTCACACTAGGGATGGTGGCTCACTGGAGACAGCAATCACTGGTTCTGAAAATCTCCAAAGAGCCAGGCTGCTCTGAAACTCTGGTAATAGAAGTTATGGTATGCTTTGCCATGGACTTCAGCCCCTTCTAGATTTTTCCCTCCTGTGGTCATAAAAAGAAAAAAAAAATGCAAGGACACCATGCTGACACCCACAGAAGTACCAACCTAATCATTTTCACCAGCTTTGTTCTAATCTGGAAGAAGTTGTTTTGATAACAACCCTCCTGCCCAGAGATGCCTGGAGACAAATTGCCTAACTGCATACCGCTACAGAGACTTTGAGCCTTCTCTTTCCAAAACAGGTTCATTTGATGTTTCATCCAGCTTCAGAATTTAACCTCCTCTTCCTTTGACCATTTTAACATACTTAGAACAGAACAGAACCATGTTAAAACAACAGTTCCAGGACACTCACATTCCTTAAGAGCACTCTGCTCCATGGAGGGAAATGCTCGGAACCGCTGGTCTCGATCTGATTTCCTTCTTTTTCTTGTTGGTTCTTTATATAAATCATCTTCAACTAGAGATAAACAAAGGATATATAAGATTATAGGTGTTGGGGTATGGTATTCTTGCCTCACCTCTATGAGCATACAAACCCAAAGGGTCTAACAGACTGGCTGGGTGCAGTGGCTCATGTCTGTAATCCGAAGTGTGAGGGATTACATGCCTGGGAGGCCAAGGTGGGAGGATTGCTTGAGGTCAGAAGTTCGAGACACGCCTGGGCAACACAGCACGACCCCTTGTCTCAAAAAAAATTTTTTTTTGGTAAAGACAGGGATCTTACTGTGTTGCCTAGCAGGCCAGAGTGCTGCGGCATGATCACGACTCACTACAACCTCAACCTCCCAGGCTCATGTGATCCTCCCACCTCAGCCTCTAGAGTACCTGGGACTACAGGCACACACCATTACACCTGGCAAATTTTTGTAGAGACAGTGTTTCAGCATGTTGCCCAGGCTGGTCTCGAACTTATCAAAAAATATATATATTTTTTTTATTAGCCAGGTGTGGTAGTGTGCACCCGTAGTCCTAGCTACTCAGAAGGCTGAAGTGGGAGGGTCACTTGAGCCCAGGAGTTGTAGGCTGCAGTGGGCTATGATTTTGCCACTGCACTCCAACCTGGGTCATACAAGACCCTGTCTCAATAAAAAATAAAAAAAGAGGAACTGCTTCCAGCTCTATCTTCCCATAAACTCATTTGGGAAAAAACACGGTTGGATCATTCCAGCTTGGTTCCTACTTCTCAGAGTCACAAGACTGTCTGCATTTAGTGCCAAAATGTAGAGTTCAATCTATCTCCCCAGATAAAAAGTTTCTATTTGCAACTTCTCAGAAGCCAAAGTGGCTGTACATTCTTCACCAAATGCCAAGTCTTAGGAAATCAACCACCTGTGTAGAGAAAAGCTGAAGATGGGGTTAAGTGTGCGGTGAGGAAAGGCCTCTGGGAGGTCTTTTCAGACTAGGAAAGAAAACGACTAGAAGCAGAATGCAAAGGAAAACAGGGGCCAGGTGACCAGAAAAAATTACATCTTCTTGAGCCTCAATTTATTCATCTGGAAAATGAGAGAACTGACAAAAAAAATACACATGCATTACAAGAGTTTGGATGGATGCCCTTCAGAGATCCTTCAAAATTTGGGGAAATTTTTTTCCTTCTTCGCTTGGAGACATCAGCAGCTGCTTCCTTGCATAATAAGCAAGAATAGAAATCACCTAGAAGCAGATCTTTGTAGCTCTGCGGAGATTCATTCACTTAAGTGGTTTCCCTTGGTTATGAAGTGAAGGGCTTGTTGGGCCCATCATCCTAAAGAAGGGGTATAACCAAAATGTTGTGTTTTAGATGGATTTTAGAAAACACCCCTTGGTCGTGTTTACCTGGCTAGAAAGGGGCAAGAGGTGGATCTTTTGGGGTGAAGGTTGTTGAAAATGGTTCTAACCCAGGGCTCCTGGGGCTGGCCTGTGCCTTAGAAAATGGCCATGAGGTGAGCCGAAAGAGTAGATCCCCAAGAATCACAGGGAGGCCATGAGGCTCCAAAACTGAGTGTGACATTCTGAGGTCATTCCCTGCAGAATCACAGAGAAGAAATGTCACATGGCACCCAAGAATGGCAGCCCACACAGAAGGCCCAGTCTCTGCCTGAGGGCTCCAGACACAGATCTCCCAGACAATTCAGGCAGCCCTCCCTCTCTGTTCAACCTTGCATCTTCCAGTACAAATGGAAGCCAATGCACACCCCGTAGAATATTCTAGTGCAAGCCATGCTATTTGCCAAGGCCTGAATCTCTGCCACCTCATGCTCCATGCTCATGCCACAACTGAGAGTTGAGAGAGGTTACACTTCAACCCTTCCCTCTCAGACATTCTAACTGATGATTGAGCTCAAATTCAAGAATTTGCCTTGGCTCAGTTTGAGGACTGCCTTAGAACTAAATACCAAGTGGTTGCTGGCTCGGCGGCTGGAGCTGGAGAGGAAGAGGCAAAGAAAGAAGTCTGCTGGTCAGGCCCCTAGGCCAGCTACCGGCTGAAGAACACTTTAATCTGTGCTCCAAAAAGCATCTCAGAACTCCAGGATGTGTCCACAACCTGTCTGTGGAAAGAGTGGAAAGGGATGTAGACTTTGTAACTCAGGAACTCTTTTGGGTAAACAGTGTTTGCCTAATCTGTTAGCCATGTGTATAAAACAAGGGCCAAGTCCACACATCCAGGGCCCTTATTTCAACATTGTAAGGACTGGCAACAAATCTGATAAGAGTTTGGAAACTTATTTCTCAACTAAAGCAAAGGCTAGGAAGTCCAATACAGCAGGGTTTAAAACTTTTTCTTCAATTTCTAAAATGCAAAACTATCTGGAAAGGAGAAAGTATTCCATCTTGGATTTATACCATGTAAGGATAGTATTTTTATATTAGATTGTAACCAAAATAAACTTGTCTGAATTTAGATCACAGATCTTATTATTCTTATCCATCGCTCAAGCCCTTCCTTGCCCTTTCCAGCATTCTCCACCGAATCCTCCTAGGAAACCAGCTGTTGGGGTGGATAGCGGCAGTCCAAAAAGCGTAGTATACTGCTGCTGTTTCTTCTTGCCGCCACAAGGTGTCACTTTTGAAAACTGATCCCCCAACAGCCTGAGCTGAGATGCGGTTTCATTGTTGACTGTTGAAATTTTTTTTTCCGGAGACGGGGTCTCCTCTCTCGCCCAGGCTGGAGTGCAATGGCAGGGTCACGGCTCACTGCAGCCTCAACCTCCTTGGCTGAAGCAATCTTCCGACCTCAGTTCCCAAGTAGCTGGAACTACAGGCACTCACCATCACGCCTGGCTAATTTTTTTTCTTTGTTTTTTTTGTTTGTTTGTTTTGTTTTGTTTTGTTTTTCAGCGATGAGGTCTTGCTGTGTTGCCTAGGCTGGTCTTGAACTCCTGGGCTCAAGAGATCCTCCTGCCTTGGCCTCCCAAAGTCCTGGGATTACAGACATGATTCAGACCATTGCCAGAAACTGCCAGAAATCTTCCAAGTAAAACAATCCCATTCCTCTAGGCTAAGCTCAACTGAGGGGACCCCAAAGTAGCAACTCTTCCTATATGCCTGCTCAGGCTTGCTTCAGATGCTAGCATCACCCCACTAACTCAGAAACACTGCTTCACCTTGCCCCTAAGGAAATCCATCCCCTTGGAGTGAGGAAATGTTCCCTCTTCAGTCCTCAAAACACAAAGGATATGATACGCCACTGTTTTCTGCAACTGGGGGTTACATCCCTGTCATTGTCCTATAGGGAAGGCTCCCTCATTGGCTCCAGGGACCCAACACCAGCCTTCTGAGGGAGGGAAGCCACCTGCACTGACTCCAATGTGAGTCACCCTTCCAGGAGCCACTCCAAGGCACCTACATCTCTCCTTCTAAGGAAAGCCACCTAATGTCATTCCAGGGGTCTTGTAAGAGAGGCTACCTTCAGAGAGTCCAAGGCAAGGTGACTTTCTGGAACATTATTATTATTGAGATGGAGTCTCACTCTGTCGCCTAGGCTGGAGTGCAGTGGCACAATCTTCGCTCACTGCAACCTCCGTCTCCTAGGTTCAAGTGATTCTCCTGCCTCAGCCTCCCAAGTAGCTGGGACTACAGGCACACACCACCACACCCAGCTAATTTTTGTATTTTTAGTAGAAATGGGGTTTCACCATGTTGGTCAGGCTGGTCACGAACTCCTGACCTCATGTGATCCACCCGCCTCGGCCTCCCAAATTGCTGGGATTACAGGTGTGAGCCACCGTGCCCAGCCTGGAACATTATTATTATTTTTTTTTTAAGGAAAAAGCTGCACTTATTTAACTGCTGGCCAAACAGTTCACTTCATTATGAACAGGCTATTTCAGTTACCGTTGAAATATCTGATCTTCATTCACTATTTAAACTTGTCATGAGAAAGCACCTTCTGAATAAAGAGTAAGGAACAACGACAACAGTGAAATATAGTCCCAACCTATTTGCCTTTTATCCTATAACAGTAATCAGTTCCTATATCCTCCATCAGAAGATACTGCAGAGATGTTACCTGGATGTGGTTCCTGGCCAAAAACATCCTTTGTTTCTGCCATTCCTTGTTACGTGAACTCCTGCTCTTCTCAGCTTAGGAGAACCAGCCTGTGAAGACAAAGTACAAAGACAGGTGGGGCAGCGGAATTTGAAAATACAGAAAGCAAAACCTAAGGATGTGTCAATCTGCTTATGTGGTATTTCTGCCCATTCCAACTTATCTCTGAATCCCTCACAACACCTAGTACACTACTTGATGGAAATATAACAAAGACTAGTGTTTGAACACTGGTTTCCAATGATACTTAGGCCAGGCGGGGTGGCTCACGCCTGTAATCCTAGCACTTTGGGAGGCCAAGGCAGGAGGACCACTTGAGGTCAGGAGTTCAAGACCAGCCTGACCAACATGGTGAAATGCCGTCTCTACCAAAAACACAAAAATTAGCCAGGCGTGGTGGTGGGTGCCTGTAATCCCAGCTACTCGGGAGGCTGAGGCAGGAGAATCTCTTGAACCTGGGAGGCGGAGGTTGCAGTGAGCCGAGATGGAACCACTGCACTCCAGCCTGGATGACAAAGCGAGACTCTGCCTTGAGAAAAAAAAAAAAAGAATCTAAACCAGTATTACCTGAGAGCTTTAGAGTAACTCACGCTAAAATGAGAATAAGCCTCTGGTGACCAGAGCTGTGAAGGTGAATTTATATAGCTTCGCTGCTTTGGGTGGTATCGGTGCTCCATTGGGGCAAGCCTTGAACCCTATGCCAGTGATATTTAGTTCCAGTAAGTCTCAGCAGGGATCTGGGAAGTGGATGGAACATTAAATATTCCTAGAGTTCCCTGGAGTTGCTTTGGGGGGCTGCTGACTGGGGAAGGAGATGCAGTGACTTGGTTCCCTGGACCTTCCTCACCAAGCGCAACTTCCACCAGGAGGACACCCCTCCTGGGCTCTCCTTGCAGCTTGCAGCATGGAGCATCTGCAGGAGGGAGAGGAGAGGCACATCCAAAAGAAAAAGGGACAGATCCAGTTGGTCTCCAGTCCACCAGCAGATAGGGCTTGGACATAGAGGGAGAACTGGACCCGTGGAGGCTCAGAACAGAGGGCATTGCCCAGACAAGGTAGAATCTGCTAGCCTGGAGCTGCTTCATCTCCACCCATAGAGAAGAACTTGAGGAACATGAGTGGGGAATACCCAACATGCTTACTTGCCGTTACCTGATATTTCTGTTTGGATCACTCAGCCGTGTATTTCAAAAGCAGAGTCACCAGCCCTCCTGAAATATGCAAAATCACCTTTGATCTGTCCTACTAGACCCACAGGCTGTTATTTAGGGAAACTATGTCTCATTTACACATTAACCCCAAATTAAAATCACCATTCATCAGTTACTCTTAGTTTGGTTTGCAGATATTAACTGACTAAACGGCTTCTGTATTTGGTGGGTGTTGGGTGAATGGGGTGACAGCCCCTATTAAGTGCAAGATTCTGAGTCTTAGGTAGAGCTCTTTCCCTCTCCCTTCCTCCTCTCTGCAGCCCATTTTCAGACCATCCCACACTCCTTACAGTTCTCCAAAGCAGGGTATCCTATTGAACTGTTGAGCATTTTAGCACATGTGGGGTGCCCTTCCCTTCTTCTCACAGGTGAATTCCTGCTTTTGCTTCAAAATCCTGTTTTAGTGTTTCCTCTGTGAAATGGTGTCTGATTCCCACTCATTCCCCCTCCGTGTCCCCGCTGCTCCATACACACCTGTGTTATAACACTGACTGTGCTGTGCTTACGTCTCTTCCTCCTGGTTGAACCACTCGAGGTCAGAGGACTGCATTTTTTTCAGTGGTGCATTTCTATCAAGAAGGGCAATGACTAACTAAATGTTAGCTGAATGAATAGATAACATAATGGATGGGAAGCTTTTGATGAGATTCCACACCGAAGGATGTTTAAAAGCTAAATTTGTTGTTTTGGTCTGGTGGTTTGTTTGCTTGTGACAGAGTCTTGCTCTGTTGCCCAGGCTGGAGTGCAGTGGCACAATCTCAGTTTACTGCAACCTCCACCTCCTGGGTTCAAGCGATTTTCCTGCCTCAGCCTCCAGAGTAACTGGGATTAGAGGCATTGCACCATCATGCCTGGCTAATTTTTGTAATTCTAGTAGAGATGGGGTTTCGCCATGTTGGCCAGTCTGGTCTTGAACTCCTGGACTCAAGTGATCCACCTGCTTCAGCCTCCCAAAGTGCTGGGGTTACAGGTGTGAGCCACCATGCCTGGCCCTGAATTCACTTTTGGTATGTAAGAGTCCTTGATTGAAGAGTAAAGCAAAGAGTAGAAATAAATAGTCAAGTATGCAAATGAAGCAGCACTCACAGTGAGGACTGCTCCACGGGGATGAGGAATATTTGATGTGAGGAAGGGAAGACACAGGTAAAGGCAGAAGATGGGGTGGGGGGGCGGCGCTTCACGGTGGTCTGCAAATGCATTACCTTACAGCTGCAAATAAAAGAGACATCTTGTATATTTTCTAGGGTTCCCAGAGGGTAGAAATATATCCACTAGGTGGAAGGTACAAGAAAGCATTTTGGCTTAACATTCTCAAGTAATCAGGGTTGTCCAAAATAGAATGAGCTCCCTTAGGAAGCCATGAGTTTTCTGCCTCCAGAGGTGTCTGAACCTATGTTGATATGACCACCTAGTAACGACATTGGAATAGATAAATTTTAAGCCTTCTTCAAATCCCAAGATTCCATGTTCTTACTTGAAATTTTCACCAGGAAAGCTGGTAGTAGAAGTGTTCTATGAGGTCACCAAGTTTCACAAGAGGCACAAGCAATTTCTGGTTTGGAATACTGAGTCAGAAATGCTGACACACATCAAAACCTAGGTGAGTTACGAGAAAAAAAAGGTAGATGTGCTATATAACATGGGTAAATATACCACAATGCATGTCAATAATTTTAGGTAGGCTGTGATGACTCATATCTATAATCCCAGCACTTTGTGAGGCTGAGGAGAGAGGATTGATTGAGCCCTGGAGTTTGAGACCAGCCTGGGCAACCAAGTGAGACCTTGACACTACCAGAGAAAAAAAAATTAGCCGGTTGTGGTGACACACACCTGTAATACCCACCATTTGAGAGGTTAAGGTGGGAGGATCCCTCAAGCCCAGGAGTTCAAGGTTGCAGTGAGCTATGATTGCATCACTGCACTCCAGCCTGGGTGACAGCAAGACACTGTCTCAAAGAAAAAAAAATTAGATACAGAACTAGGATTACCCCTAGGAAAAAGATCTGTTGTTTTCTGAAGACCGCAGCTCAAGGAGTGACTCATATGAAATGTTAGGCATCATATTATCACAGCGAGCACTGGAAGCAAAACAAAATGTATGATCCAACCAGTGGACAAATCCATGGTCGACCTCCAGGACAGCTGGTGTGCTGGAATTCAAATTCTAGGAGGAAACAGTGGAGCCAGATAAAGTATAAAAGAACTGATAGACCAAGTTGATAAGAGTCGTGGATCATACAGACACTAAGATTAGGGCCCTTTAATTGAGAGAGCTGTGGATTAAAGGGCACAAAATCAAAAGGCTTTGAGTTTAGAGCAGAAGCAGCTGTGGTCACTGAATTTTGGAATATGGGTAGTGGTTTTGGCTTCTTTCAGAATCACAGGAACTTTAGTTCATTTGACTTCATTTACTAAATCAACAGTACACAGTGTCCAGCAAGGGCCATTAGCATGTAACTAGCTGGGGTTGGGTTGGGTTTAGCTGCATGCAATGAAGACAGAAAATCACACACCTTCCTCCGTAGCAGCATCTATGGTTTCCGTACACAAGTAATTTGTGAACTCTAACTGAAATTTGGAATAATTGGAAATTATGTGGTTGTGGTGGATTGAGCTTCAAATTCCTTTAGCCAATGTTCAAAGACTGGCGGGAAGGGATCATTTGATGACCAAACAAAAACACTGGCAAATGGAAAGGGATCATTTGCAAAAAGGCTAAGAGGACAGAAGAAAATAAACACCACGTACATAAAAAGGGAAAGTGATAAACAAATGGGGGTAGTTTGGTACAGACATTCAGTATATAGTCATTGGGTTGAACTAAATGATGAGGTGGGAAGAACATTAGGCTGGAAATCCAGTGTGGAAGCTTCCAGCTCCAGCTTTCCCACCAATCAATAAAGCTGGAGGGCTTCAGACAAGTCATTTTATCACCCTGGCCTCAGGTTTCCCATATGTAAGGCAGAGACTGAATTAGTCCTTAAAGTGTGAGTGTTCTCTGATTTAGATTGGTGCTAAAAAGATGAAAATTCTCATTTTGAAAATGTTACTTGTCATTGAAACTGAGACCGTACCAATGATTAGGGCTTCCATGTGGCCAAGAGCAGTACACTGAGAGCACTGTGATTTCAAGTGCACTGTATTAACGAGAAAATGAGCCACAGGGGTATAGTCCTTCTTCGAATCATCCTGCAGTCTATTTCCCCCCAAAGGGAAGGAATAGTGGTGTTCATCGTGAAAATTTGGTTTCTGTGGAGAAGCAATTGATAACAGTCCAAATTTATTGCTCAGATAAGCAAGGTTCTGCCTGTGTGGTTTATTTTGCTTGTATTTCAGCTATGTGGTTAGCACTGAAGTTTTGTTTTTAGTGCTTATTTACATTCATGTGCACTGAACCTAAGAACAGCATCTTTTAAATAAGACTGTGCACATTCAGCTAGATATAGGAAGGCCGCACAGAACTGGTTTCCTGATAAATAATTGTAACTTTTCACAGTTATTCTTGCTTCTCTCCCTCTCCTTTTCTTCTGTTTGTGTTTGCTTATCGTCCTTTTTCTTACAGGAAAATCACTGAGGCAACACAAATGCAGGTCATTCCTGTACTAGAACAGCTGCATATCATGGCATTGAATAAAGAATGTGGGCCGGGTGCGGTGGCTCTCGCCTGTAATCCCAGCACTTTGGGAGGCTGAGGCAGGTGGATCACAAGGTCAGGAGTTCGAGACCAGCCTGACCAGCACGGTGAAACCCCATCTCTACTAAAAATACAAAAATTAGCCAGGTGTGGTGGCACGCGCCTGTAATCCCAGCTACTCAGGAGGCTGATGCAGGAGAATTGCTTGAACCCAGGAAGTGGAGGTTGCAGTGAGCCGAGATCACACCACTGCCAGCCTAGGCAACAAAGCGAGACTCCGTTTCTAAAAAAAAGAATGCTAGGGCCCCTTCTTCTACAGATCCAGACCCTGAGGACCAGGAAGGGGAAGAAACTTGTCCAAGGTCACATAGTAAGGTATGGCAGTGAGGGCTGAAACTCAGTTTTCCTGACTCCAAGTTCAGTGTTCTTTTCATCACATTCAGCAGCCTCTAATAGGCACTATTTAAACAAGCCCCCTGGAGCTCAGGCAAAGGGCAATGGAAGGAGTAGTGCCCACAAAGGAGGGTTCCCTCAAATGCATGGCAAAGGCATTTCATGAGAAGGAAGGCTGTTGAGTGGGGAGAGAGAGTAGCAACTTGATAGAATTGTATGCAGGAACTGAAGCTGAAGCTACTGCCTGCAAACTGCTTTTTTGTTTTTGTTTTTGTTGTTCTTTGTTTTGTTTTGTTGTTTTTTTTTTTTTTTTGAGATGGAGTTTTTGCTCTATCGCCCAGGCTGGAGTGCAGTGGCACATGATCTCAGCTCACTGCAACCTGTGCCTCCCAGGTTCAAGCGATTCTCCTGCCTCAGCCTCCCGAGTAGCTGGGATTACAGGCGCCTGCCACCATGCCCGGCTACTTTTTGTATCTTTAGTAGAGACGAGGTTTCACTATGTTGGCCAGGCTGGTCTCGAACTCCTGACCTCAGGTGATATGCCTACCTTGGTCTCTCAAAGTGCTGGGATTACAGGCGTGAGCCACCACGCCCAACCTTACTGCCTGCAAACTCGAAGACACCCTCAGAAGTAAAACAAGCCAGAGAGAGAGAGACTAACAGAGGAGTACATTTTCACTGCATTTTTTCTGTGTTCAATGCAAAATTCAATGTGTTTATTACAAATGACAAATGTCCTTTTCTTTTCCCCTAGTTATTCTCCTTAGGCAGAATCTCATTTCACCCTACCTTGCCTCGCATCATTAACCCTTGCCAACACTATTTACTTACTTAAATTTAAATGCTTAAATTAGCAAAGTTTCTCAAAGGGGCATTTTGGTCATTAACATTGGTTTACTGTCTACTTTTAATAAATATGGGAAGTGCTTGGTACACAGCAAGCACTAAATAATTTGTTGAATGAATGATGATAGATATAATTTTTTGTATTTATATATAAATAGATCTATCTATATAGATGTATATCTTAGATGGTAAGATCAAGAATAGCAGGAATTATATTTATTATTGTATTTATTCATCCATTCATTCAACAAATATTTGTAAGTACCTATGATGCACCAGGCACTGTTCTAGATACTGGGGGTACAGCAGGGAACAATATGGTCACAGTATCTGCAAACAAAGGGCTTCCATATTCCAGATGTGAATGGTGGAGTGAAAATTACTAGGGATTTGGAGTCAGAATGCCTGGATTTTTGCTCCTGCTCCTAATCTTCAATGCAACACAGAACAAATCACCTGATCTCTCTGAGCCTCTATTTCTCCACATATAGGATAGAATTGGTTTTAAAAAATACCTGTATCAAGAATTCATTGGCCAGGCATGGTGGCTCATGCCTGTAATCCTAGCACCTTGGGAGGCCAAGGTGGGCAGATCACTTGAGGCCAGGAGTTCCAGACCAGCCTGGCCAACATGGTGAAACCCTGTCTCTACTAAAAATACAAAAATTACCTGGGCATGGTGCTGCATGCCTGTAATCCCAGCTGCTTGGGAGGCTGAGGCAGGAGAGTTGCTTGAAGCCAGGAAACAGAGGTTGCAGCGAGTCGAGATCGCACCACTGCACTCCAGCCTGGGCAACAGAGCGAGACTCCATGTCAAAAAAATAAAAAAATAAAAAAGAGTTCGTTGTGAGAATTAAATGTGATAATGAATGCAAAATTTCTCTGCAGGCACTTATGCATCTGTACAAACGTTATTTTTCGAATATTTTGTGAAGGTAGTTAAACTAGAAATCAGTACTAGTGTCATCCAGGCCACGTCTGTTAGTCTTTGGGGAACAGATGCCACCTTAACTGAGATCCTGACTCCCGTTCTTGTCCCTATTGATCAAACACATTGAGGATGCTCTACCATCTTCCTTAAAGAATCTTTGATCAGCTGGGTGCAGTGGATCATGCCTATAATCCCAACATTTTGGGAGGCTGAGCTGGGCAGATCATGAGGTCAGGAGTTTGAGACCATCCTGGCTAACATGGTGAAACTCTGTCTCCACTAAAAATACAAAAAATTAGCCAGGCGTTGTGGCACACGCCTGTAGTCCCAGCTACTCAGGAGGCTAAGGCAGAGGAATCGCTTGAATCCAGGAGGCGGAGGTTGCAGTGAGCTGAGATCATGCCACTGCACTCCAGCCTGGGCGACAGAGTGAGACTCCGTCTCAAAAAAAAAAAACAATCTTTGGTCAAGTTTCTTCTTGCTCTCACAAGAAGGCGAGCTGAAGAATGAAAGAAGGAAGAGGAGGAGACTGTTAATGAAATGATAGAACGTTGATGAAATTTAGAATTTATTTCCTTTCTCTTTGAGTTTGGGTTTAGGTTTAAGTAACTTTGGTGTTGGCAACATTTCCTAACCACCTCGTTGGCCACTGCACCACTCTTCCAAACTAGGGATGTCCCAAGGGAGCAATTTAAACACATTAGCTCAGAAGCAAAAGTGAAACAAGGGCCTCCAAATCTCTAAAGGAGAAGAGGTATGTTTTCAGCATTGACACATCGGCTAATGTGTTCAGCATTAGAAATATGGCCACCAGAAGCAGTCATAGTAGAAGGGAGGCTTTAGGATGACATGTTTTTCTCCATCTTTCTTCCCTAGGTAAACAGGTAAGCAAAATAAGCAGATATTTTCATAACGTACTTTAGCAGATTCTAGCGAAACGAATTTGAATCTTCTCATATTGCTCTCCCAAGCTTGTTAAAGCTAATGAGGCATAAGATGACACTTCCCTCCTTATCAGGAATTCATACACCTGCCAGCAATTTCTGCAATAGCTGTTTTCTTTTGGGAGGAATGATTAATGACTTGCCTAAGATCACACTGTTCTGTAAAATTCAAACTAAAACCTGATTCTCCCCATTTCTAGCCCACTGGCCTTTTTACATAGCCTTAAAATTCACTTAAACAGCCTGGGCATGGTGGCTCATGCCTGTAATCCCAGCACTTTGGGAGGCTGAAATGAGAGGGGATCCCTTGGGCCCAGGAGCTTGAGACCAGCCTTGGCAATAAAGTGAGACTCTCATCTCTACAAATTTTTTTTTTTAATTAGCTGGGCGTGGCTCCCAGCTATTCAGGAGGCTGAGGCAGGAGGATTACTTGAGTCCAGAAGGTCAAAATTGCAGTGAGCCATGTTCATACCACTGTACTCCAGCCTGGGTAACAGAGCGAGGCCTCAAAAACAAACAAACCAAACCCCTAAAATTCACTTAAGCAAACGGAAAAGTAAAATTCACTTTCCCTCAAGAAATAACTTGCTTTAAGAAAATCAAATGAGAGAGAAGAGACAAATGTCCCATATACAGAAGAATTCCAAATAATTTACATAGCTACTCCATCCTCAAGGAGGTAGAATAAAACTCCCTGCTCCTTAAGTGTGTGCTGGGCATAGCAGCTTCTTTCCAAAGAGAACAGGGCAGAGATTGGAGCGGGGAAAGGATCACTTTATAGCAGAGAAACCAGACAAGCACTGCCTCTGCCAGGTGCTCAGGGTCAATACCAACAGTCCTAAATCATGTTGATGATATTGTCCCTTGATATGATGTGATGAGAACAGCACTTTAACTCTGGGACTCCTTCCCCAAAACCCATAACTCCAGTCTAATCATGAGAAAAACATCAGACAAATGCCAATAAGAGAAGCCTACAAAATACCCAACCAGTACTCCTCAAAACTGCCATATTCATCAAAAACAAGGAAAGTCTGAGAAACAACGCTACAGCTAAGAGGAGCCTAAGGGAACATAACTAAATATAATGTGCTATCCTGAATAGGATGCCACAGTAGAAAGCAGACGTTAGATAAAAACCAAGAATCTGAATCAAGTACAGACTTTAGTTTAACAATAACATATCGGTATCGGTTCATCAGTTGTAACAAATGTACCACACTAATACAAGATAATGGGGAAGTTGGGTGGGAATTACATGGGAATGCTCTAAACTATCTTCTCAATATTCCTGTAAACTCAAAACTGTTCTAAAAATTAAGGTCCATTTTTAAAAAATCAACCACAAGTTACAGTATAAATTACATAAAAGAAACAACTTACCAGATGTCACTGAACAGGAAAAAAAAAAAAAAGTCCTGGTTTGGTTACAGGAGTCCACAGAGGAGATGGTGGCAGCTTCTCCTTGGTTCCGGTATTTGGAACTAGCTGGGGTACGTAGCCCTTTGGGCCACAATCACAAAGCCACGTTTACACAGCAGAAGTGAAACTGACTTGCCATCAGGGAGCTATTTACCATGGTCTCCTCCCACAGATACTGATTTATGCTGTCTTCTTTCACTTAAATCTAAATTCGCCAGGTGTGGTGGCTCACTCCTGTAATCCCAGCACTTTGGGAGGCCGAGGCAGGCAGATCACTTGAGGTCAGTAGTACAACAGCAGCCCGGCCAACATGGTGAAACCTCGACTCTGCTAAAAATACAAAAAAAAAAAAAAAAAAAAAAAAATTAGCCAGGCGTGGTGGCAGGACCCTGTAGTCCCAGCTACTCAGGAGGCTGAAGCAAGAGAATCACTTGAGCCTGGGAGGTAGAGGTTGCAGTGAGCCAAGATCGTGCCACTGCACTCCAGCCTGGGTGACGGAGCAAGACTCCATCTCAAAAAAAAAAAAAAAAATCTAAATGGTACATGAAACGGGCATCTTGCATCCTTCTCTGCCATGTTCCTACAAGTAGGCAGATCTGTCTTTTTTCCTTTCCAAATGCATCACTGCATCCTTCCACAGCATCTTTTCTCTGAGGGTGAACAGTATTCAGATGACTGGTTCACTGGAGCAGATAGGAAAAATGCCCCAGTTCCAAGAGAAACAAAGCACTGGCTCCCCAACACCCAACTATAAGACATGACTGGGAGAGATGGAGGATATGAGATAATAAATATAAAGTTATTCTTGACCCAAAGTCTTAAAATTCACTAAAAATAACATTTGCCAAAAATAAAACAACATTGGATTGTTTGAGTGTAGAAATGAGTGATATACTGCTTTACATCTTTCTGGAACTTAAATTTTAAATCAGTATTTTTTTTGTCTTTATTTATTTAGAGACAAGGTCTTGCTCTGTCACCCAGCCTGGAGTGCAGTGGCATGATCATAGCTCACTGTAGCCTCGACCTCCCAGGCTCAAGCCATCCTCCCACCTCAGCCTCCTGGGTAGCTGGGACCACAGCCATGCACCATCACGCTCATCTAATTTTAAATTCATATTTTTAATAAACCCAGAAAACAAAAATTTGAAAGTGCTGTCCAGGAGAGAAGAAAATAAAACCCACTCCACTTTGCTGTGTCTGGAAACCCAAACCATCACATGACATACAGGGAAAAAGTTGTCCCTTGAACCCTCAGCTTCAGGGTGTGGGTTACCTTTTTTTTTTTTTTTTTTTTTGTGAGACAGAGTCTTGCTCTGTCGTCCAGGCTAGAGTGCAGTGGCACCGTCTCAGCTCACTGCAACCTCCGCCTTCTGGGTTCAAGTGATTCTATTGCCTCAGCCTCCTGAGTAGCTCGGACTACAAGGGTGTGTCATCATGCCTGGCTATTTTTTTTTTTTTTTTTAATTTTAGTAGAGATAGGGTTTCACCATGTTGGCTAGGCTGGTCTCGAACTCCTGACCTCATGTGATCCGCCCACCTCGGCCTCCCAAAGTGCTGGGATTACAGGCGTGAGCTACCGTGCTGGGCCAAGGGTGTATGTTACCTTTAAAGGCCAACTCAGTCATTACCAAGACAACCCTCAGTACTCTAGGTATGTATTTAGTCAAAAGAGGGGATTCAGAAGGTAAAGAGGTCAGAACAGGGAAAGAATTGAAGATAACTGTTTAGACTGTGGTCTTAAAAACTGCTTTGAACTTTTGGCAAGATGACGTCCCTCCTCCATAAGAAAACCATAGAAACACCAGGCTAAAGTTCAGAACAAAGGAAGTCAGCACGAATGCCATCCTGGGTGCTGAGTCTTATACTGATCTCTCTAGGCAAAATCACACCTTACGCTTACATTCATGTCACGCATGCTCAGCTCTCCCTCTACTGGCTATTTCTTAGCTTCAACAATTAACCACAAATGCTACTAAATTACTTAATTACTAAAATTAATTTTGAGCATTTTTAAAGCTTCCTGGGGCCAGGCCCAGTGGCTCACACCTGTAATCCCTGCATTTTGGGAGGCCGAGGAGGACAGATCACCTGAAGTCAGGAGCTTGAGACCAGCCTAGCCAACATGGTGAAACCCTGTCTCTACTAAAAATACAAAAACTAGCCGGGCATGGCAGCGTGCGCCTGTAGTCCCAGCTACTCAGGAGGCTGAGGCAGGAGAGTTGCTTGAACCCGGGAGGCAGAGGTTGCAGTGAGCCAAGATCAGGCCACTGCACTCCAGCCTGGGCGACAAAGGGAGACTCCATCTCAAAAAATAAAAAAATAAAGCTTCCTGAGTTCCTTTGTTTGTTTTTGTTTGTTTGTTTTAGACAGGGTCTCACTCTGTCACCCAGGCTGAAGTGTAGTGCCGTTATCACGGCTCACTGCAACCTCAACCTCCTGGGCTCAAGTGATCCTCCCACCTCAGCCTCCCAAGCAGCTGGGACTACAGGCATGTGCCACCACACTTAGCTTAAAGAAACAAAAAACAAAAAAAAAACAACAAAAAGAAAACAAAACTTTAGTAGAGATGAGGTCTCCTTATGTTACCCAGGCTGAACTCAAACTCCTGAGCTCAAGCGATCCTCCCATCTCGGCCTCCCAAAGTGTTGACATTACAGGTGTAAGCCACTGGGTCCAGCCTCTGGGGTTCTTTATGGTAGTCCTTGGCACCTGCTATTGGACACCTGAATGCTAGGCCTGTTAGATGTTTCTCCATTCTCTCAGGCTGAATTTCCATTGAGCTCACTCAAAACACTGAAGCAATGAGAACGTCCACAGAGCCTCATAATCACCACCAACCACCTATCCGGTGCTCTGCCCTCCGGCCTGTTACTAGATGAACTATCCATGCACCCATTAAAGGCCAATCCCTTCTCTGTGCACCAGATTCCATCCCTCTCTCTAACTGAAGAACCACGTAGAATACTTCCTCCTCTTCTCTAATTCACCAAACTTTCACTCTCCACTGGATTATTCCCACCTGTGAACAGATTTGATGTCATTCATTCCACCTTAACAAACACTCCCTGGACCTCCATTTCCCTGCCAGGTATTAGTATATTTCTCTGCACTTCTTTATGACAAAACTCCTAGGTTGGGCATGGTGTCAGCACTTTGGGAGGCTGAGGCGGGAGGATCACTTGAACCCAGGAGTTCAAGACCAGTCTGGGCAATATAAGGAGACCCCCATTTCTAGAAAAAATAAAAATAAAAATAAAAATTAGCCAGGCATGGTGGCGCATGCCTGTAGTCCCAGCTACTTGAGGGGCTGAGATGGAAGGATCACTTGAGCTGGGAGGTCGAGGCTGCAGTGAGCTGTGATTGCACCACTGTACTCCAGCCTGGGTGACAGAGCAAGACTTTGTCTCCCAAAAAACAAACAAAACCCCACAACTCCTCAAAAGAGTTGTCTCTACTTACTGTCTCAAATTCCTTTCCTCTCAAGCTAATATAAACCTATTCCAGTCAAGCCTTTACCCTTCCCATTCCATTAAAACTGTTCTTGTCAAAGTCCACAATGATCCTGGTCAATTTTCAACCTTTATCTTTCTTGAGCCATCAGGAGCATTTGACCTGGTTGATTTGACCTGTTTGACAAACTTCCTACACTTGGCTTTCAGATAACCACTCCCCTAGTTTTCACCCCATCTCCCTGGAAGTGCTCCTCAGTCTCCTTCACTGGCTATTCCCTTGTTCCTTAACCTGTTAATAATAAAATACCCCAAGGCTTCATCTTCGGTCTCTTTCTTTTCCACAGCCACCCTGTTTCGTAGCTTTCAATTTCGTTCACATGCCAATGGCTCTCGACTGATATCCAGTGTCAACCTCTTTCGTGTCTTCCTGTTCACTAGTCATCCGAAAATACAACAAGTTTAAACCAATCCCCGCCAGTCCCTTGAGACACCTCTCCACCCAATTTTCTCCATTTCGTCTAATGATAACTACAATTTTCCAGTCCCTTGGTCCAAAAGCTTTGGTGTCAAACTTGATGTTGCTGTCTGCCTTTCATATTCCACATCTGATCTGTCAAAAAGTCTTATTGAAATCTTCAAATTATATTCAGAATCTGAATACTTCTCACCACCTTCACTGCTGACTACCCCGATTTGAGTCACAATAATCTCTGGCCTCATTCAGTGGTTCCTAAATTTTGCTGCACGTTGGAATAACCCAGGATCTTTTAAACATGCTAATGCCCGGCTCCCACCCCTTGATATTCTGATTTAATAGGTGTGGGATGTGATCTGGGCACTGGGAATTCTTCACCGCTCTCCAGGTGATTCCAATTGCAGCAAAGTTTGGGAATCATTGGCCTGGCTATGGTAATCGCCACCCACCTGATCTCCCCACTTCCACACCAACCCCCTCCCACAGTCTATTCTCAATGCAGCAAATAGATATGCTTTTAAATTACAGATCAGATCCATTCAATCCTCTGCTAAAAACGCCAGTGGCTCCCCATCTCACTTAGGGTAAAAGCCAAAGGCTTTTCAATGGCCCACAAGGTGTTACATGAGCTGCACTGCCCCCTGCCCCATGTGCCACTCCTCTGACCTCTTTTTCACATTGCCTCACCCACTGCTCCCGTGATGTCAGCCTCCTCAGTCTCCTTGAACACCCCAGGCATCCTCTCACCTAGGACTTTTTTTTTTTTTTTTTTTTTTTTGAGATGGAGTCTCACTCTGTCACCAGGCTAGATTGCAGTGGTGTGAGATCTCGGCTGACTGCAACCGCCACCTCCCAGGTTCAAGCAATTCTCCTGCCTCAGCCTCCCGCGTAGCTGGGAGTGCAGGCGCATGCCACCATGCCCAGCTAATTTTTGTATTTTCAGTAGAAACAGGGTTTTACCATGTTGGCCAGGATGGTCTTGATCTCTTGACCTTGTGATCTGCCCGCCTCAGCCTCCCAAAGTACTGGGATTACAGGCGTGAGCCACTGCACCTGGCCTTCACCTAGGACCTTTGCACTAACCATTATCTTAGCCAGAAATGCTCTTTCCCACATATCTACACATCAAGTATTAGCTCAAATATCACATTGTCAATAAGGCCTACTGTAACCCCTATTTAAAATTATACCTATAACCACATATCTCCCTCCCCTCTCTCTGAGATAAAACAGGGAAGAGGTAGAGGATGGTGCCGTTAGATAAGGAAGAGCAGATCTGGAGTAATAATAAGAGTTCTGTTTGGGACATGTTAAGTTTGAGGTGCCTATTAGACACCCAAATCTAACAAGGTATCAAATAGGGGAAAAGTTCGGGTTGGACTGGAAACCTGGGAGCAAACACGTGGTGCTCTGGGGATCACCTTGGAGAGACAAGGCTGAGTGACCCCCATGGAACAGTAGTATTCTGAGGTGAGGCAGAGACAGAGTTCACAAAAGAAAGAGAAGAAAAACCAAGAGAGTGGAGGGCCCCGTCATAAAAGATGTTCATGGAAGTGTTGACAAAAAGAGTCAAACTCTGTAAAATACTTGAAGAGATTTATTCTGAGCCATGAATGACCAACTGAGGCAAGACAGGCAAGCTCCAAAATTGGGGCTTCGCCCAGGAAACAATTCAAGGGTGAGCTGGTGGTGTTAAATAGCAACTTGCATTGAAGCAGCAGTGCACAGCTGCAGCAGAGGGACTGCTCCTTGCGGAGCAGGGCTACTCACAGGCAGTGCCCAGAATAGCAGCTCAGAGGCAGTTCTGCAGTCATATTTATACCCACTTTTAACTATATACAAATTAAGGGGCGATTTACGCAGAAATGTCGAGAATGAGGATGGTAACTTCCAGGTCATCAGGTCATTGCCATGGAAAGGGGAGGGGTAATGTTCAGGTGTTGCCATAGCAATAGTAAACTGACATGGCATACTGGTGGGCATCTTATGGAAAGTTGCTTCCACCCCTGCCCTGTTTCAGCTAGTCCTCAACTTGATCCAGTGTCCAAACTCTGCCTCCAGAACAGAGTCCCACTTCCTATCTCACAATGGTCTGTGACAGAGCCCCAGGGGATCCTGAGAACATGTGTCCAAGGTGGTCAGGTTACAGCTTGATTTTATACATTTTAGGGAGTTATAAGACATTACTACATGTAAGATGTATAGTGGTTTGGTCCAGCATGGAGGAAAAGTTAAATATTAAATCTGAATTCAATTGAACCTGGACACAAACAATAGTCACCAAGTCCTGGAACAGGTTTTGTGAGTCCCTTGAGGCTTTCATCCATCGCTGTTTCAGAGAAATCTCTATTTCAATCTATTCCTATACATTAGTTATTGAAAAACAATAGACAATAGCAAAAACAAGTTGACCTTTTTGTGGTCCTTGAGCCTGGTTGTGAAGGGCCCTTGTGACTGGGCCTCATGCCAAACAACCTGTTACAAAAAGAGCTAGGGTCCCAGGTCCAGCCGAAGCTTCAGGAGACCTCTCCTCATCTGTGCAAGGAGGAGTGGCCAACTCTGGAGACCAGGCTGTTGCTTCCCAGTCTCGTGGCGAATCCTCCATAGTCTGGTGAGTGTAGTGTCCGAGTCTGGAACCCAGGCTGTTACTTCTTGGTCTTGTGATAAATCCTCCATAGTCTGATGGGGATATATATATATGTGTGTATATACATATATATATATATGTATATATGTATATATGTATATATGTATATATGTATATATATATGTATACACACATATATATACTTTCCCTTCTACTCTTCTTATTGCAATTTGCTTATTATATCTGCATTGCCATTTACATGGGATAAAGGTCGTTTACCCTTAAAGGTATTGTGTATGTGTCTTTTCTTCTCCCCTCACGCATATCCCACACAGAACATCCAGAAAGGTGGGACAACTCAAAGCATTGATGTGGGGTCAGGGGGCAACACTTTCAGGTCACAGGCAGATTCAGTTTTCTCTGACTGGCAATTGGTTGAAAGAGTTATTATCTATAGACCTGAAATGAACAGAAAGGAATGTCTGGGTTAAGATACAGAGCTGTGGAGACTAAGGTTTTATCATGCAGAGGAAGCCTCCAGAGAGAATAGATTGTAAATGTTTCTTTTTTTTTTTTTTTTTTTTGAGCCGGAGTCTCGCTCTGTCGCCCAGGCTGGAGTGCAGGGGTGCAATCTCGGCTCACTGCAAGCTCCACCTCCCGGGTTCACGCCATTCTCCTGCCTCAGCCTCCCAAGTAGCTGGGACTACAGGGGCCCGCCACCACACCTGGCTAATTTTTTGTATTTTTAGTGGAGACGGGGTTTCACCATGTTAGCCAGGATGGTCTCGATCTCCTGACCTCGTGATCCGCCCGCCTCGGCCTCCCAAAGTGCTGGGATTACAGGCATGAGCCACTGCACCTGGCCATAAATGTTTCTTATCAGACTTTAAGAGTCGGTTCTGTGCTTTATCAGCCTTAAGGTCTCTGTGTTGATGTTAATACTGGTTAGCAGCTTCTGAATTCTAAAAAGGAGGAGGGAATAAGGAGGCATGTCCACTCCTACTTCCCATCATGGCCTGAACTAGTTTTTCAGTTTAACTTTGGAATGCCCTGGGCTGAGAATTATTTTTAGTTTACAGAGGAGAACTTATGTTCATTGGTATAGGATGACAACGAGGTCAGACAAATACCACTGAACTTGGCAGGCTGGGAAGTTACAAAGCTTAGCAAGGCCAGTTTCAGTGTCATAGTGGGGTCAAAGCCTCGTTGTTACCTCAATTCTAGTAGGGTACATATTCCTGTCTTTATTAATGGGAGAGGTTCTTAATCTCCAGCCCATGGACAAAGGAGATCATAGATGGGTTTCAGGAAGACATCCCAAGTCCTGCCTTTAAATTTTGCAAAATTTTGTGCCTGTGTATTTTTCTGGAGAATGTAAACCAAACAGTGTCTGAGACAGGTCTCAGTCTGGAGGTTTATTCTGCCAAGGTTGAAGACACACCCAGGAAAAAGAGACATAAGTTATCATGGAATCTGTGGCCTGTTGTTTTTCCAAAGAGGGTTTTGAGGACTTCAATATTTAAAGGGGAAAGAGCAGGCAGAAGGGGAAAGAGGAACAACTATGCATTCATTTCACACAGTAAATCTGCCTTTTACAGAAGACAAAGTAAACATAGAGGAAGGAGTCAAATATGCATTTTTCTTGGGATGGACTGAAGGGTGATTTCTAGTCTTGTCCTTGTCCCCTACCTACTGTAAATTTGCATGGTCAGGGTGGAATTCAACAGAAGTGTTGTAAGGTAAAGACTCTGCCACTTACAAGGAATTTCCCTGTGAGCAACTTCTCTGGGAGGCCACCTAGGGAGATACGTGGGCTTCTGTCTTTGCAGCTGTTTAGGAACAGAAGGAAGGCAGTTTTTGCGTGACTCAGTTCACAAACTTAACTTTTTATTATTGTTGTTGTTGAGACAGGGTCTTGCTCTGTCGTCCAGGCTGGAGTGCACCGGACAACAGAGCATGATCTCCACTCACTGCAACCTCCACTTCCGGGTTCAAGAGTGTCTCCTGCCTTAGCCTCCCAAGTAGCTGGGATTACAGGCGTGCACTACCACGCCTGGCTAATTTTTGTATTTTTAGTAGAGACAGGGTTTCACCATGTTGGCCAGGGTGGTCTTGAATGCCTCACCTCAGATGATCTGCTGGCCTTGGCCTCCTGAGATGGGCATAGCGCTAGTATTACAGGTGTGAGCCACTGCGCCCGGCCCTAAGCTTAACTTTTTTCTTTGGCAGAGTTTAGGGTCCCGAGATGTTATTTTCCTTCCACAAGAGGCATCCACAGCTTTCATGATGGTTACCGATCATATGTGCCATTCATCCAAGACCAAGATGACCACCTGATCCCAAAGCCTGCACCTCGGATTGTTACTCGATTCCCGCCTGGTCTTTTCCAGGCCCTCAGTTAGTTTCCACAACATGGGAGGGTTCCTCCTCCGTGGTCTCGCCCATTCACGTTCCCACCCATCCTCCCCGGATGTGACGACCCTGGGCTCCCACACCCCCCCATGAGAGACCATCCACTTCCACCCTTTCACTTAGGCTTCCTGGCGCAGCCTCTATCCAGGAACTCTGTCCCATAGCTGTACTACCCAGGTCGAGCTTTCTAACCCCAAGATGCCACTCTGTTCAGACGTTCCCATCCTCCATCCCTGAGACCCGGGGCAGGATCGCAGCCTAGGGCCCTCACGCGCCGCCCGCTACCCTGCTAGTTGCAGCAAGGGGCGGGGCGTGGCTTTGCGCACGTCGGCTTCCGGGAAGAGCTTTACGATACATTGACCGACATTTTACGACAGGCGGGATTGCTTTGTGGCTGTCAGCTTTCCCCGTGGTCTGAGTTTGTGGCTGCATTTTTATCCCTGGTGGCTCTGCTACGGCGGCGCAGAAATGAGGCAGAAGCGGAAAGGTGCGAAAGGGGAAGGAGATGGGGGAAAGGGGTGGTCCGAAAGGGGCGAACGCCCAGGCAATCAAATGCTGAACCGAACTTTTCCCGCGAGAATCCGCTACCCAGTCCAGTCGCCCCCGCCACCTAGGGTCAGTCTGTCCATTCTGGTCCCCCAGCCTTCTCGTTTTTTCTGTTTTGCTTTTTGAAGCACCCTACCTTTCCTCTCTTCGTCTTTGGCAGTCACGTGGTGTCTTTTGTTTGAATGGCAGGGAAACCTTTATTCCAAGATACGCCCTCCGAGGAGTTAACGTCGATTTAACGGGTTGTGGGACTTTTCATTTGTTAAGATTTGTTTCACGACACATTTGACGTGTTAGTTTGAGAGTTTCTTTTAAAGTCTTATTTTAAGATATGAAAAAAACCTTAATTATCCTTGGATTCAGTGTAAGAGTTGTGCATGCAATTATTCCTATTTTTATTACCTCGTGAGTTAGCAATGAACAATTCCACCTTTGGTTTTTCAACAGGACGGATTCAAATTTGAAATATTCTCTCACAGGTCCTGTTCCTATTTCTATACACTCATTTGACCAGCTGATCTAATCATGGTAATTGTCAGAATAATAGCTACCATTTATTGAGCCTGTATTTTGAAGTCGGTGTCATTTCCATTTTACAGATGAAGAAGCTGAGATTCAAAGAGTTAAGTAACTTTCCCAGACCAAAATTATACTTAGGTGTGGAGCTGGCTGGTCAGGCTGTATCTGTGACCTCAAAAAACATAAAATGAAAAATAAATACATCGTTTATCACTATGCTTCTTGACATTAACTTATTTTTCTTTCTTCCAAGCAACAATTCTAAGTGTCCAAGTTACCTTAGATTAAGTCTTGTCATATTTGCATGCCCTAAATTAATTTGTTATCTCACTCTAACTTGCTCCTTCTCAATCTGTCAGGATTCTTTTAGCTTCTTCTGTCACCAAGTCATGTTGATTCTTACTTAGAAATTACTTCTTGATATAGTTTATTCCTCTTCATTCTAGCCGCCAACCTCCTAACCCACCTTCATCACTAATATTTGAATGATATTTTAGCTTTCATATACATTATTTGAGTCTTAGAATGGTTTTGTGAAATTTGGATGTATTACCCCAATTTTACAGACAAGGAAATGGGCGCTCAAAAGTTGTTGATCTTGGCCAGGCACGGTTGCTCATGCCGGTAATGCCAGCACTTTGGGAGGCCAAGGCGGGTGGATCACTTGAGGTCAGGAATTGGAGACCAGCCTGACCAACATGGTGAAACCCTGACTCTACTAAAAATACAAAAATTAGCCGGTCGTGGTGGCAGGTGCCTGTAATCCCAGCTACTTGGGAGGCTGAGGCTGAGGCAGGAGAATCACTTGAACCTGGGAGGTGGAAGTTGCAGTGAGCCGAGATCGCACCACTGCAGTCCAGCCTGGGTGACCGAGCAAGACTCTGTCTCAAAAAAAAAAAAAATTGTCAATCTTTTCCTTTACCACACAGCCAGTAGGCATTGGGACTGGATCCTGTCTTACATTTTGTGGGTTTTTTAAAACAATGTTGCCTTTCAAGAGCCATTTGAGTAGTATCCATATTATATGTATTCTTTTTCACTTTCTGAATCATTCTTTGTACCGATAATATTCTTACCTTCCGTAAACATTACTTTCATCTTTTTATTTCCAAAGTTGAGAATATGCAATTCTTCACTGTTTATTGCATTCCATTTCAATGCCTTTGCCTATTGGCCAGGGTCCCCTGTAATCTATTCGTTATGAAACCCTGTTAGAAAGCTGGATTTTAGTTAGGCTGTGCTGTTTCACACAAAGATAGGTAATTCCTATGCCTGACATTATTTCTTTTGGGTTACCTTCTGTTTTGCATGTCCAAATCTTGCCCTGTCTTTAAAGATCCCTGTGCCATTTCCTTCACGAAGCCTTTTCCTACTCATTTACTCTTCCAGTTCTTGATACACTCAAGAGCTATACAAGTGGTTTCCAAATCTTATCTCTTCTTATCAGCTGATCCCCTTTTACCCTCCAAATAAATTCTTACACAGAACCTCAATATATAAACAGCTGAAAGTAGAGCTGCTGTGGTGGAAATAAAGAGACCCCCTCCTTTTTTTCCCCCATGCGTTATTTTCCTCTTCCCTTCTCCCTTCCTCTGCCATGACCACCAGCAGTCCTACCTGTGTTACATGGCCCCTGAGGCACCTTTGTAGAACTCTGGAAGTGCTGAGTTACATGGTTTGGAAAGCATTTAGCCTTTGAGTATAGATGGACTTTATTTCTCTTAAAAATTGTTCTGTATATGTTAGCCTTGCCTCATTAAATTAGATGCAGTGTGCTACAGTGAAAAAAGCATGGAAGTTGTGGTGAAAAGAGCTGGATTTGAGTCTTGGCTCTGCTATTTACGATGGCTTGTTAACTTGCCTTAGCCTCATTTTTCACATTTCTAAAATGGGATAACAGTACCTACCCTCCGTGTTACTGTAAGGGTTCAAATGAGATAAAGTAAATGTGAGGGCTCCATAACTGCCAGGGCCTTCCGTCTATACTTTCATTATCTTTTAGCTTTCCCTACAGTATGAGTCCTCAACCCCCTGGGCCACGTACTGGTTCATGACCTGTTAGGAGCTGAGCCACACAGAAGAAGGTGAGCAGCAGGCGAGCAAGTGAAGCTTCATCAGTATTTGCAGCCACTTCCCATCACTCATGTTACTGCCTAAGCTCTGCCTCCTGTCACATCAGCAGTGGCATTAGATTCTCAAAGGAGCCTGAACCCTGTTGTGAACCGTGCGTGTGGTGGGTCTAGGTTGTGTGCTCCTTACGAGAATCTAATGCCTGATGATCTGTCACTGTCTCCCATCACCCCCAGATGGGACTGTGTAGTTGCAGGAAAACAAGCTCAGGGTTCCCACTGATTCTATGGGAATAGAATTCGTTATGGTGAATTGTATAATTATTTCATTACGTATAACAATGCAGTAATAATAATAAAGTGCACAATAAATGTAATGCACTTGAATCATCCTAAAACCACCCTGTTCCCCTGATCTGCGGAAAAATCGTCTTCCACAAAACCAGTCCCTTTTATCAAGAAGATTGGGAATCACTGCTCTACAGGCGAGAAGCTTGCTTGCCAACAGCTTCCAAGCTGATATCCCACAGCTTTTGTCCCTGGAAAAAGACTGGCATTTTCTACCTTGAAGAAAAGAGCTCAGATTGGCCTGGCTTAGAGATATGCCCATCCTTGAACCAATCCTTGAACTGTGCTTGAGTGGATGGGGTCATACAAGAACCTGTAAGCTTCTGCTGTTGCCTTTGGATGAGAGCGAGAGCCCCAGCTGCCAGAAGTTCATGATGGTGGACAGACAATATTTTAGAAATGCATTAAGATTCTTAGGCACATACCTGGGTTTGAGTTTCAACTTTACTCCTTGATAGCATCTTCATGTAATAGGCACATATTCTTGTTCTGTCTACCTCTGTTCTGAGAATTATCTGAATTCATACATCTAAATGTTCTTTATGAACTCTAAAGTATTATGCAAATATTAGTAATTACAACTCTGGAGATAAAGGGAAGAGAATTACTTTGGTCCTTTCCTGTATGATTAGGTTCTTTCTCCTCACATTGTTTCTACTCCTGTATCCTTTCCTGTATTTATTTTTAATAATCTCATAGAGTATGTGCTTCTAAAGGGAGATTTTCCCATATATATGTAAAGCCACGTTTGTTTTAAAGATACAAAAGATATGATCAAATTGTAAACAGTAGAGGTTTAGCATGTTCTGAACTTGAGCTATTCATTTGGCATATTTGTATGGTTTTGGAGGAGAAACTGCTACTAAATCAGATTTTAAAATCTTGATTGAATGATACGATTTTTGACATTGTCGACTATTAACTTTCCAGGAGATCTCAGCCCTGCTGAGCTGATGATGCTGACTATAGGAGATGTTATTAAACAACTGATTGAAGCCCACGAGCAGGGGAAAGACATCGATCTAAATAAGTAAGTGGATATAAAGAGAGAGCAAGCTTGTTCTTAGGTAGCAGATCTCTTTTATGAAATTATCTAGTACTACTTGTTTTCCAGCTCAAGTTTTATTTTAGTTGAGAATTTTAGCTTTCTGCCTTGCCTTGTCATTCATTTCTTTTTTTTTCTGCAAGCTCTGCCTCCCAGGTTAACACCATTCTCCTGCCTCAGCCTCCGGAGTAGCTGGGACTACAGGTGCCCGCCACCACGCCCGGCTACTTTTTTGTATTTTTAGTAGAGACGGGGTGTCACCGTGTTAGCCAGGACGGTCTCGATCTCCTGACCTCGTGATCTGCCCGCCTTGGCCTCCCAGAGTGCTGGGATTACAGACGTGAGCCACCGCACCCGGCCGTCATTCATTTCTTAATGGCAAAATTGTCTCAGCTTAAGAATACTAATAGCTTCTAACATTTATTGGGCACTTAACTGTATTCCAGACACTGTTGCTAGTGCATTGTATGTATTAGCTCAGTTAATCCCCTCAAAATTCTGTGAGATAGGTGCTGATACCAGCCACACTTGACAGGTGGGTAATCTGAGCCAGAGAGCAGTTAAATAATTTGTCCAGGGGTAAGTAACTAGTAATTGGCAGAGCTGGAATTTGGAATTAGGTCAACCGTCTCCAGAGCCCATGTTCTTCTGTGCTGCATTGCTGCACATCCTACTTTCCTTCCCTACTGTCTTAGCTGAAACAACAGCTTTCTGTCAGGAAAACCCTCCCTTTGGGGCCCCTGATCTAATCCAACCCTCCCCTGCTGTAGAACCTCTTTGACACATTCATCCACTTTCTCTCCATAATCATTTTCAGCTTGGACTTTTCTACAGTCTCAAATAGGAGTTGTCTTTCATCTCTGCATCTATTTTTTTTTAAAACTATAATGTATATTCACTCTATGTAGCTCTTCCCTAATGAAAGAGTTCTGTCCCCAACCCCAGGTCGTCTAATAATCATCACATACAGGAATGACCTTTTCTTAGATTCTCTTCTCTGATAGTTGAGATGCTGCAATATTTTACCCCTTCCTTGAATCCTCATGCGTAGTAAATATTTGCTACAGGAATAAATGAGTAAATATCCTCTTTTGACTATAAAGTTATTGTATTTTACTGATTTTTCTACCATGTCTTTAGCAGTTTTTCTTCCTTTTTTTGTTGGTTATACCCCTGATTATACAAATCTTTAATTTCTAGTGAACATTTCTACATCTTATATATATTTGTTGTTCTCTTTAATTTAGCACATCTAAAGCTAAAGCTGCCATCGTCCTTAAAACTCGTCCCTCCTCAGATGTCACCAGCCTATTATTGGAAGATCTCTCAGTCTGGCTTCAACCTGCTTTTCCAAGTTTTTAAACCTCTGCACCTTTACATTGAAAATCTTCTGCTTTCTGTCAAGTTGGTCTACTTGTATTTCTTAAAATATATGCATTCCTGTTTTTGCATCTGCACATAAATCAGCCTGTCTGCCCTCCATGTCATCTTTGTGTCTTTACTGACTGAGACCTACTCTTTCTTCTGTGCTCATTTCCATGAATATCTCCCCAGCACACATCAGATTCCTCCCTGAACTCTGGAACCATTCATTGTTGCTGTGTGTGTGTGTTTTATGACATATGTTTTAATCATTTATACATTTTTTTGGCACGCCTGTCTGCAAACATGTAAACATAGAACATGAAAGGACTGTGCCTTGCATATTTAAACATACCAAGTATTCAGGCAGCCTCTTGTACATGTTAGGTACTCAGTTAATATTTGTTGACAACGATGTGAGCACTTCACAGATATTTCTAGATGGATTAAAGTTAGAAGACAGGGTGACTGTTAGAGTTTGGCTAGCAGGCACAAAGAAAAGCTGGTAAAAGTTTTTTTAAAACTTTCAAAAATATGTACTTTATTTCCTATTTGGTTCTGCATAGCCAACCTTGATTTTTTTTTTTTTAATTGTTGTTATTGTTTTGTCTAAGACAGTAGTTGTCAACCAGGGGTGATTTCCTGCTCAGGACATTTGGCAATGTCTAGGGACATTTTTGAGGGTTACAACAGGAAGACAGGAAGAAGGCTGGTAGTACGTAGAGACCAAGGATGCTGCTAAACATCCCTCAATTCGCTGGCCACCTGCCACAGCAAAGAACTGTGTGGTCCCAAACATCAGTAGTGCTGAGGTTGAGAAAGGTGGAGTCAGAATCGTCCTTTGAAGCTGCAGCACTATTCTGAACTAGATCTATATTGTGTCATCGTCCGGGGACCGTTCACCCTCCACAGTCCTCTGGTTTTCTTTCTGGTACTCGAGGGTGGGAAGTAGTCATTCACTCATGAATTTTATTCATCTATTTCCCTGATAGTCACAGATCTTAAAACAATTCTTGTCACATGGTGAAGGGATTGGAGAGTGACAGTTGTTAATGATATTATTTATAGATTATCCTCTTGGTAACTTGACCTTAAAATACCGTGATCTTGATAATGTGAGATGCTTTACTTTCAGGGTGAAAACCAAGACAGCCGCCAAATATGGCCTTTCCGCCCAGCCCCGCCTGGTGGATATCATTGCTGCCGTCCCTCCTCAGTATCGCAAGGTCTTGGTTCCCAAGTTAAAAGCGAAACCCATCAGAACTGCCAGTGGGGTGAGTGATTCGACTCATGAGGTATCGACACACTGGGTATCTGTTCTGGCGGAAGTCCCTGCCCCATGTAACACCCGTGTAGTGAGGTAGAGGTTGGGGATTCTGACTAATGAAGTCCCCATATTAGGATATGTGCTGGAGTGGAGACCTGTGCTGAATGCAAGGAGAGCAGAGAGAGAAAAAAAATATAATTGTGATTAAAGGAGTAGATGATGTTTTGACCTCTTTAAAAATATAGATTTAGGCTTGGTGACAATCACAACAGGATAAATGTTGGCCATCTTAAGCTGGTAGGTTTCAATATAGTTGATGCTTATGAAAGGTACTTTTGAAAGGTAGTTAATGGTGCAAAGTAGTTCTATATATGGTCATTATGAGCACTGTGGAAGTCCAGAGGACAGCGATGTCCCTGCAGCAAAAGGGGCTGGGGTAGGCCCAGTAGAAAGCACAGAGCTTGCTTGACCCATAAGCCAAGAAGAGCAGGCTTGAAGCGTCATGGGAGCAAGGACACAGGGGCTAAGGCACAGAGGTAGAAATGACAGGAAGGGTGTGGTGCACACAGGGAATAGTGAGTATGCCAGACCGAAGGGCGTTAACAGTTCAGGGGAGTAGGACTGCGCATTGAACAGGTAGTTTGGGATCAGCTTGTAAAAATCTTAAGTGTCTGGCAAAGCAGCTAGATAATAGGAAACAAAAGTTTTGAAAAAGGTAGTAATATGAACAAAGTAGATTTTCAGAAAATTAATTTGGATACAACATGCAGGGTAGTTTGGAGACAAAAAGACTAGACACTCTTGGTATGATCTCAGTATGCAGTGTTAAGGATTGAGTTAGGATGGAGACTCTAGGATGAAAAAAGATGAGTGTGAGATACATGCACGGAAATGGATAGAATTAAGACCCTCCTAACATATGGTCCCCAGCACCAAATTTTGTTCCTTAATGTGATCCCACGAGTTCTTTCTGTTATTTGAATTGGGATATTATATTCCAAGCAGCTTGTGTTGACTTGGTGACCGTATCTCCTGGATCACCTTACGTTTGTGGCTAATTAAACCCTAAAACTTTTACATACAATGTACCACCAAACCTCATATCCTCTTCTTTGTATTTAAATGTTTTTGTTTTGTTTTGTTTGTTTGTATCTAGTGTAAAAAGCTTGTTGGCCAGGCACGGTGGCTCATGCTTGTAATCCCTGCACTTTGGGAGGCCGAGGTGGGTGGATCACGAGGTCAGATCGAGACCATCCTGACTAACACGATGAAATCCCGTCTCTATTAAAAATACAAAAAAAAAAAATTAGCTGGGCAGGGTGGCGAGTGCCTGTAGTCCCAGCTACTCGGGAGGCTGAGGCAGAAGAATGGTGTGAACCCGGGAGGTGGAGCTTGCAGTAAGCTGAGATTGCGCCACTGCACTCCAGCCTGGGCAACAGAGCGAGACTCCTTCTCAAAAAAAAAAGCGTGTTAAGAAAAACTGATAGTCCATGCCCCTCACCTCCCTTTTTCTACCCTAGGGCAACCATTTTTAACTCTTAGCCAATTTCTTTAGCATTAACTTCCATATCCTTAAGTAAAATAACATTTTTTATATAATAGATAAGTCTTGACTTTTTCTTTTTTTTCCCTGAGACAGAGTCTTGTTCTGTCGCCCAGGCTGGAGTGCAGTGGCATGATCTTGGCTCACCGCAACCTCTGCCTCCCAGGTTCAAGTGATTCTTCTTCCTCAGCCTCCCAAGGAGCTGGGATTACAGGCATGCGCCACAATGTCCAGCTGATTTTTGTATTTTTAGTAGAGACAGGGTTTCACCATGTTAGCCAGGCTGGTCTCGGACTCTTGACCTCAAGTGATCTGCCTGCCTCAACCTCCGAAAGTGCTGGGATTACAGACATGAGCCATTGTGCCTGGCCGACTTTTTACGGTTAAGCATTATGTGTGGGTTTGCCACTAAAGAAGACAGAAACTTAGCAACCTTTCAGCCTGGTAAACCGAGGCTTCTGCGATACCACCCTCTCTGTTTCTCCTTCTGTCTTTGATCATTTCTGTCCTTTCTTGGAGGGCTACCCTTGTGCTTGCCTCTAAAAGTTGGTGTTTTCTGTCATCCTGGGCCCATTGTGTTGGGTGCTTTACATGCTTTCTTTGGTAACCTCATCCATTTGACAATTTTAGTATTGCTGTATGCTGACTCCCAGCATGAACCATTCCCTGAGCTTCAGACTCCTGGCAGATTGTCAGTTAGGCATCTGTCCTTTGACTGCCTAAGAACCTCCTGAAGTGTAACATAACCAAAACTAATACCAGACTTGCTTATTCACCTTTCCTGTCCATGTTAGTTCATAGTACCACCGTGCACTCAGTTTCCAAAAAATGTGAAATGCATTCTCCGTTCCTACTGCCACTGGTAGGAATGCTTTGGCCTTTATTATTTCTTGTTTAGATTATTTCAGTAATTTCCTTACTCGTCTACTTTGTCCTACCTGCATGAAATTCATCTTTAACAGAGTCACAAGAGTGATCTATTGAAAGTATCAGAAACACACAGCTGGTGGCCATCCCCTATCTACTGCCATTCTCACCTCTGTGCTTTTATTCTTGCTGTTTCTCTGATGGTGCTTTGTTTATTTTATACAGTAGTTTTAGGTTTACAGAGACAGAAAATTTTATATACTTCCTCTGGTGCCTTCATCCCTACTCCAGTTTCCCTATTATTAATATCTTGCATTGTTTGGTACATTTGTTATAATTGATGAACCAATATTGCTGCATTATTATTAACCAAAAGCCTGTAGTTACGTTAGAATACACTCTGTGTTCTACATTCTATAGGTTTTGCCAATGCATAATGTCATGTATCCACTATTACAGTGTCATATGAAATAGTTTCACTGCCCTAAAATCTCCTATTTGTGGCCGGGCGCGTTGGCTCATGCCTGTAATCCTAGCACTTTGGGAGGCTGAGGCGGGCAGATCAGCTGAAGTCAGGAGTTTGAGACCAGCCTGGCCAACATGGTGAAACCCCGTCTCTACTAAAAATACAAAAATTAGCCGGGCGTGGTGGCGGGCGCCTGTAATCCCAGCTACTGGGGAGGCTGAGGCAGGAGAATAGTTTGAACCCAGGAGGCAGAGGTTGCAGTGAGCCGAGATAATGCCATTGCACACCAGCCTGGGTGACAGAGCGAGATTCTGTCTCAAACAAACAAACAAAAAGCTCCTATTTGTCCCTCTCTCCATGTTCTAGATGTAACCTGACTACCACTGATTGTTTTATTGTCTTTAATAAAGTTTGCTTTTTCCAGAGTGTCATGTACAGTAATTGGAATCATACAGCCTTTCCACTTAGCAATATGCATTGAAGTCTGCCATGTCTTTTTGTGACTTGGCAGCTCATTCTTTTTTTTTAATTGCTGAATGATATTCCATTGTATGGATGTACCATTATTTGCTTATTCATTCACCTATTGAAGGACATCTTGGTTGCTTCCAGTTTTTGGCAGTTTTAAACAAAGCTGTGTGAAAGTTTTTGTGTCCACCTACATTTTCAGCTTACTTGAGTAACTGTCAAGAAGTGCAACTGGTGGATCATATAGTAAAACTATGTTTCACTTTGTAAAAAACTGCAAACTCTTCCAGCGTGGCTGCACCATTTTGCATTCCCACCAGCAATGAGTGAGCGCTCTGATGCTCCACATCCTTGCTAACACTTGGAGATGTCGGTGTTTTGGATTTTATTTAATTAATTAATTTATTTTGAGGCAGGGTTTTGTCCTGTCACTGAGGCTAGAGTGTGGTGGCATGATCACAGCTCACTGCAGCCTCAACCTCCCAGGTTCAAGCTATCCTCCCACCTCAGCCTCCCAAGTAACTGGGACAATAGGCATGCACCACCACACCAGCTAATTTTTGTGTTTTTTGTAGAGACAGGGTTTCACCACGTTACCTAGGATGGTCTTGAACTCCTAGGCTCAAGGGATCCTCCCACCTTGGTCTCCCAAAGTGCTGTGATTGTAGGCGTGAGCTATGGTGCCCAGCCAGTGTTTTGGATTTTAGCCATTCTCGTAGTCGAACAGTGGTATCTCCTTGTTGTTTAGTTTGTAATTCCCTAATGACATGATGTTGAGCATCTTCGCGTATACTTATTTGCCACTGTATATCTTCTTTAGTGAGATACCTATTCACATCTTTTGCCCTGTTCTTAATTGGGTGTTTTCTTACTAGGTTTTAAGAGTTCTTTGTATATTTTAGCTGGAAATGCTTTATCAGGTACCTGTTATTTAGATATTTTCTCCCAGTCTGTGGCTTGTCTTTTCATTGTCTTTCTCAGAGCACAACTTTTAAATATAGACAATTAGGTCCGTAACCCATCTTGAGTTTGTATTTGAGTTCGTGTTTGTGTTTTCCTTGAAACACCATGGTTGTTAACTTGGATACATTACTGTCATCTAAGCCTCAGACCTCACTTAAATTTCACCAGCTGTTTCAATAACGTCCCACAGAACCTAGTTCAGAATCACCTGTTGCATTTAGTTGTCATATCTCGTTAGTTTGGACATTTCCTTTGTCTTTTTTGGACTCCATTATCTTAACACTTTTGAAGATTTCAGGCAAGTTATTTTGTAGCACGCCCCTCAATGTGGGTTCATCAGCTGTTTCCTCATTATGAGATTCAGGTTACGCGTCTTCAGCCTGTGCATCACAGAAGCGGCACTGCGTTCTTCTCGTCGTCTCCCATCCAGTGGTGCGTAGGTTCGGCTTTCCTATCACCGATGTTTCTCATTTTGATCAAGGTGCTGTCCACCAGACTTACTCTCTGTCAAGTTATTTTTTTCCACTTTGTATTAAGAAGTGTTGTATGGAGAAATACTTAGAAACTAGGTAAATATCCTGTTTCTCATCACATACCCAGTTCACTCCTTTATTTGTGTGAAGGAATTAATGGTTTCCTATTTGATGGGTTGTTATATTTGGTGGGTTGTTATCTGTTACTATCACTATTTATTTTGATGCACAAATTATTGCAGATTTGACCGGTGGGAGTCTTTTCAAGGTGATTTCTATGTCTTTTTAAAAGTCCTCATCATTATTTGAGCAGTTTCTAGCTTTCTGGCACAATTATATGTTCCAGGCTTGGCCAGACATGGTGGCTCATGCCTGTAATCCCAGCACTTTGGGAGGCTGAGCTGGGTGGATCACCTAAGGTCAGGAGTTCGAGACCAGTCTGGCCAACAGGGCGAAACTCTGTCTCTACTAAAAAGAAATACAAAAAATTATCCGGGCGTGGTGGCACATGCCTGTAATCCCAGCTACTTGGGAGGCTGAGGCAGGGGAATTGCTTGAATCCAGGAGGTGGAGGTTGTAATGAGCTGAGCTGAGATCATGCCATTGCACTCCAGCCTGGGCAACAGAGTGAGACTCTCTCTCAAAAAAAAAAAAAAAAAAAGAAAGAAAGAAAAGGAAGAAAAATGTCCCAGGCTCATCTTAGATTTTCTTTGCTCCAGCCCTGGAATCAGCCATTTCCCCAAGGAGCCCTGGTTCCTTTTAGTGGAGAAGGATATTTAGAAACTAAGACCTGAGTCCTAGGTGTGCTTACTGCTGTTAGGGTGTTGCTGCTGCCAGACTCTCTCAGTGGTCCAAGCGAGGACATATATATGTATAGCTGCATACATACATGCTGACATACATGTAACACATTTCCATTTGTATTTATTTATCAGTCTACCATATGTTGAACACTTTGATTGACCACAATACCTTTAATTCCACCCAGCCCACAGAGTTCATTCTGCTTCTCTCTCTTTCCATGTTTATAGCTACTTCTCTGATAGTGAGAAGCCTGGCTTGCGTAAATGGCCAGATTTGACCAAGTGCCCTGGATGTAACCAGTCTTGCATCTCTGCCACTGCCTCCTGTCCTCACCTCGCTGAGGCTCTGTCAGACCCCTCTGAGGTTATTTACACCCAGACCCTGAAACATGAAGCTGTTAGTTTAATAGTCCCTGCTGCAAATATTGAGATCCAGTGTGTTCATGAGGCGTTTGAGTCACAAACGTTAGGTTTATATATAATTTCATAGAATTGCATGAAGTAATTTTTTTTCTTACAGGCTATTTAGTAAGACAATCAGAGAGAGAAAGACTAAGAATCGCTGTGGCTTTAACAATTAATTTATTATTTTGTACTTAATTTATTGTAAAATGGAATATAAATTCACATATATAATACATATGGACAATTTAAAGATGATTAATATTGAACAGAGATCGCTCTCGTACCCAGTGCCCAGCTTAAGAAATACAGCCTCGTCAATACCTTTGAAGCCCCTTCTTGCCACTCTCTGGTTGCATTCCTCTCTTTCCTTCTGAGGGATAACCACTCTGTGGAGTTTTGTATGAATTATCCTATAATAGCTGTTTTATTCATCTTTCTTTTATAGATTGCTGTTGTGGCTGTGATGTGCAAACCCCACAGATGTCCACACATCAGTTTTACAGGAAATATATGTGTGTAAGTATGGTGATTTTTTAAATTGTATGTGTGTGTGTTTTAATTAAACTAAATATGCTCCCTTGAGCCCTTAGTCAGTACATGCTGGTAATATTTAAAACTTCGACTTAATAGATTTATAGATTACTCCTTTCAAACAAGCAACCATTGGTAGATATTTTAGTGCTTTAAAATTGGAATATATGAGGCCGGGTGCAGTGGCTCACGCCTGTAATCCCAGCATTTTGGGAGGCTGAGGCAGGTGGATCATCTGAGGTCAGGAGTTTAAGACCAGCCTGGCCAGCACCGTGAGACCCCGTCTCTACTAAAAATACAAAAATTAGCTGAGCATGGTGGCATGCGCTTCTAGTCCCAGCTACTTGAGAGGCTGAGGCAGGAGAATCGCTTGAACCTGGGAGGTGGAGGTTGCAATGAGCCGAGATCATGCCACTGCACTCCAGCCTGGGCGACAGAGTGAGACTCCATATCAAAATAAATAAAATTGGAACATATGAATATTTTAATTTGTTGCAATATACAATTTTAAAAATGTAGGTTATGGAACTCAAAACAGTAGACATAGGGATATGCAGCTCAAAACAGCACATTCTGTTAAACTCATAAATGAAACATGGGAATATGAGCTGCCTAAATTCCACGTCAGAAATTTAAAATGAATTTGGATCAGAAACTTATCAAAATAAAAAATTATCCTTATACGTAACCTTTAGATTTCTCAAACTCACCTATTTGAGAGAATTAGCAGAAGAGTTTGCATGATTCAGGGTAGGAAGATAAAAAGGGGGAAAGATTTTCTTGAGTGTGGTTCCCAAGAGAACACTGAGTATTGATTCAAACTTAGGAAAACTTCATTTCTGTTATTTGCCCCTAAAAGCTTAAACCTCTGAAATAATCACAACTGCAGTATTTTCAAAATGGGTGTAATAGTGTCCCTTTACATATTTATCTTATTTACTTCTTGGTAGAAAATACGTTATTTACAGATACTGCAGAGGTAGATTCTTCTGTTAGGATTTGAAAAGGAAGCTCGTTTGTTATCAGGATTCTTTGGAGATGATAGATGCTTGGAACTAGCTGGTTGAACTCAGTTTTGCATCTGACATTCTTGTTCTTTTGTTGTACTGGCAGATACTGCCCTGGTGGACCTGATTCTGATTTTGAGTATTCTACCCAGTCTTACACTGGCTATGAGGTACAGTAACTTTGAGGCTGTCCTGATGAAATGTTGCATCATGCTTTACCTGTAGTATGGTTTTACCAGTACTGACTTTCTGACAATTTTTTGTTTTTGTTTTTTTCTGATTATAAAAGCTGTTCATTCACCAAATATTTGCCAGTGTCTACTAGTGCCCTATATTGTTCTAGCCGCTAGAGAAATACTTACATAAGCACTTCTTATCCTAAACGCTGTTCTAAGTGCTTTACAACTGTAAACCTTATTGCAGTGTTTTGAAGATAGACACTATCATGATCGCAGTTTGCCAATCAGGAAACTGGGGCATAGCAGGCTTAAACAGCTGGCCCAAAGACACACTATTAGTAAGTGGCAAGCAGGTTTCGAACTCTGTGCTGCTCACCACTACATTGTACTGTCACTTTAGCAGTGGAAAATGGACAGGGTCCCTTTGTCTTGTGGAATTTACTTTTTTTTTTTTTTTTTTTTTTTTTTTTTGAGATGGAATCTCACTCTGTTACCCAGGCTGGAGTGCAGTGGCATGATCTCCTTCACTGCAATCTCCACCTCCCAGGTTCAAGTGATTCTCCTGCCTCAGCCTCCCAAGTCGCTGGGACTACAGGCAAGCACCACCACGCCCAGCTAATTTTTATATTTTTAGTAGAGACAAGGTTTCATCTTGTTGGCCAGCCTGGTCTCGAACTGCTGACCTTAAGTGACCCGCCTGCCTCGGCTTCCCAAAATGCTGGGATTACAGGCATTAGCTACTGTACCCAGCCTGGAATTTATATTTTAATAATGGAAGGTAGACAGTAAAGAAACAAGAAAAAGTATCAGGCACTCAAAAAATGCTAAGTAGAGATGTGAAATCAAGTAAGGTGATGGCAGCTGAGATGGTTTAGCTGTGGTCGTTAGGAAGGGATTCTGTGAAGTGAGATTGAAGTTGAGTCTGAATGACAAGAAGGACCTAGTCCTAAGAATATGTGGAAGGGGCATTCCTAGCAGAGAAGTCACTAGAATAAGGCCCAAGGAAGGAAAGACATGGGGGTGTTGTGCAGTGCAACAGGTGAGGGAAGCATGAGGCTGGGAGTGCAAATGAGCTGGGGTTTGTAAGCAAAGGTAAGGAGTTTCCATTTTAGTGTAGGAGTCATGAGAAGCTATCAGGATTTAAGGCAGGGGAATGATACAATCCGATTTAGGTTTTTTGAAAGATCGTTTTGATGGCCATGTAGAGAAAGGGTTAGAGTGGAGACCAGAAAGAAGGCAGGAGGCCAGTGAGGTGCTTTTGAAGGAGTCACCCTCCTCAGAACATCTCAGAAGCCAGGAAACCTTGTGACTTTTTTCTCATATATGTTTTCATTTTTTTTTCCTGTTTTCTAGGGTTCATATTTTTTAAAATACAAGAGGAATGATTTCGTGAAAAGGCTTCCTCTCATTCCTATCCCCTAGCCACTCTTTTTTACTCCTCCCCCTACCAGTTAGTGTTGTTTGTTATTTCCTCCCCATCCTTCAGGGATATTTTAGGGAATACAGCATACACAGGTTGCCTATCCCTTATGTGAAATGCTTGGGACCAGAAGTGTTTCAGATTTTGGATTTTTCTGGATTTTGGAATATTTGCATATACATAATGAGAAATCTTGAGAGTGGAACCCGAGTCTGAACATGAGATTCATTTTGGGTTTATGTACACCTGATACACCTAGCCTGAATTAATTTTATACAATATTTTTAATAATTTTGTGCATGAAACAAGGTTTGTGTTAAATATTTATATGTGGAATTTTCCACTTATGGCATCATGTTGGCACTCAAAAAATTTTGAGGTTTGTAGCATTTTTGATTTTTGGATTAGGGATACTCAACCTGGACATATTCTTTATTCGACTGATTCTATATAAGGTAGCATATCAGAGTCCTCTTTCACTTTGCCTTTTATTTTACAATATCTTAGTGAACATTTTATGTCAGTACATTGTTTCGTGGCTGTAGAGTATTCCACTGTATGATGATAGCCATTACAAACTGTGTGGTATTTTAGAAGCTTATTTAAAAGTTACTTTATTATGTTATTCTGGTATATGTATGCACATCTGTGTCTGTGAGCAGAACACTTTGGTGGCTCTGGGATTCCAGAAGTGTTTATACAAAAGACAGATGTGATCCAAGGAGACACCCTGCTGTTGAGGTGTTTATGACAGCGTGGGTGGACACCTGCCAGATGCGATTCAGGACATTATTTTGAACCCTGACAAGACTGAGAAAAATTAATGGGGGTACAAGCCATGTTTTCAGTGTTTGGAACCATGGAGAGTTTTTTTTTTAAATACAGTCCTTTTGAAACTACTTTTTATTTTTAATTCAATGTGGGCATAACGATATTTTTCTCTTCTAGCCAACCTCCATGAGAGCTATCCGTGCGAGATATGACCCTTTCCTACAGACAAGACACCGAATAGAACAGGTACATTTTTAAAAAACATGTTTCTTAAAAATTAGGTGTTTATACTTAGTAAGAAGCCATTGTTGCTTGATTCAAATTGAACCTGAAATAAGAACAAAAAAGGTGTTTTTCCTCTTTGTAAGTTTTCAATATCCATTTGAGGGAGGGAGAATTTGCCATGCCTAGCAAGGTCAAAAACACTACTTTCTTTAAAGACTGTATTTATTGTTTAAGGGTTTTATATTCTCTAAGTTTTTTTGAATTTGTAGAAACTCATTTGTAGTATGAAATTTGTGGAATAAAGATGTATGAAAGTTCTTAGACAATGGGTGGGTGTGTTGACTTTTGATTTCCAAAAGTCAGATTAAGAAGTATTTTGACTGGCCATGCGCAATGGCTCATGCCTGCAATCCCAACCCTTTGGAAGGCTATGACAGCAGGTCACTTGAGCCTAAGAGTTCGAGACCAGCCTGGGCAACATAGCTAAACCCCATCTACAAAAAATATAAAAATTAGCATGGTGTGGTGGTGTGCACCTGAAGTCTTAGCTACTTGGAAGGCTGAGGTGGAAGGATCCCTTGAGCCCAGAAGCTCAAGGCTGCAGTGAGCTGTGATCATCCCACTGCACTTCAGCCTGGGTGACACAGCAAGAACCTGTCTCAAAAAGAAGTATTGTGACAGATTTGTTGGGTGGAAATAGGAAATTTCCTACAAAGGAGTACAAAGAACTAGTCGGGGTATGGCATTGTTCTATATCATGGTCATGGTGGTGGTTACGTAACTCTAAATATCTATCAGCTCTCATCCATTGTACACTTAAAGTTAGCGGATTTTATCGTATTTAAATTATACCTCAGTATGGTTGACTAAAAACAAGTACTATGTACATGACCTTGCAGTGTTCAAGAAATCTGAACGTTAATACAGATTTCCTCTATTTACAAGTTTATTTTAAACTTGTCCAATTTAAAAAATGTAAAGCACTGTCCATAGTTGTAATAGTAATGTATAGTAGGCACATCCAAGTCTAAAGTAGATAGTGATACATAACCATAGTGGATAAGTTGTCTCTGGATTTGTTTATTGGCTTATTGGTGAATACTGTTCAGTTTTAATATCCACTTTGCTGTCACCCAAGCATATGAGGAACAGGATTGTCGGTGACAGGAGAGGACCCCATCTGGGGGAGCCCACATTTTTCCAAACAGTGGGTTCTAAACTGACCTTTGCTTCAATTTCTTTTTGAGCTATGATAGTTAATTTATTTAAAATGTAAAACTATTGAGCATGAAATGCTTATGTTTACCAAAAAAGGAGCATAGTTTACAAGATTTAGAAACAAACATAGAGCAGTGATTCTTTTCTTAAATGCAGTAGAATTACCTGAGTAACTTCTCCAAAACGTGTCAGATCTTCACCTCGGAGTTTCTGATTAAGTCTGCTTTGAGGTCCTAGCAAGATATTTTAAAAAACTACTAGGGTAATTTTGATGAGTATCTCTTGTAAGGAACCATAGATATAGAAATAGAGTATTCTTTTAGTGTCGATATATGTACACACATGCATATATATAGTTTTTCTGTATACATTTTTTGCCATTTTCAGAAATTAGTGTTAATTTCAATACCTATTTTTAAAAATTAGAATCTTGGCTTATTGTAGTCAACAAAATGAAAGATTTGTATCATTCTCTCCCCTAATAGAGGAGACCTAATTTTTTTTTTTTTTTTAAACAGTGTCACTCTTGTTGCCCAGGCTGGAGTGCAGTGGCACAATCTTGGGTCGCTGCAACCTCCACCTCCTGGTTCAAGTGATTCTCTTGCCTCAGCCTCCAGAGTAGCTGGGATTACAGGCACGTCTGGCTAATTTTCGTATTTTTAGTAGAGACGGGGTTTCACCATGTTGGCCAGGCTGGTCTCGAACTCCTGACCTCAGGTGATCTGCCAGCCTGGTCCTCCTAAGTGCTGGGATTACAGGCATGAGCCACCGCACCTGGCCTGAATATTTCATTTTAATCAGACTTTCACTTTTTTTTAGAAAGCAGACTTGAAGTGCCTCCTGTGCCTAGAATCATCCATCAATTTTAGACTGCTGTCTTGATTTTTCTTTCTAATCTATTCTTTTTTTCTTCCATTACATCAGATCCTTATTATGTTACATAATCATTCATGTATCATCGTTGACCATAAATGCCACCTTTTTGTCACCTAGGCTTACCACCAAGTCTGACATAAAATACATGATCAATAAATACTTACTATTTTGCATATTGTATTATATTTGTCTTTACTGCTTTCTAGTTTATATTCTTCATGTTTTTAAATTTCCACTTTGTAGGTATTCAAGTCAAGCCTCTTATTTGTTATTTTATATTCTCATTCTCCCTCCTTATTTGAGTTGTACTCACTTTTTTCTTTCAGACTTGAGCCTATTTTTTATCCACAGAATTAGCTAAGTGTGTTTCATTACTTCTGATTTTTAAACTGTACTGATGAAAACACTGCAAAATAAGAGATTTGCAATGCCTTCTTAGAGTAGTTCCTTATGCTTATATCATTCTAATGCTGATGAATTTGTCTTTCAGTTAAAACAACTTGGTCATAGTGTGGATAAAGTGGAGTTTATTGTGATGGGTGGAACGTTTATGGCCCTTCCAGAAGAATACAGAGATTATTTTATTCGAAATTTACATGATGCCTTATCAGGACATACTTCCAACAATATTTACGAGGCAGTCAAGTAAGAAATTCTTATTTTATCATAGTCTCCAGAGTGGTTGTCAGTTTATGCTCCTAGCAGTAGTCTATGAGAATGCCTTCTGCCCTGCATCCACATTCTTACTTCTCATAATCTTTCTCATTTCATGGGAAAGGATTATTTCAGTGAAAATAATGCTTTTGCTGAAATAATCTTTTCCAGTGAAAGTAATCCTTTCACTGAAATAATCCTTTTAAAGAAAAAATGAATACAGTTTGTTGACATAGTAGTATTCTCAAATAGAGAGATTGGCCAAATATGGTCCATGAATGTCTTTTCAGCCTTAGGCTGGTCTAAATGACAGTAGTTTTGATTGGCCTGATTGAGTTTTTCAGCCCAGCCAAGAAGGGGGCTGGGAGTATTTTAGCTGCTGTAAAATCAGCAAAACAAGGTACTGTTATTTAAAAACCTAATTTAGAGTAAATATTTCATAATTATTAAATAATAACTTTATGATTGGGATCTTAGTCTGTGTTGTGCTGCTGTAACAAAATATCTGAGACTAGGTAATTTATAATGCACAGAAATTTATTGGCTCACAGCTTTGGAGGTAGGGAAGTCCAATGTCAAGGTGCTGGCATCTGGCAAGAGCCTTCTTACTACGTCATCACGGCAAAAGGCAAGAGAAACAAAAAGCGGACCAATTCACCCTTTTATAATGGCATTAATCTTACCCAGAAGGTCAGATCGCCTCTCAGAGGTCCCACCTGTTAATACTGTTACAATGACAGTTTCAACATGAGTTTTAGGGGACAAACTCATGTTTGTCGAATCATGTGTTATTCAAACCCCAAGTTAATTTACTCATTTTGAATTCTAGTTGACAAAATTTTGCATTATTTTGACACCTTGTTTTTAGCAAGAAGAATACTACAGGTTAGTATGTAGTTCAGTGATTTAAGAAGTGAAAGTCTTAAAATAGTTTTTGTTTTCAGGAGTTGCAGGAACACCTGGACAGTTACTATTTTCCTTATTTAACAAATCCTTCTTGAGGGCCCACTAGATACTATGTGCTGTTTTAGATACTGGAAAGTGGTGATATTTAGGCCGAGACCGGAAGTACAAGGAGGAGTTAGGCCAACAGCAGAAAAGATAAAATAAAGGCCCTGAAATGGGAAACAGCTTGGGGTGTTCTAGGGACAGAGAGGAAGCCAGCATGGTTAGATCCTGTGTTAATCCATTTGTGTCACTATAAAGGAACACCTAAGACTAGGTAAGTTAAAAAGAAAAGAGGTTTAATTGGTTCCAGTTCTACAGGCTTCACATGAAGCATAGTGCTGGCATTTGCTTCTGGTGAGGCCTCAGGAAGCTTCCAGTCATGGTGGAAGGTGAAGGGGAGGCAGTATATCACATGACGGGTGCAGGGAGGTGCCACACTCTTTTAAACAACAAATCTCACTTGAAACAACTGAGCGAGAACTCACTTATCACCAAGGAGATGGTGGTAAGCCATTTATTTATGAGGAATCCAGCCCCAGGACCCAAACACCTCCCACCAGGCCACACCTCCAATATTGGGGATCACGTTTCAACATAAGATGTGGAGGGGACAAACACCCAAACCATGTCAGATCCCAGTGAACAAGAGAAAAAACGTCATGAGATGGGGTTGAAGTGTTAGGTAAGGGCCAAGATACATGCTTTTAAGGAGTTGAAATTTTATTTGAAATGCAGTAGGGAGCAGATGAAGGAGAAGTAGCATGTTCTGGTTAACAGGTAGGGTCATTCTGGCTACTGTCTGGCTAATGGATTAGAGGAGTACCAGGGTGAAAGTGGGAAACCAGATAGGAGGCCATCTGATCACATCCATCCCTGCTCAGATGGGGGTGGCAGCAGTGGTGATGGAGAGGAGATTGAGATGGGGGTAAGAGAAAAGAAGGGATCAAGCCTGACACTAAGGTTCTGGCTGTCAGAAATGGTAGGAAGGTAGGGTAGAGCTGTATACTGAGGTGGGAAAGATAGCAGGAAGAGCAGAGAAAATCTCAGTGGGAGAAAATCAAGAGTTCTGTTTTGGGTGTGTGAAGTTTGAAAAGCCTGTGATACATTCAAGTGGAGATGTCGGTGGGCTCTGAATACTAGCGAAGTCTGAGCTGACGGTACGAAACTGGGGATTATCAGCTCATAGGTAACATTGACAACCATGTAAATGGAGGAGACCACCTCATGGGAGAGTTGTGGATCTCCAAGGTATACTAAGTGAAAAGCAATTTTTAGAGCAATTCTTATAGTATGATCCCATTATTTGTGTGTTCATGCACATACACACATATAAATGCATAGAAATGCATAGAAACACACATATAAATGCATAGAAACACACATATAAATGCATAGAAAAGGCGGCAGAATAATGGTCATCATAGACCTTAGAGCTGAGGAGGAAAGGACATGGAAAATGGCAGCAAAGGAGGATATTTACATTTGCTCCATATACAGTGGGCCAGGTGTTGTCATGGGTGTTTAATATTCACTTATTTAATACTCATAGTAAGCCTTTGAGTTAAGTGTTCAGATTATCCCTGTTTTACAGGTGAGGAAGCTGAGGCACAGAGAGATAAGCAATTTGCCCAAAGTTGCAGAGGTGGTTGGTGGTAGAGTGGGATATAAATCCCAGGTAGCTTTGCTTTCAGAGCCTAACTTTGCAAGCTGTGCTAGGTGTCAGAATGTGAGTATGTCTGTATGTATGTGCACATGTGTGTGCACATCATCAGAGCTTGAAGATCTTGGAAGGAATATGGCCTGTTTTTCCTTGTCCTCCTTCCCTACCACCCTCAGGCTTTTCTCTGGCTTCTCTTTTATATGGGGTGGGGGTTTCATATAGCTAATTATAAGGTTGTTCAAATAGTGCCACCTCTTAAGATTTTTTGTGTAGGACCAAATTTTGAATAGACCTAAGAGTGGTTTTTATTATCCTGTAAGTAAAGCAGTTCTTGGCACATAGTAAGCACAAGTAAATGCGTGAATGAATTTTGAATGAATGAACAGTTAGCTAATGACCTGGGTAGGGTTGCCTCTTGGAATTGGGGGCAGCCACATCTTTTTGTGCCCTCCCTACTCCCCCTACCCCCTTAACTTCCTTTGTTCTCCTTGGGTTTGTAAAAGTGAAAAGAAGAGAGGAGCTTTTTCATAAAATTTAATACCAGGGGTAGCTCAAAGAGCCCATGTGAAAGGTTTGGCAGCTGGGAGAGTTTGTGTGGACAGCAGCCTACTTCTGTTTGATTGACTCTAGGGAATGCAACAGGTGAATTCTGTGTCCGTGTGTCTGGACCTGTAGCATTGTGATCTCTTCCTCTTACAGGGGCTTTAGTAATAGATGAGATGGCGACTGCATTGTTACTGCTTGTTCAAAACTGATCAAGAGGCCGGGCGTAGTGGCTCACGCCTATAATCCCAGCCCTTTGGGAGGCCGAGATGGGCAGATTGCTTGAGGCCAGGAGTTCGAGACCAGCCTGACCAACATGGCGAAACTTCTTCTCTACTAAAAATGTAAAAATTAGCTGGGCATGGAGGCTGGTGCCTCTAGTCCCAGCTACTTGGGAGGCCGAGGCACAGAAACACTTGAACCCAGAAGGCAGAGGTTGCAGTGAGCCAAGATTGCACTACCGCACTCCAGCCTGGGCGACAGAGTGAGACTGTGTCTCAAAAAACAACAAAAAAACTGATCATTAATATGAGTCATACTTAGTAAACGCTGAAATCTTCAAACTTTAGAGGAGTAATGATATCATCCAGCTAATTACTCTTAATAATACTGAAAAATCAAACTATACCTTAGATAAAATGTGATTGAGGAAAAACAACCTTTATTAGTTCAAAGCCAGGAGACGGGAATGGCATCAGAAGGTTCTCTCAGAGGGTTGCTGACCACAACTCATTCAGCTCTGAAAATTCCCTGGCAGGGACATCTATCAAGATAAGTTTTTCCATGCAAGCTTATATACTTCTGTACTCATTTCTTGGACCTTAATATGTAAGGTCTTCTTATCTTGAAGACCTTACATATTAAGTGGAATTGAGCTGTAAATATCTTAGACTTGCCTCTCCCCCCCGTAAAAATTTGCCACTAAGCTTTTCATCTGCAGTTTGGGTCCCCTGAGGTACATGAAGCAGGCCAACTAAGATCTGCATAGTGAACTTTTAGTATGTATCTAGTTTGACATTTTCATCAATTGAAAGTAAAAATTTTGCTTTATTCTTGGTGTAACATTTTATTTTTGGAGAAATGTTCTAGTGCTAATGGTGCTTGAATGTAAGTTGTCCATCATTGGGTTGAAAATAGGGTTGTCTAATCCAGCGAGCTCAGTGCAGATCATGATGTGTTTGTAGAAAAAGCCCTGTGGAAGAGAAAGCCTCTTTCAGTAATATTCTAGGCAGCGCCAGTGTTGTTTTGTTTCTGTTCTTCAATTTACCTCAAGAGGGCAACAAACACTTTATTTTCAGATAAAAATTTATATATGATTTGGGTCTTCATTGCAACACATTTCATGAATGCCTCTTGAGAAGTAATAAAAGTACAATCTGGGAGCCATAAAACCATCCATAAATTACACTGAATTCTGCCAACACACACTTTAAATGTTTTGCTCTTTTCTCTTAGTCTCTATATTTTTATGAGAAATGGAAAAAAAAAAGACCTGATTTGTGGTGTGTTGTTGCTTTGTTAAGGTAAAGTTTTACTAGAAACACCTCGTAATAGAGTTTGTATTTGTTTTGAGGGAAACTTTGTATTTGGGGAAATAATAGTCTAGTTTGTGCTATAGAACTAGAGACAGAAAGTATTTTCAAGTGTTGGCATAATTGTGAAATAAAAAGCAGCCCAGAGAAGTTGTGGTTTTGACACAGTGTGGCCCTCGGAAATGTTTGGATTTAATCTTGCCCTTCTCTCTCATCCTGCACAGAGTGTATGCGTGAAAACTGGTTGGTTTGCACAGCGTAGCCCACCGCTCTTTGATGTAAGGGGATGAACTTCGTGTTTATTTTACTTTTGTTTTTGCTTGCTGACTACATAGATGTAAACTGACTTTTGTTAGCTTAGCAGGACTTTTTAAAGATTAATTTTAAATTAGGTTAAAAATGATATATTGTGACCTATGAGTCAGCAAGCAGCATTTAAGGTTAACAATCTGTTCACGTTAGGGTCAAGTTTTACTGCTGTGTTGGCTCAGGTGTCCCTGCTATGTTTTCATATGTTGAACCTGATTAAAGTTTTGCTTCTTAAAAGAATAGGAGTTAAGGTAAAGAAAAGCCCCAGCAAGCAGAGCCTGGTTATTATTTATGGCAAGCTAGTAGCAAGCAGTGTGTTATATTTTCTTGCAGATGGAAAAATTGGAAAGTTGAGTGAACAGAGAGTTCAAGGACAAAACAGGTATGGCTTTTGTGAAGGCTCATTAAATCAAGCAAAGTGCTAATCACTCAGTACTATCAGCTGGACTGAGATTCTTCAGTAGTCTCCAGAGAGCAACAATTACTGGTGACTGTCACCGTGTAACAATCAGGCTCTGGAGATGAAAAAGACCGGTAGTGGGATCTGAGTCACCCATTCACTAGAATGCAAATGTTGCCAAATAACTCCAACAACCTTTAAAATAGTTTTATTCCTTTTTAATCAGCTTTGCCCAGAAGCAGTTTTACATTCAATCTTTAATGCTCCTTGGCTGTTTTCACAAGATGCAATTTAAAAGGGTAGTTACCCATTAAAAAGTGAGTGAGTCATACTTTCTCCCTGTGGAATTTTAAATTCATTTCCGTTCCTTCCTCTTCCCCCCACCGCCCCATTAATGAGTTTAAATCCTCCAACTATGTTCTTACCTGTCTTAGAAAAGCTGAAGTGCTAGGTAATGCTGGGTACCAGACCCAGAAGACAATTTCGTAGACTTGCAGAGCTGCAACGGAAGCAAAAGGAACTACAGAGACCCGAGAGTGCCTGACTGTGGCCCTGCTGCCCTGGGTCTTGTTTCTGGCAGGCCTCAGGACCTTCTGCCTTTCTGGGCTTTGACACTGACACTCCCTATCTCTCACTTTTTCTATTGACCTTTTTACTTTCTCTTTTGGTCACCCAGATTTCCATACATGGTGACCAGGATCCTTAACATTGGCCGGAGAACGTAGGATACAATCTTAGTCACTTTGAGAGAATTGATATTGTTTTTCTTTCAGCATTTTATTTAAAACAAACAAAAATTAAACAGTTTTTAGTGAGCATCCATATACCCATCACCTAGATTCTACAATACTTGCTTTATCACATATCTATCAGTTCCACTATCCATTCATCAGTGTCTCTCGCGTGTGCTTACGCTCTCTTTTTTGATGCATTTGATAGTAAGTTGTATGCTTCAGTACACTCCTCCCCGGATACTTCATCATGCATATCACTGACTAGTGTTCACTGTCTGCAGTGTTTTTCTTTCGTAGTAAATTTACATACAGTACAAAACAACTTGTGGCGTTTTATATATATATGAGATATATATGATATATATATGATTGATATATATGATATGTATGATATATGTGATATATACAATATATATGATATATGATATATATATGAAACATATATTAAGTATACCATTTGATTATTTTTGACAAATGCATATACCTGTGCTACAAAGTCCTATTAAGATACAGAATGTCACCATCATCCCAGAAAGTTCGCACATCCCACTTGCCAGTAAATCCTCCCCTGCGCCTCCCAGAGGCAGCCATTCTTCTGATTTTTTTCCCCATCACAGATTAGTTTTGTCTCTTCTAGAACTTCATATAAGTGGAACCATATAGCATACTCTTGTAGGCCTCTCTCACTGAGCATAGTATTTTGAGATTTATCCATGTTGTTGGGTGATTCATTAATTGTTACCTATTTAGTGCTGGGTAGTATTCCATTGTATGCAGAGATCACAGTTTGTTTACCATCCTTCTATTGATAGACGCCTGAGCTGTTTTGTTTGTGGCCATTATGAATAAAACTTCAGTGTACATTCTTGTATAAATCTTTTTGTGGCTATATGTATTTATTTCTCTTGGAGGAATAAATAGACATAGAATTGCTATATAAGTTTAGTTTTACAAGAAACTGCCAGTCATTTTCCCAAAATGGCTCTACTATTTGTACTCCCACCAATAATGTGTGAACATTTGGTTGTACCACATCTTCACCAACATATGGCATTGTCAGTCTTTTTAATTTTAGCCATTCTAGTGGGCGTATAATGGTATCTCGTGGTTTTAGTTTGCTTTTTACTGATGACTAATGATGTTGAACACTTTTTTAGTATGTGCTTATGCTATTTGAGTATATTTCTTTCGTGAAGTATCTATTAAAATCTTTTGCCCATTTTTGATTGGGTGGTTGTATATCCTAGCTGCCAGTCCTTTGTCAGCTCTATATTTTGCAAATTTGAAAACCCAGTCTGTAGCTTGGCTATTTGTTATATTAATGATATATTTTAGCCAAACTTTTTAATTTTGGTAAAGTAGAATTTAGCAGTTGTTTTCTTTCATGGTTATCGCTTTTCTGTATTGTCTCTAATAAACCATTGCACGTTCCCAAGGCACAAAGATATTCTCCTGTGTTTTCTTCTAATTACAGTTTGAGCTTTCACGTACAGGTTTGTGTTCCATCTTGAATTAATTCTTGTGTGTAGTATGAGGTGGGGATCAAGGTTCCTTTTTCCCCGTATAGACATCTAGTTGCTTTAACATCACTTCTTTAAAGATTTTCCTTCCCCATTCGGATTATATCACACCTTTGTTAAAAATAGAAGGACTCAGTAAATGTGGGCTGGGCTCTTTTCTGTTTCATCAATCTGTTTTTCAGTCGTTATGCCAGTGCTACACTGTTTTGATTACTGTGGCTTTTTAGTATATCTTGAAGTCAAGTAATGTGAGTCTTCTAACTTTGTAATTGTTTTTCAAAATTGCTTTAGAAATTCTAGATCCTTTGCATTTCTGTGTAAAATTTAGAATCAACTGGCCAATGCTGGATTTAGAATTGTGTTAAAACTATAGAACAAATGGAAAGAATTGACAATTTATTGCTTCTTCCAATTCATGAACATAGTCTATCTCTCCTTGTATACTTAGGTTTTTAAATTCTCTTAGCAATCTTCATTGTTGAGATTGTGTAAGCCTTTTGTAAACAAATTTTTTCAAAATATTTGTATGTGTTTTGGTGCTACAGTAAATGAAATGTAAATTTCATTTTTAAATTTTATTATTATTATTATTTTTTTTTTTTTTGAATCAGAGTCTCGCTCTGTCGCCCAGGCTGGAATGCAGTGACGCAATCTCAGCTCACTGCAACCTCTACCTTCTGGGCACAAGACATTCTCCTGCCTCAGCCTCCCGAGTAGCTGGGATTACAGGCATCCGCCACCATGCATGGCTAATTTTTGTATTTTTAGTAGAGATGGGGTTTCACCATGTTGGCCAGGCTGGTCTCAAACTCCTGGCCTCAGGTGATCTGCCCACCTCGGCCTCCCAAAGTGCTGGGAGCTGGGATTACACACGTGAGCTACCACACCCAGCCATAAATTTCATTTTTTCAAATTTTTGCTGCATATATATATATATATATATATACAGTTGATTTTTATATATTAATGTTATGTCATAATACCTTACTAAATTCACTACTTAATTCTAAAAGCTATTTTTGTGAAAACGTTAATATTTACTTCCTAAACAATCACGTCATCTGCAAATGCAGTGCATTTTACTTTTCCCTTTTGGATTTGTATGCTTTTCTTTCTCTTGCCTTACTGCACTGCCTAGGACCTTTGGTACAGTGTTAAACAGAAGTGGTAAGAGTGGGCCTCTCTGTCTTGTTCCCAGTTATACAGGGAAAACATTTTTATTTCAGTATTAAGTGCAATGTTGCCTGTGGGTTTTTTATAGTTACCTGTATTAGATTGAATAAGTTTATTGAGAGGGTTTATCATTAACTCATTTGTCTAATGCTTTCTCTGCATCTATTTAAATGGTCATATGATTTTCCTCCTTTATTGTAATAATATGGATCGTTTTGTTTTTTTTTTAACATTAAACCTCACATTCCTAGGATAAATCCTATTATATCATCATCTTTACATATTGTTGGATTCAACTTGCTAATACTTTGTAGAGGATTTTTGTGTCTATGTTCATACGGGGTGGTGGTCTGTAATTTTCTTTTTTATAATTTTGTTGTCAGGTATTAGTTTTTGGTATTAGTGTAACGCAGGCTTCACAAAACAAGTAAGGATGTGTTGTTCCCTCCCCTATTTTCTGAAAGTGTTCATGTAACATGAATGTGATTTCTTCCATAAATGTTTGCTAGAACTCACCAGCGAAACTATCTAGGGCTGGAATTTTCTTCATGGGAGGGTTTTAGATAATAATTCAGTTCATTTAATAGATATGGAGCTATTCATATTTTCTGTTTCATCTGTGTCCATTTTAATAAGTTATGTTTTTCAAGGAATTTGTCTGTTTCATTATTTTGTCAACATTTTGGTATTACGTTGCCTTAGTAGGCTTTTAATGTCTGTGGAATCTTACTGATCACCCCTGTTTCAACCCTGATACTCATTATCTGTGTTTTCTCTTTTTTTCTTGTTTACCCTAGTTAGGGGTTTGTCAATTTTGTTGTTCTTTTCAAAGAAGTAGCTTTTGGTTTTGTTTATTTCCTCTACTCTGTAGACTTCCGCTTTTATTTTTATTCTACTTTCTTTCCGTTTAATTGCTCTTCTTTTTCTAGTGATTTAATAAGGTATAAAAGCTTGGCCAGGCGCAGTGGCTCACGCCTGTAATCCCAGCACTTTGGGAGGTGAGGTGGGCAGATCACCTGAGGTCAGGAGTTCGAGACCAGCCTGGCCAACATGGCAAAACCCCATCTCTACTAAAAATACAAAAATTAGTCGTGTGTGGTGGCATGCACCTGTAATCCCAGCTACTGGGTAAGCTGAGGCAGGAGAATCACTTGAACCTGGGAGGCAGAGGTTGCAGTGAGCCACTGCCCTCCAGGCTGGGTAACAGAGTGAGACTCCTTCTCAAAAAAAAAAAAAAAAAATCTTGGCCATCATTTTAGACCTTTTCCTAAAAGCACTGCTTTGGCTGAATCCCACACATTTCGATATGTTGTATTTTAATTATTATTCAATTCAAAATATTTCTTAATACCCTTTATATATATATATTTGATCCATGGAATGTATAGGAATGGGGTGTTTAATTTCCAAATTTCCATACAATGAGGTTTTTCTTGCTATCTTATTAATTTCTAATTTATTTTCATTTTGGCCAGAGAACCTACTCTGTATAATTTTGATGTTTTAAAATTTATTGAGACTTGTTTTATGGCCCAGCATATGTAGTCTCTCTTGGTGAGCATGCCATGTGTGTTTGTAAAGAATGTATATTCTCAGTTGCTGGGTGTCATGTTCTATAAATATCAGTTAAACCAAGATGGTTAGTAGTAGTGTTCAGGTAAATTTTGTTTTTTATTCTTTTGTAGTTCTATCAATTGCTAAGAGATTGAAATCTCCAAGTATGATTGAGGAACTCTCCACATCTCTCTTCATTTATATTGATTTTTACTTAATGTATTTTGAAAATCTGTTATTAGATACATACACATCTATGATTGCTGTGTTTTCCTGATGTATGAACTTTTCACCATTATGAAATTACCTCTTTATCATCATGAGATGTCCTTCTGCATCCCTGGTCTTGCAGTTTACTTGGTGTTAATTTAGCCATCACAGCCTCATGTGCTTACTGTTTGCCCTGTGTATCATCCTTTTCCATCCATTTGCTTTCCACCCATAAGTTTATCTTGAAAATGCATTTCTTTAGACAGAAGTCTACAGTAATTGGGTCTTTTTTTTTAATCCATTTTGCTCATGTCTGCCTTTTAATTGGAGTGTTTAGTCTGTTAACATTTGATGTAGTTATTGATACATCAGTTTAAGCTGATGGTTTGATTTATGTCTACCAGTTTAATCATCTCCTCACTTTGGTTTTCAGTAGCCAAGAATAATAGTTGTAATGAATACTATTATGGTCTAATTCTTTATAATTTATTTTTTCTATATCCTTTAATAGGGAATATCTTCTTAAAGGGAGAGGACTCCTTATATCTAGTACAATGACTTAAGCATAGAATTCTGGTACTTAGTAAATGCTAAGTGAATGCGGTGGAAAGAACTGTCCCTTAAAAATCAGGAGACATAGTCTCCAGACTTATTTATATTATTATTTTGCATTATTACCTGGCTTAATCCACTTATGTTGTGTGTGTGATTTAGTTTCCTCATCTATAAAAATGAGGAGGTATAGGACTATATTATCTCTAAAATTACATCTTTCTGTCATCTATGATTTGAAGCTTTCTAATGGAATGAGAATTTTATCTAAAAGATATGTTCACAAGTTATTCTTCATTTAGCAACCACTTTCTGACAATCATTTTCTATAATGTTTTTATGTATATAACCCTTAAATTTCAATGTGGATATAATATTAAAAAATGCAATATCTGTGATTCTTTTTTTTTTTTTTTTTAACATATCTGACTCAACAATTTTATTTACTTTTCTTATTTGTTCTTTGGGAGAGTTGATTTTTAGGGGACAACTGTAAATTTCTTTCTTTTCACAGGAAGAAAAGAGGCTTGCCATCCTATGTGAGTTAATCAAACTTTCTGAAATCTCCCATCCTTTCTTCCCTCTGTTGTTTAACTCTAATATATGAGAAATTGCCTCTTCCCCGCCCCCAACACAGGGTCTTGTTCTGTCACCCAGGCTGGAGTGCAGTGGTGGCATCATAGCTCACTGCAGCCGTGGTCTACAGGCATGAGCCACTGCTGCACCTAGCCACCTTCTTCTTTTTTTTTGGCTTCCAGAGAAGAAAATTTCTCAAACGCATGATCCCATAATTATTCTGTTCAGTGAATCTGAATTCCTCGACTTACAATTTATACTCTTTTTTTTTTTTAAGTATTTATTGATCATTCTTGGGTGTTTCTCAGAGAGGGGGATATGGCAGGGTCATAGGATAATAGTGGAGAGAAGGTCAGCAGATAAACACATGAACAAAGGTCTCTGGTTTTCCTAGGCAGAGGTCCCTGCGGCCTTCCGCAGTGTTTGTGTCCCTGGGTACTTGAGATTAGGGAGTGGTGATGACTCTTAAGGAGCATGCTGCCTTCAAGCATCTGTTTAACAAAGCACATCTTGCACCGCCCTTAATCCATTTAACCCTGAGTTGACACAGCACATGTTTCAGAGAGCGCGGGGCTGGGGGCAAGGCCATAGCATCCCAAGGCAGAAGAATTTCACCTCCCAGACGGGGCGGCCGGGCAGAGGCGCTCCTCACTTCCCAGACGGGGCGGCCGGGCAGAGGCGCTCCTCACTTCCCAGAGGGGGCGGCCGGGCAGAGACGCTCCTCACTTCCTAGACGGGGTGGTGGCTGGGCAGAGGCTGTAATCTTAGCACTTTGGGAGGTCAAGGCAGGCGGCTGGGAGGTGGAGGTTGTAGCGAGCCGAGATCACGCCACTGCACTCCAGCCTGGGCAACATTGAGCCTTGAGTGAGCGAGACTCCGTCTGCAATCCCAGCACCTCGGGAGGCCGAGGCGGGCGGATCACTCGAGGCCAGGAGCTGGAGACCAGCCGGGTCAACACGGCGAAACCCTGTCTCCACCAAAAGTACAAAAACCAGTCAGGCGTGGCGGCGCGCGTCTGCAATCCCAGGCACTCGGCAGGCCGAGGCAGGGAGGTTGCAGCGAGCTGAGATCACCGCAGTACAGTCCAGCTTCGGTAACAGAGGGAGATCGAAGAAAGAAGGAGAGGGAGACCGAAGAAAGAAGGGAGACGGGAGAGGGCTCTTTTTTTCTTTTCTATTAATAATGTGTTGCTGCTGGTTCTTTAGCTACACGAGGGGACTACAAAATGATAGTTTTTGTCAGCCATGAAAAAAATCAAACCTCAAACAAAATGTTATAAGCTGTTTTTATATATCTTAAGCCCTGCCAGCTAATGTGATAGGGCACAAGGGTCTTTGATTAGTCTGTAAGCTGCAGTGCCACCAGGTTGGTTTTTCATAGGTAGTACTCATTTTTAAATCAAAATTCTGTTGTTACTTCATTTTGTGTTGGGCAGTGGTTAATTTATAGAACCTCGTGACATAACCACCAATATCGAGGAAGCAGACTTGACTACCATCTCAAAAAAAGATTGGGGGTAATAGTTATTTTTAAATCTTCAAGCACACCAAACGTCCAACTCAGTTAAGTCTAGAGCATCACTAACAGAGCATTGGGCAGAACTTCAAATTTTATTGAGGTATTTTCAAGATAGAGTAATAGTTAAGAAGAGGAATTTGTTCATGGTGCTGCTGCCAAGGAGTTACACCAATAACTCGAGGTGTTATCAACAATTCAAACAAATCTGGCTGTTCAAAGAAATGGGTAAACGCCACTGACTTGTTTTGGGACCGTAGATGGAGAAGAGATTGTATGTTGTGACTAACGAAAATGAGTATTTCATCTCTGTACCATTTTTTACCGTGCAATTTGGTTTGAATAGGTTGAGTATGAGGTTGGAGGATGTCCACACAGGGAATATTCTGTAAGCCATTCAGGAACTTGAGCCTTGAGTGCTTGTGAGAGTTTAAGCAAGACTAGACTCAGGCACATCCAGTTGCAGTAAGGACAGATGTTTTGAAAGAGGAGCTGCCACGAATTATTTGTAATGAGACGTACCCACCTCTTTGATACCACAGCTTCTTGGAGTGAAACAAAAGACAGTTTCCAGAAGGTACTGAAGAGACTTTAAAATCAGTGTGCTCTCTTCCTTCCATCAGTGTCCCCCTGGTGGGGCCCTTAGTGCAAGGAGACAGTAATAATAGATAGTGCTTCTGTCAAAAGGTCGCTTTCTTCTTTCCAGAAATAGAAACATGCTTCCCAAGAAATAATCTTAATCTATTTATATTTCTGCCACTTCTAGCTTTTTGTTCCGTGGTCATTTCTTTCTTTCTTTCTTTCTTTCTTTTTTCTGTATCCCCCCAGCTAGATTGTTAAGCATGTCTGGGACAGGAACTATTATATTTTTACTTTCTGAAGATTACCTGGCCTACTGCTAGGCACCTTCTAAAATTAACTTTTTGCAAGAGGAAAGATAAGCAGTAGATGTAGCTGGAGGCTGCTGTTGGAGTGAAGAGAGACCTCCTGTGTTCCCAGTTATGCCTAATTCATTTATTCCTTCTTCAAATTTGTAATTTTTTTTTAATCGAGGGAGAATTTTTAGTGTTGAAGCCTTTTAGCCTCTAGACGTGTTTGAGCCTGCTGGCTTTCAGGAGCTTCCTGTCCAGATGGAGAGACAGACATATCCACAAATAACAAGGCAGACTACTTGTAGTGTGGGCAGGGTGCTTGGGAATGGGAGCACTGAGATCTCACTGGGGGTGGAGGGGTTCTGGGAAGATGTCATTAGGGGAGAAATGTGTTGGAGCTCTGTTTTGAAGGCTCGTAGCCTTTGGTTTTTGTTTGCTTTTAAATTCCTGGGTTATTGTACCATTTCTCTTCACCCCTGCTCCACAATTTTTAAATATTCTGTCAACATAAGGTTTTGGCTTAAGCTATGCTTCACAGAGAACATAGCATCTTTTATAGCTGGTGCCACTCCTATGGCATACAGAAAAGCGTAGGATTCAACATAACCCCACAGTGTTGGGCTGTACAGGCTTAAAATGAACCTGTAATACCACAAAAAGAGCAGTGGAATTGGAATCAGAGGATCCCTTTTGAGTCTTGGCTTTGTCTCTCGAGAAGTTGACAGAGTTGTTGCATGCCGAAGAACTTGTAGCCCCCAAGAGGTATGGGAGTTGAACTAGGTACTGAAGGAGAGCCATGCTTTTGGATGGCTAAGTGGCACATACTGTTGGATAGCTACCTAAATGATACGGGGGGATCATATTAATACCAGGCCATAAAATGTCAACACAGATTGGTTGAAAGCCTGTATGTGCATATTTGCATATTAAAGAACAGTTATTGATATGTTTACATCTCTGTTAAATGAAGAATCAGATTTAGTGAGATGTAGGATTAGATATAGTATTATCAAAAAATTTTCATGAGAATACAGTAAGCCTATGGGAAAAATTCATTGTTTTGTCATTCAAATTTGATACAAATTTCAGATGAAAATACAATTCTGGAAAGAGGAAATATAGTGAAAGCCTTTTTATAAATATAAAATATTGACTTTTCAAAACTTGGGTTGTTTTTTTCTTCCTCCATTTGTGTTGGTGCAAAAGGTAATGACATTTCCCGCCTGAGGAAAGACATTTTTGAAATGGAGTTAAATTATTATTTGAGAATAAGGTTTCCTTCTGTGGCCTGTACTATATTCTGATGACTTATAAAGACACCTTGTGCAGCAGCGTCCTCTATATGTCCTTGGTGGGGCCTTTGACACTCTGTGCAATAGGAAGACTAGCTAATAAATTTTTTCTTTCCTCTACACAAATTCCCATTTGTGCAATTGCCTCCCCTCTAGTTTTTCCCAGTGATGTAAGCTACTATTATGCCACCACGCTTGCTAACTTAATGGTATCACTTTTAAGAAATACTGCAGGTTTTTTAAAAATACCAATTGGAATGCCTCATTCTAGGATATTCTCATTTACTTTTAAAAACGTAGTCATTTAGAGCTTTTTGCTTTCTGGGGTTTTTTGGGTTTTTTTTTTCAACCTTTGTATGGTGTGCCTTCTCCATAATATATGAATATTTATTTTTATTTGAAAAATGTTTTCCCTCAAACCCAATAATTGATGCTGGAGGAAGGTGTGTTACGTCTCTCCTTTGGCATCCTGTTACTGCGTGCCTTAGTACCCACCTGTTTAAGAGGCACAGGACCTGATGATTCTATTGTTTCAGAGAAGCCAAATTAGTTTGAATCCTGTCTTAGGCAAGATTTGATAAGATCTGAGCCCTTTTTCTGTCTCATAGTTCATCTTTTAGTGACTTTGAACTATTTGTTTACCTTTAGTCCTGTTGCCTCTGGTAATCCTACCTAAAACCTCGTGGAATACAGAAATAAACAATGCAAAAGAGTTCAAATGTCCAGAATGAAAGACTTGAGAATTTGTTCTCTAGATTGGTGATTCTTAGCTTTCTTAATTATTGTTGGCAATAAATAAGTCCGTTTTTATTGACAATTAAGAATGAAAGAGTGAACCTCACGGAATTAGCTACAAAAATTACAGAAATTTTATGATTTTTACTTTTCAATAAGCAATGAACTTCTTGAGAAAGAAAGAAAATAAATGGGAAATTTTTTTTAAAGGCTTCTCTCATCCTCCCCCCAAAATTGAGAACATTGTAGAAGGGTGCACTAAGAAGAAGGATTGGGTTCTAAGAATTGAGAGATGTTGGCCGGGCACAGTGGCTCATGCCTGTAATCCCAGCACTTTGGGGGGCCGAGGCAGATGGATCATTTGAGATCAGGAGTTTGAGACCAGCCTGGCCAACATAGTGAAACCCCGTCTCTTCTAAAAATACAAAAAAATTAGCTGGGTGTGGTGGCACGCACCTGTAATCCTAGCTACTCGGGAGGCTGAAGCACGAGAAATGCTTGAACCCAGGAGGTGGAGGTTGCAGTGAGCCAAGATCGCGCCACTGTACTACAGCCTGGGCAACACAGTGAAACTCTGAATCAAAAAAAAAAAAAAAAAAATTGAGAGATGTTGAAAAGCAGAGAAGTCTGGGGTGGGTCCACGCTGAGTTGTCTAAGCAGTGTGGTAACTGGAATACAGAGCAAGGACTTTGAAGTCAGGTGGACCCAACTTCAGATCCTGACTCCGATTTTATTAGCTCTGTGCCCTTGAACATGCTGTTTACTCCCTTTCAGCTTCAGTTTCATCACTTGTGAAATGGAGGTAATAGGACACGCTTCATAGAGCTGGTGGGAGGATTCAGTACTAGAGTGTGTGGCACAGAGCTTGGCCCACAACAGCCTCTGTAAATGTGAGCTCCTGTCCCCTCACTTCACTAGCCCTGCTAGCAAGAGACTTACTTCTCTGCCTCTTTGGCCAGCATTAAGGCCACTAACTCAGACAGCATGAATCTAAAGTGGTGCTCGCTACTCTGATACGTGATTTTAGTAAAAGACAAAAATGATTGGTAATTTCGTAAATCATTGCTAAGATTAATAGACTAGGTGAAAAGGCTTTTGTGTATATAGAAGACATTTCATCTAAAATATTCCTATAATCATTACATATGCCCTGTCTCCTTTTTTTTCTTTCATTTAAAATGACTCAAAAATATAGAGTGGGAAATAAATAATGCAGATGGTTTTCACTTATGTGAAAAATGGTTGCTAGGAATTGAAAAATAGGTTTTCACAGTTGAAATCACTGCTTTCAAGGAGATTATGGTTGCAGCTTACTGCAGGAGAATAATAATGATAATGATGATAATAACATTACTATGCTAGCTCAGTCACATCAGTCCTATGAGGTGTAGATAGTATATTATCCTCATTTTGCAGTTAAAGGAACCGAAGCACAGAGGTTAATAGCATCCTCATGTGCATAGTTAGGAAGTAGCAGAGCCAGGATTTGAACTCTGGCAGCCTGGCTCCAGAGCCTACACTCTTTACCACTATCTCATACTAGAAGGACAGAGAGAAGGCAGTTTTTTGAGACGGAGTACCTTAAAACCTGCAACAGGTTAATTATTTTAGATTTGCTCTACAGGTATTCTGAGAGAAGCCTCACAAAGTGTATTGGAATTACTATTGAAACCAGACCAGATTACTGCATGAAGCGGCATTTAAGTGACATGTTGACCTATGGCTGCACAAGGCTGGAGATTGGGGTGCAGAGTGTTTATGAAGATGTGGCTAGAGACACCAACAGGTAAGATGGTGGCAGGTGATCTTGCACAAGTCTTCCTCCAACTTCACCAATTTTCTCTACATTCATACCCAGCCTTTCTTCCTTCTGACCACTCTTAGGGAAAGAAGTATGGGTATTCCTCCTTTTCAAAGTTCTTTCTTCTGTCTGTGCTCTTAATTCCATCCCCTCTTTCCCTCATTTTCAGTCTTTCTCTAGTGGGTCTTTTCCAATAGCCTGTAAACACGCTCATCTCTCTCCCTCTTCTTGTCCTAAGCAGCCTTGTCCATATAGAAAGCAGGGACGAGGACTCGGGTTAGTAGTTTAAAGCAGGAGAGAAGGCCAAGAACAAAGAAAAGAGTTTGAATAAAATGGACATCAGGGTAATGTTTAAGAGATTCATTTTTGTGGAGCAGATACCAACTAGCAAAAAGTTTGGTGATGCCATGGTTGTAAACTTTGAGAAATTTGGGAGTGCAAGGAAAGAAGGAAGTAAGAGTTGTTAGAGCTTTATTATGTTCCCTCTAGAAGTATATCTTTTAGTAGAAAAGAAAATACCCGTGAAAGGTTAACTGTATAAGGAACTTCACAGTTAATTGCTAAATTAGTGGAGTAGGGAAGACAATTGAGAGTTTATTAGGCAGCTGAGATGATTGACCGAGAATTTTAACGGTGGGCTTTGGAGGAAGGATGTGTTGAGTTGGATGTTAAAGCCCCCTTTATTCTGTAGGATTTGGGTAGATGTGATTGGTGTTGTGCCAGGAGAAGGAAGCGAAGGGGAACTAGGGAGACAAGCACTGATCAGCATCTTAGAAACAACCAAGAGGAATGCCAGGCAGAGGAGGATGGAATTTTCCCTTAAGGAGTAGAGATCTGTTGAATATTTTTTAGCATGGGGAAGAATCTCATGGATATCATGTTTAATTAAGAAAGAGTAACCGAATAGGATGCTCTTATGTGGGAAGAGGCTTCAACCAGGGAAACTATGAAGTGCTGTAGCCTTCAAGGGCTGTGCTAGAGAGACAGCTGTGCAGATGGAGGGGAAGGGGAAGCTTTCTGAAGAATACGACATCTGAGTTGGGACTTCACGGAAGAGTGTGAGCTGGTCAGGTGCAGAAGAGGAAGATTGAGGCAGAAAGAAAATATGAACTCCTGGAGATGGGAGTGCATAGCACATTTGAGGAATTTGGAGTGGTTTAGATTGATTAGAATGTGAAATAGGAGAGTGATAAGAGGTGAGGCTGAAAAGCAGGCAGAGAGGCTGATTATTAGGGGCCTGAGGAGTCAGCCCAGGGAGGCTGGACGTTAATCTAATGGAGCAAGCCACCAGCAGGCATAAAGCTACAATGTGATGGAGCATATCTGCAGCTTAGAAAGATCGCTTACAGTATAAGGGGCAGGTCAGAGAAGAGCAGGTTGAAAGAGAGATCGAGTATGAGGCTGTTACAGAAATTAAGCAGGAAATACTGATGTCCTGGAAAGAAGTGAATGGTGGTGATTGGTGACTGATTGGAAGTGAGGATAAGAGAGAATGGGAAGTCAAGGAGACTTGGAGAGAACATAGGTTTCATTTGGCTACACTAAGTTTCAGATACCTGTAGAATAGCCAAGTGAAGGTTTGCTTTAGAGCAGGGCTAGGCAATAGACAATTCAGCAGTGATCAAAATGTTCTGTGCCTGCTACTGAGTTTTCCATTTTAATTCTTCTAAATATAAATTTTAATAACCACATGTGCCTAGTGGCTGTCATTTTAAATAGTGCTGCTTTAAAGTATTGGTTATTTGGGTTTGGAATTCAGGAGAGAGGCCTGGCCTTGTCCTAGGAATTGGGAAGTCATCAGCAAAAAGACATTAGAAATTGAAGCCATGGAAATGGTTGGGAGCATTCTGAGAGAGTGAGATGGAGTCTGTGGTTTCTAGGATCCTTCTGCCGTGAATGGGAACACCTTGGTGGCAGAAGGATCACCACAAGGCTTCAGTTTAGTTGCCCAAAACCATTATTAGGACTTGTTTTCTGCTGGATGTGGCTCTAGAATGCCAAGTTAAGATGATTTATCCACGTGACCCCAAATGACTCTGCCTTCTCACTAAGTCATTCTCTCTTTCTACTGTTATTTAAGGATCCTCCAAACCCACCAGTGAAATCTATTTTGTATTATACATTTCACTCTTCCTTCCTGTCTACAAATAATTTCACAAGATCTTTAAAGGAAAGAACATAGCAGCTTGCTGCTTCTGCATGGTTCTGAGCTCATTTTAATTTTTAATATAGGTATTTACGTTCATAAGCTTATTTTGACTGGTGATGCTAAACCAAATAATTTTAATACACATTAACTTTTGCTACCCCAATGCTTTACTTTCAAGACTTTAAGTAGATGTGTAAGGGAATTTCTGAGAAATATCTCAGAAATAAAGTTAATTACTTCCAGGCCTCCTGAGAGGTGGGGATGTAAAAAATGACTTTCTGAGATGTCTTTTCCCCCAGCCATATGATTTTGGTTATGGAACTTCTGTTACCTATCTCAGAGATTGTTTTCCCCTTGTTCCTTGTGTTAACTTTGTCACCCGTTTATTTGTGTAACAGATGTTACACAAATAGGTAGTGATTTTCACAGGTAGTGATTTTCTTTCCTTAGAGGCCACACTGTGAAGGCAGTCTGTGAGTCATTTCACCTGGCCAAAGATTCCGGTTTCAAAGTGGTGGCCCATATGATGCCTGACCTGCCAAATGTGGGACTAGAAAGAGACATTGAACAGTTCACAGTAAGTGTGACTTCAGCCAGGCACATTCAGAATGCCTCTGCGTGTTTCTTATCCCATCTGCTCTTGTTGCTTGTTTACTGTTGATGTTTTCCATTGTTAAAGAAATGCATCCTTATTATAGAATATTAGAAACACAGTAGGGTAAGAGACATCACCCACAGCCCCATCAGACAAAACTCTTAACATTTTAATGAATTCTTTCCAAGATTTTTCTGTGCTTAGGTTTTTTGGGGGGTGAGGTTGTTTATGCAAATATAACACAGACATACAAATATATATGACATAGGAAATTATTGTAATAGCTTTTTCACTTAACATTATAACAAGCATTTATCCATGTTGTAGCCTGGTCTCTGTTAACATGTTAACATATTTAAATGCCTTTTTAATTTAATATGTCATACCTTGCTTAACCCCTTGCAGGTTTTTCAGAATTTAAGATATACTGGTTTTTTAATATTATTTTAAAAACACTGCAGGTAAATGACTTTATGTGTATAATTTTTTTTAGTATTTAGGTTTATCTGTTTATGATAAATTCCATGGAGTAGAATTATCAGGTAAAGGTAGAAACATTTTAAGAATCTCACTGTATTAATAAGTTGCTTTGCCGAGAGTTATAACAATTTATACTCATTTCAGCAGAGTTTTTCTTCCCAAATAATTCTTTCCTGTTTATTTTCTATATATGCTTATACATGCATATGCACATATGTACATATATTTTACTGTTTGCTAGTTTGATCAATAAAAGTGCCCTTTTAACTTGCATTTTTAAATTGTAATAATACATTTTTCAAGTTTGTATTTACTAATTACATTTCTTTCATCTTTTTGGAATTGTGTGTTTTTATCCTCTGACTCATTACTCTATTGGGATAAGAATATTTTTAGTATTAGTTTATATGAAATTTTTAGGTAAGGAGATTAGGGACTCATTGGTTTTTATATTTGTTTTAAATATTTTCCTTAACCTGTTGTTGACCTTTTACTTGTGCTTCCATTAAGTCGATCTTTTTTTTCTTTTTTTTTTTTTTTGTTTTCTTCAAATGCTTCTAAACTTAGAACTGCCTTTCTGTTCTTTGAATTTTAACTCTGGGTTGTTTTATTGTTGTTATTTTAACTCTCACAGTTTCTTGATCCATGTTAACTTTGTTGTGGGAAATGAGATTGGTCAGGACTTTTGTTTTTCTTCAGATTCTCCGATAGGGCAAGTGTGTTTTAAGATGATGACAATATTTATTAAGTTATTTCATCTATAAAAGTACTTTTAATTTGCTCTGTTTAGAAAAATGCCGTTTACCATGTCTTATTTGTGAAGTTAATAATTCTTTTCTCTCAAGAAGTTTACTTTTATTATTTTTTAAGCTGGTGAACTGCACCTGAGGACCTGTTTATGAGATAACATTAATTCACAGATATCCCTCTTCGTAATTCCCCCACAATGGCTGTGTAATAGACTGTGAGTCTAGTATCCTCCCCTCAGTAACTAATAGCCAGGTGCTCAGACACCAGGCCAAAAAGGCACCTGAAACACACTTTTTATTATTATTATTATTATTATTATTATTATACTTTAAGTTCTAGGGTACGTGTGCACAACGTGCAGGTTTGTTACATAGGTATACATGTGCCATGTTGGTTGGCTGCACCCACCAACTTGTCATTTACATTAGGTATTTCTCCTAATGCTATCCCTCCGCCTGCCCCCCACCCCACGACAGGCCCCGGGGTATGATGTTCCCCACCCTGTGTCCAAGTGTGAAACACACTTTTCTTTAGCACAGCTCCTAGGGGGACCAGTAGGATAGCCAGAACTCATAAAGTTTAAGTGCTCCTGAAAAATATAGTATGTTTCATACTGTAGGAAGCCATAGCAAATAGCTGAGTCTCACTAGGTATTTTCCTTGGTGTCTTCAACATAAGGAATAGTTCAGTAATAATATTGCAAGGACAACCCTTCTTGTAAACAGATTTATTTGCTTGTTTGTAATCTTTGCAGGGAAACTCACAGGGAATATGAGTGGATCATATTTCTTTTCTAACTGCGTCCTAGTAAAGAGTAACAGAAGAGAGCTAAAATGAAAAATATGAGTTCTTTCTAGAGAAGAATTATCTACAAATTAAATTGTTTTAAAATAAATAAGTTTTAGAAATTAATAAGAAGAGGCTAACAGCTCAGTAGGAAAATGGGCAAAAAACTTGAACAAGCATTTCACGAAAGAGAATAGTCAAATAGCCAATAAACCTATCAAAAAGTTCTCAAAGTAATTAATCTTCAAAGAAGCAAAATTTAAAAGGTCTTGTATTGTGGATGTAATTTATCTTTTCTTATCTCTCTGAAGAAATTTATTACAGATATTTTTTATACATTTTATTTTTGTGTATGCAGTGCCTCTGTTTCCTCCAAATGCCTTTTGTTTTCTTTTTGTTTTGGTTGGCCCTTTAATGTTCTAGGCTTTCTCCCAAGTTTATGATGATCTTCAGCCAGTTTCTTATGCCTTTTTTTTTTTTTTACCCCCCTTGAGACAGAGTCTCACACTGTCACTCGGGCTGGAGTGCAATGGAACGATCTTGGCTCACTGCAACCTCTGCCTCCCGGGTTCAAGCAATTCTCCTGCCTCAGCCTCCTGAGTAGCTGGGATTACAGGTGCCCGCCACCACACCTGGCTAATTTTTTGTATTTTTAGTAGAGACGGGGTTTCACCATGTTGACCAGGCTGGTCTCGAACTTCTGACCTTGTGATCCGCCCGCCTCGGCCTCCCAAAGTGCTGGGATTACAGGCGTGAGCCACTGCGCCTGGCCTAAAGCGATTTCTTATGCTTTTAAGAGTAGGGGATTGAAAAACCAGATGGCAAGGCCTGTGTGCCTAGCTTGCAGGCGTGCTTCACTGAAGAATGTTCTTTTTAGCAATAAGCGCTCCTTTCTTTAGGGGATTCCTAAATGTCAGTATCGTGAACTCTTACGTAGAGCCATTTGATTCATCCAGAGATGAACTCTCCAACTTCCTGCTTTGGGCTGGGTGGCCTGAGTATATCTCAGGAAGTTGGTTGCTGACATCCAGAGAGTGGGGCGGAGAGTCCACCAGTCTACGTGCCGGCTTTTCCCTGTTTTCAGCCTTGGTCTTCATCTAGACCTTCCTTTGTACCTGGAATCTCAGAGTGCAGAGGCTTTCCAGTACACACTTGATCCAGTACCCCTGTTTTTATTTCCACGTCTCTCCTCCATCCTGCCCAGTTCTTGGTACCTCTGATCCGTGAGCCTTTCTGGGACTGCAGTGTGATTGAGCAGGCCTTTCGTTACTGTCTCCTTTTGCTATTTTCTTTACTTGCAAAGTCATTCACAAGCCTTCCTAGTTTCTGTCTTTGAAGAATTTGTTGCCATCTTGGGTCTCATTCTTGCCTCCTTTCTTGTTCTCTTTGTTCTTCTGGGTTTATACTTTTTAAAAAATTCTTTCCTATTCCTTTTTTTTTTTTTTCCTTGAGATGGAGTCTCGCTCTGTCACCCAGGCTGGAGTGCAATGGCGTGATCTTGGCTCACTGCAACCTCCACCTCCTGGGTTCAAGCGATTCTCGTGCCTCAGCCTCCTCAATAGCTGGGATTACAGGCGTACACTACCATGTCCAGCTAATTTTTGTATTTTTAGTAGAGATGGGGTTTCACCATGTTGGCCAGGCTGGTCTTGAACTCCTGACCTCAGGTGATCCGCCTACCTTGGCCTCCCAAAGTGCTGGGATTACAGGTGTGAGCCACTGCGCCTGGCCCCTGTTACTTTAGTGTGGTTTTGGAGGGAAAGAAAAGAAACACTTTTTTAAATTCTCTAGTATAACCGAAAATTGAGAACCAATCAATTTTCATTCTTTCCAAAGGAATGTATCAGCCCATATGTCTCCAAAACTTATTATACAAGCACCAGAGATACTTTTCTAAATCCCATGTTCAAATATGGATTCAGACTGGGTGAACAATGGCTTCCATACGTGCTCTTTGTGTGATGGCTGCAGAATATTTATTAAAGACCTGATGATTCTTTAAAATATAAATGTTATAGGAAAATCACACAATTACAGAAGAAGATCTCTGAAATTAAATAGTACATAAAGAATACAGCATGACAGATGTACATAAATAGTACATAAATTAAATAGTACATAAAGAATACAGAATGTGACAGATGTCAATGAGAGATGGGAAAGTCTATCGTTATATTTCTTTGTAAACAAGTTAAACAATGAAGAGCTTTGGAAGAATAATGTGGCAAAGATAAAAAGGATTTTTCCAGTTTACAAGATAGAGCCCTGCCAGCTGAGTAGATACTCCTACCAAGGTGGGAGTGAGAGGGGACTGTGAGTCCACTTTCATTTCTCCAAAATATATTATGCAAAACAAGATTAGAGCAAATTATCAGTGCAAAGTCATGGAAAGGAGAATGCCTGGTGTCTCATTGCTACATCCCAAAATAAAGAAAGAAAGCAGCCAGCTGGGGTGATGTAGTATAAGAAATGACTGTGCCAAAAGTAGTTGAGTTAGATGTATTGCTCAGTGTCCAGATAACAAATGGACAACGTGTAGCCCAGGATAGGAATGGTGCCAGTTGGCTTAGGGTCAGAGTAGTCATATCCAGGGATCAGCAAACTTTTCCTCTAAAGGGCCCTATAGTAAACATTTTAAATTTTGTAAGCTAGATGATCTCTGTTACAACTTTTGAAATGCTTAAGCAATTAAGTATATTCCATTATTAAAGGAAGATATACTCTAGAGGTGAAGGCAGACATTGAATAGATTGTCATGTGATGATAAGAAAGAGGTAATATTGGGTTCAATGGGATTTTTTTTTTTTTTTAAGTGGGACAGCTAATATTTGAAGGTCAGAGGGGCCTCTCTGAAGTGGCATTCAAACGGAGACCTGAAGATTAGCTAGGTAAAGAAAACTTGATGAATTTTCCAGGCAAAGGAAATTGCCTTTGCAGGAGTGGAAAGGCCAGATGGTGAGGGGTGACATGAGATGAGATTGTGCAGGAGACAAGCTGGAATGGTGAGGGCCTAATGCAGTCCAGCACACACTTGCTTTGCCCCAGTGAGGCTACAGAAACAAGGAGTTTCTGTTCTGTCTGTACGCCCTACCTGGTCAGAAGCAAAGGCTGCCCCAGGGCCTACTGGGTGTGCCAGAGAAGCTGTCAAGGGTTAAGATTTCACCCTTGGTGATCTCTGCATAACTAATGGAGAAGTCATTTTCTGTTCTCTATTCACAGGAGTTTTTTGAGAACCCTGCTTTTCGTCCCGATGGTCTGAAACTCTATCCTACCCTGGTGATTCGTGGGACCGGGCTTTATGAGCTTTGGAAATCAGGAAGATATAAGAGTTACTCTCCTAGTGACCTGGTCGAATTGGTGGCTCGGATCCTAGCCCTCGTGCCTCCATGGACTCGCGTGTACCGAGTGCAGAGGTAGTGTGTTATCTTTTATTCCTAAAATAGTTGGTGACTGGTCTGTTTACCGTTTCTCATGGAAATAGTCTGATTTCATATTGAGGGTTTTGGATTTTTTTTAATGGAAATAAGATAACTGGAATGCTATCTGTAAATAGAGAGGGATGGAAATCATAGCATGTCTAAGCCACTTTGCCAATATCATATTTATTTATCTACCCATTCATTCATGAGCCTGGAGACGGAGCCATGACGGTCAATAGGCATGGTGCTTGCTTCCGCGCAGCTTCTGGTCTAGTTCAGTGTTTCCTCTTCCAGGTCTGCTTCCATCTAGATGCAGTAATGGGTATGAGCATAAGAAGTGTGGCCGTGTGTGCAATCTCTGTTCTAGAGCCTCTGAAAGAAAAAGAGTAGCAACCATCACTCTTTACAGATATTAATGTAAATATGGAGGAAAGGTGACATATTTCTGATGGCTTGAAGAAAATAAAATAATCTGAACTGCTTTCTTCCTAGAAAAGAGAAAATAAGATCTCATTTACAATCAGGAACCTTATTTACCTATTTATACTTAGATACATACATATATACTGGAAATGTAACATAACATCACAGAAAAATTTTAGAAGCCATAAAGTTACCTTTATGCCTACAATCCTAACAAGGCGAATTCCCACACACACATTCCCACCACCCTGCCAAAAACTACCCAGGTTCCAATATTACAAATGCAAGGCCAGAAGGAGACTGCAAATGCATTACAATCAGCTGCTAGAGCAGGACTCCACTGAGCACAGAAACTATGTGACTGATCATGTGAAGCAATGAACACTGAAAACAAGCCGAATTAACTACTTAAGGAAAATTATCAAGGATATAAAGTAACGGACTTGCTTGAAGGTCAAAGGACATTTACATGATACTTCTGCTGCATACTGATTTCTCACAGTTTTAAAATCATTGGCCAAACTGCAGGATCTAAATTGCCTATATGGTCTCTATTTTTAAAAATACACCTAAGAATACTAAGGAGATTTTAATAGAAAAATCAACTGTTGAAATTGCTTGCGTGGCCCTTCCCCTTGTTGTTCAACCCTTCTGAAGCAATTCAGTCCAAAAGACATTAGGTGGTGCAGAGCAGTGTAGGTGTCCACATGCAGGAGGCAGGGAGCCACAGTGGTCCAGAGCAGGGTGAGAAGGTCACTCATTCACATGCAGGAGGCAGAGGCGTGGTGCAGGCTGATGAAGTCAGAATGTGGCGAAAAGGGCATTCATTCCCACCAAGGGCAGATCTGGTACAGGATGTCAGAGCTGTACGTCCTCTAGGGGTGGGTTGGGGGTATATGCAGAAGAGGAGACAGCAAGAAAAGACCAGTTACTTACAGGGAGTTAATCTAATCAGCAGATATATTAAGGATAATGGGTGCTAGGTTTTTTTTGTTATCTTAGAAGTCAATTACAAAAGTTGAAAAAGGAGAAAATTAGTGTGAGCACTGTGGTGTTTTGGAACAGGAGATAGTGGTGTGAACTCATGGTTTCCAACATATAGGTAGATGTAGAAATAAGTGTAAATGTAACGAATAACAACACAGTCGGCCCTTCATATCCTCGGATTCTGCATTCTACAAATTCAACCAACTGCAGATGGAAAATATTCAGAAAAAACAGTGGGTGGTTGTTGCATCTGTACTGAACATGTACAGATTTTTTTTCTTGTCATTACTCCCTAAACAATACAGTATAACAACTAGTTGTAGTACTTACAGTGTATTAGATATCAATAAGTAATCTAGAGGCCAGGCGTGGTGGCTCACGCCTGCAATCCCAGCATTTTGGGAGGCCGAAGTGGGCGGATTACCTGAGGTCAGGAGTTCGAGACCAGCCTGGCCAACATAGTGAAACCGTGTCTCTACTAAAAATACAAAAAATGGCCAGACGTGGTGGCAGGTGCCTGTAATCCCAGCTACTCAGGAGGCTGAGGCAGGAGAATCACTTGAACCCGGGAGGCAGAGGTTGCAGTGAGCACAGATCCTGCCATTGCACTCCAACCTGGGTAACAAAAGCGAAACTCCATCTCAAAAAAAAGTGATCTACAGGTGATTTAAAGTATACAGGAGGATGTGCATAGGTTATATGCAAATACTACACCATTTTATATGAGGGACTTGAGCATCCATGGATTTTGGTATCTTTGGGAGTCCTAGAACCAATCCCCTTTGGATACTGAGGGACAACTGTACATATTGTGTGTGTGTGTGTGTGTGTGTGTGTGTGTCTTTCATAGCAATGAGTGTACTTAGTTTCCAGTGAGCACAGCTGGTTTCTAGATCTTGGTCTCTAAATGCTCTCCATTACTAAAAGGAACCTCTTGTGCCAGAAAGTAAGGAAATGTTCAAAGAAGAAAAGGGAAGCTGGCTTAAAGGGCTCCCATTGGCCAAATCTGGGACAATTTGAGCATCAAAATAAATATTGATATTAACAGATTATAACCAGCTGAATAAAACAGGAATCTACCAGTTTATACCAATATTCATAATTAATAAATTGTAAGTGTGATTCAGAACATAATATTTGCAGTCTTCATCATTCTCAGATTCCTTATTTGCAAATTTTCCTACTCACTAAAATTCGTTTGTGACTCAAATCCAATACTGGCATTTTCACAGTCATTCTTGGGCATGCTTAGCAGTGAAAAATTTGAGTTGCCCAGCGTTGTCACCAGCTGAGGTCAAACAGGTGGTGCTCTGCCTTCTCGTTTCAGCACTCACCCTGGGAGCCAATGTCCTTCTTGCAGTCTGTTTCATGCCATGTTTTTCAAAGTTCTGTGCAGTTTTTTGAGGATTCGCCGTTTAGTATGGCCTCCAAGCATAGTACTGAAGTGCTGGCTATTTCTCCTGAGTGCAGGAAGGCTTTGACGTGCCTTCTGGAGAGAATACATATTATGTAAGCTTTGTTCAGGCATGAGTGATGTGCCATTGGCCATGAGTTCAGTGTTCATGAATCAACAATATATATAAGATAAGGTGTGTTTAAACAGAAACACACATAAAACAAGGTTATGTATTAAACAGTCGACAAAAATATTGTGACCAGGGCCTCACAGGAACCTAACCTTGTATTTTCCCTAAGAGCAATTGCTCAGTATACAATGTAAGTGTGTTGGTGACACTTGGTAGAATGTTAACTACTTACTGCCTGCTAACAGGACTAGAACTGACTACCGACTGTACATAGTTTCAGAGTATCTCCCCCACCATACTTACCAATTGCAGAGTGAAAGAGAATAACTTAATAGTGGGAAAACCTGGCAGCTGATCAAAGTGAACATTATCAGTAATAGGACAAATCACAATTCTAGGCTGCCTGATAGAGGGTATGAGAACATAGCATCACTTCTGTGTTACTCAGCCAGAACTTCACAATCTGAATCCAATAGTCAGGAAACGTTAGACAAAACAAAATTGAGGAACATTCTAAAACATAACTGGCCCGTAATCTTCAAAAGTATCAGGATGAAGAAAAGAGTTCCAACTTGAAGGAGACTACACAGACATGACAATTAAATACAAGATTCTGAACTGGGTCCTTTGGCTGTAAAGCACTTTATTGGGACACTGGTGAAACTCAAATGGGGTCTAGGATTAGACACTAGTGAAGTATCCATGTTAACTTCCTCATTTTGATGGTTCTTTTGTGGTTATGTAAGAGAATATCCTCGTAGGAAATATTTCAAGTATTCTCAGGGCGTTGGGACATCTTATTTGCAAATTAACTTTCAAATAGTTCAGGAAAATAATTATTTGTACTGCACTTGGGACTTCTTGTGTAACTTTGTGATTGTTTCAGAATCTAAATTAATACAGTAGACAACAAAGCTGCAGTAAATAGCATTCACAGAGACAAAAGAAAAAGATGATTTGCATGTATAACTGATTCAAGCAACCAGAGAGCAGTGAAGATGCAGCTTCTCAGCCGCAGAGCATGGCAACAGACAGCACAAAATAGTTAGCAATTTCACATCCAGAAATACCGAAAGTAACAAGGCCTGGATCCCACGGGCAATCAGATGAAGAATTTGCATTTTCTCCCTTCGTTTTCAGCTTAAATTTCTTTCTGCTGTAACCAGTGAGTCAAAAGCAGCAGAAACATTGCTATACCATTAAAAGCTTAATTTTATAGACTTCTAAATACCACTATGCGACATTATCCTGGCCTACCAACAACTGAGAAAATAAGGACTTGAAGAAAACAAGGGCAGCAGAAATAGTCTCTATAGGAAAAATGTAAAGGAGTGATGACAGGAAGAGTGGAGAACACTTACATGATACAACCAAAAGGTCATATGATAAGAAAGACATGACATTATTAATAAGCAACATATGAGGCCTGTTAAAGAAACCTGGCTATTCTCAGTTCTTCTGATATGACCCCGTTACACTTCTCCTACGGAGAATTGGCCCATAGGAGAGTCCACAAGCTCTAATTTCAGGAGGCCCAACTGTCACATATGTTTCTCTATCAATACATCACTTATGGAGCTTGTGAGTGAGGAGTGATACAGGTGGATGTAGGCTTAAGATTTCAAAGCGACAGTCTTACTTCACACATAGGTGGGTGGATTGAAATGTAATGGAATACTGTAAAACAAGAGGCAGTGGTGCAATCTCTTTGAAAATGTGGAATTAGTAACATCCTCGATGAGTTTGAGGACAGTTTATTGTTTGAAGATAGTGATGACTCAGTTCCTAACACAGTAATGCCATTGGTGAAGAGAGTCATCCAGAGTCTAGCTGTGATGTCAGGGTTTTATGCTTTAGGATTGATAATGTAGTTAACTGTGAATATGATCATTTGCTAGATTTTTTAGTACAAAGACTAATATCTTCATAGTATTTTCCATTTCGTTTTCTTATTTTTTATGTAGTTTTGGTGCTTTTGATATGTAACTATGATATTTGTTGTTACACACATTTCTGTTAGAATTCATTTTTTTTTAATGTAGCTTACTGTGGACTGAGGTTCAGTAAAGCATTTACTTTTTTGTAAGCATGAGGAGAATTCCTTGAGATGCATTATGTTACTTTATGTTTTGCATTGAGTGTTACTAAACTATTACTGTGACTGCCTGCGTAAGAACTCATTCATGTTTATTATATTTTGCTACTTCCTTTTTACTCATTTCTTTGTATATACCACATTGAAAAATGATTCAGATTTATTTTATATTGGAACTTGCTTTTTATTCTCAACAGCCACTGAAATCACTGAAATTTTAGACTAGGCGTATGCAGTGCTGAGGTAGCATATGAGATTTCACGTTCTAGTCAATGTATTACATCTTGTGTTTCTGCTGTGTAGCACCACTCCATGATCTCATGGACTTCTTTTTTGATCATGTGATTTTTATACTCCCCTCCTAACAGTCTATAGAATATTACTAATTATCCAGAACTTATGTTTCTTCCTGATTTCTAGCCATAAATTCTATTTACATGAGCAAAATAATGTTTTCTCTGTAAAACTACTAAACCACTTTCAATATATGTATTAATAACAAGTTAACATTATTTTTCCAAAAATGTCCTTACAAAGTTGGAGTGCATCTTTACGTATCAGTATATTTTATACACTGGCAAATTTGCTGTTGGCACTTTGATGTTCCGTTTCCTAAGGGTTTAGAATAATCTTCCTGGTCATAAACTTAATGGCAGCATAGTACTCTGCAATTTTCATTTGTCTTTTTTAGTAAAGTGTTCGCCGTGTTAGAAGTTTAGATTGCTTCCAGGTGTCTTTGCTTGCTTCTTCCTTTTTTAAGTGTGATTGTCCTGGCCTCCACTGCAGCTAAACTTCGTGTACACAGAACTTTCTGCTGCTGTTGAAGTAACCTCTTAGAGTGGTATAATCTGGGAGAAGGATTACACGTGGCAAAGGGCCTGAGCATCTTTTCATTATTATTGTACTTCTTAAATCATTTCTGGAACAAGGGGAAAATAAATAAATGTTACACTTTTTGCTATGAATATTGATATGGCTTTCCAAAGGGATTATACCAGTTTAAAGTAAACATTTACTGGTTTTGTCACAACCTCTATAGAATTGGGTGCTTTATAGTATTTTTATTTTATTTAATTAAGGGTATTAATTTGCATTTCCCTAGTTTTCCTTGTAACTGATTATTATTTGTGTTTCTTCTTACATCAGTTGTCTGTTTATATTTAATTTGCCAGTCATGAAATTTGGATTATAAATATTGTCTTTTTATTGAGAAGGCTCAGAAAAAGTTCATAAATGTTGCCTCATTTTGAATTCTTTCCTCTCACCCAAACGAATAGGAGACTAGGGAACCAAGAGACCATATTCGTGTTCGTATAGGACACTTAGCACATAATAACAATCTGATAGCTGTGTTCTAGTAAAGCAGCTTCATATCTCTATTTAAAAACCTTAAATTCGGCCAGGCACAGTGGCTCACGTATGTAATCCCAGCACTTTGGGAGGCTGTGGCAGGTAGATCGCTTGAGCCTAGGAGTTCAAGACCAGCCTGGGAAACATGGTGAAACCCCATCTCTACCAAAAAATAAAAACATTTTAAAAATTAGCCAGGTGAGTTGGCACATGCCTGTAGTCCCAGCTACTCAGGAGTCTGAGGTGGGAGAATCACTTGAGCCTGGGAGGTCGAGGCTGCAATAAGATGTAATTGCTCCACTGCGCTCCAGCCTAGGCAACAGAGTAAGACCCTGTCTCCAAAAACAAAAACCCTGAAATTCCATTTCAAAGTGTTTTAAAATTTATATTCAGATATAACTAGAATTTGGTAACTAGAATTTTGGAATTCAGACATTATCTAAAATGTCTGGACTTTTAGAAAGAAACTTGTATCAGACTGGGCGCGGTGGCTCACGCCTGTTTTCCCAGCAGTTTGGAAGGCCAAGGCAGGCAGATAACCTGAGGTCAGGAGTTCAAGACCAGCCTGGCCAACATGGCAAAACCCTGTCTCTACTAAAAATACAAAAAAATTAGCCGAGTGTGGTGGTGGACACCTATAATCCCAGCTACTTGGGAGGCTGAGGCAGTAGAATTGCTTGAACCTGGGAGGCAGAGGTTACAGTGAGCTGAGATCGTGCCACTGCACTCAGCCTGGTGACAGAGTGAGACTCCGTCTCAAAAAAAAAAAAAAAAATTAAAAAAGAAACCTGTATCAAAACCTAGATAGTAAAATTTTGAAATAAAAGTGCTCAGAAAAATGTTCATTGCTAACCTAAACATTATAGCCAAATGTGTATGAGCAGGCTGAGTGTTTATACAGCATCAAGTGGCAACTGATTTGGGAAGAGAGACTCATGGGGATTTTACTCAGCAATGTTTTTTTCTAGCTTCAGCCTTAAAGTTTTAGAGCAATTCTGAGACTGTAGAAAATTGCTATTAGTCTAAGACTACAGTTAAGCACCCTGACTCTGTTTAATTTGATATTAGTTATGTCTTGCTAGGAAGAAGCCACTGGCAAAGGAGAAAAGTCTCCTCCCAGGATATTTAGTCCAGATGATTTTTAATAATTATAGTTTACTTGTTTTAAATCATTGTAAAGGAAAATCATTTGTGTCTTTCTGTTCTGTGCCTTTAGAAAATCTGCGTAGCCTCCATGGAGGTTCACCTAGTGGCAGCTTCCACCAATTACAGGCAACACACTGTTGACTGGTGAAGCTGAACTTACAAGGTTTATGTGGAGAAGGACCTTTTTTTTTTTTTTTTTTTTTTTTTGAGGCGGAGTCTAACCCTTGTCACCTAGGCTGGAGTGCAGTGGTACAATGTCAGCTCACTGCAACCTCCGCCTCACAGGTTCAAGCGATTCCTCTGCCTCAGCCTCCTGAGTAGCTGGGATTACAGGCTCCCATCACCGCGCCCGGCTAATTTTTGTACTTTCAGTAGAGACGGGGTTTTGCCATGTCGGCCAGGCTGATTTCGAACTCCTGACCTCAGGTGATCCGTCTGCCTCCGCCACCCAAAGTGCTGGGATTACAGGCGTGAGCCACCATGCCTGGCCAAGAAGGAACTTAGGCAGGTATCAGAAGGGAGAATGGAGGAAAGGAAGATAATTTGAGTGAGAACACAATGTTTCACACTTTTAAAATTTTACTGTATTTTACTGATAGATTACTTGATGTTTTTAATTGGTTATTTTCCCCGCCCTGCCCTACCCATTACCTTTTTTTAAAAAAGACTATTTATACTTTTTAATTTTATGACAGTTGAGTCAGTAACATCTTCCAGGGTGTTTTTATGAAGCAGCATCCTAATAGAAGATTCTGTGTTCTAGCCCTGAAGGGTGCAGTCAATGATTAAATGTAAAATTCTGTCCAGACACATGATGGAGCCACATTAAACTGTTACTGCCCTCAGGCTATTTGACAGCTGTCTGCTGATGTGATATTTAAATCATCGTGAAACATTAGAATAGGAATACCAATTCACAACCCAAACATGTTTCTGAAGTATGAGCAACTGCAGACAAAAAAAGGCCTAGACATCACTTGAAAGGTTTCTGATGAGCAAATTGCAAATATCAGCACCTCTAAGCTTGAAATGTTACCTGTTGAAATAGAATAGTGAATGTTCTTGTATGTAATCGCTCTTCAGGCCAAGAAAGTGGAACTAGATTGAATCAAATGGAGAAACCTAAAAATAATTTTAACTCCTACCTAGATGAATGTAGCAAGCTCAGATAGTCAGTAATCTCATCTAGGTTTTCAACTCCTAGAAGACTGTAACAATGCCTGCTTATATAGTCCAGATTGCTTACTGCAGTACTCTGTCCATTGAACATGTTCAGCATACATAGAATTATCTCTTTTAATTTTCAGTGAAAAAGACTTTGTCACTGAAACTGGCAATTACCACATTTCTGTTCCTTAATGAGGAAAAACTTCCATCTGGTATACTCACGGCACGATACTACCAAAGACCATTGAATCCATGTTGCATTCTCATAGTGGCAGACGTAAATTTAAGGACATTTGTGAATTGTCAGCATCAGCGTGAATGCCTGTGTTACCAGGTCCTCACTGACTTGTGCTCTCTGGGAATCAGGGCCAGCTTCAAGGATATGTGACGCATGCAGTCGCATAGGGTCTTGCACTTGGCTTAATGCTCTGCTGTCACCGTCTTGAAATTATTAATAATTTTTTTCACAAGGACTTATGTTCTCATTTTGCACCGGGCCCCACAGATTCTGTAGCAGCCTCCTGGGTCTTTTTATCATACAGTTCTGCTTACCAACACTGTATGTAAAACCTTCCCTAGAGAGTTTACGTCTATTGAAATTTTAATGTCTTTTGAAAGTACCAGTTTGTTATTAAAAATATTTGTAGAGATCATCTCCCCTTGCATTCCCATCTCCCCTTCCCACTGCCTGTGGAGACAGTGCCCCTGAAGCGTGGCCAGCAGCATGCCTGGCACCTGACTGATGCAGAGGTAAGGGGAGGGAGTGCAGAGATGGCAGCTGCAGTTGTTGGGAGATTAGTTACATTGAGCAAAGAACTTATTTGATTTAGCAAATGAGTAGTTGTCCTAAAGATAAGGAGAGCCAGTTTTCTCACTCCCTGAAGGGATTTACAAACATTTAAAAGGTGAAAGCTGAAAAAAACACCAGGGTACCATGTTAATATTGGAATTATCAGTATGAACTTACAGGTTTAAAGATTTATATATAGAAATAGTTATAGCATGTATGTTTATATATATATAAATATATGTCTGTCTGTGTGTGTATATGTATATGCATGCATATATTTCTTAGTAGTGTATACTGAGAGGTTCTAGAGGCAATGACACCCAGCAGTAAGAAACACAGTGAGTTCTAAGATTATAGTTTCTAAATACCACTCTCCACTAAAAGAAATCAGTGCTTAGAAAAATGATCATTTCCAGGGCTGGGCAGCAAACATACAGGATGAACATAGAACATCTTGTTGTTCCAGAGAGTAAGTAAATAATCAAAGAATGACAGGGTCATGTCAGAAGGACCCAGAAACCAGCCTGAATGCGTACCCACTGGCAAAAATCTAATGTCAGCAACAAAATAAATAATATTAGTTAAAAACTTGTATAAAATAGGAATCCATAAGTTTATACTGATACACATAAATGAATAGATAAATAGGAAAGAAGGGAAAAGTCTTCCTTACATACAAGGTCAACTAGTAAATATAGAAGGGATGGTAGAAATAGTCACTATTTAGCAACCATTATAGGAAAGGTGATAGAGACAGGAGTCATCAGTCGATGTGAGACTAGTAGTTGTAGGTTTGATGAGGAACAGGGTGTTGTCATGATATTGATATTTCTCCCCATCAAATATTACTCAGATGTAAAGGGGGAAATGATGACCATGGTGTAGATAGCCGGCAGACACAGTCTTGACCAGGGCATCCTGCAATGAAACAGGTCAATGTAGCATACCTATATTATTCACTGAGACGGGGCATCATTTCTGTGGTATTCCTGCCTAGAATTCATGGCCTCTGGTCATGAGGAAACACTGGACACATCCAGTGAGAATAAAGACTTTCTCACTGGATACCATTAAGTATGGTGTTAGTGATAGGCATTTTTAGATACTCTTTATCAAGTTGAGGAAGTTCCCCTTTATTCCTAGTTTACTGAGAGCTTTTACCATGAATGGGTGTTGGATTTTGTCAAATGCACTTTCTGTATCGACTAATATCGTGAGATTTTCTACTTTAGCTCATTGTTTTGATGAATTACAATAAATCGCACTTGGTTTCAACATATTCTTTTTATGCATTTGATACATTGGATTTCATTTGCTAATATTTTGTTGAAGATTTTTGCACCTATGTTCATGAGAGATGTTGGTCTGTAGTTGCTGTGATCTGAATGTTCCTCCCCCACAAAAAAATAAAAATTCATGTGTTGAAATCCTTACCATCAGGAGGTGGGACCTTTTGGGATGTGATTAGGTTAATAAGGTAGAGCTCTCATGAATGGGGTTAGTTACTTAATAAAAGAGGCCCCAGAGAACTGTCTCATTCCTTCCATCATATGAGACACAGCAAGAAGGCACCATCTGTGAGAAAGTGGGCCCTCACCGGGCACTGAATATGCAAGTACCTTAATCTTGGCCACCAGAACTGGAAGAAATAAATTTCTGTTGTTCATAAAATATTTTGTTAGAGCAGCTTGAACAGACTCAGACAGTTTTCTTGTAAGTTCTTTGTCTGGTTTTGGTATTAAGGATGCTGGCCTCACCGAATGAGTTAAGAACTACTAAGAAGTATTCCCTCTGCTTCTGTCCTCTGAAAGAGATTGTAGAGAATTGGTATAGTCTTGCTTAAATGTTTGGTAGAATTCACCAGTGATATAGTCTTATTCAGATTGAGTATTTCTTCTTGTGAGTTTTGGCAGATTGTATCTTTCAGGGACTTTGTCCATTTCATCTAGGTTATCAAATTTGTGGGCATAGAGTTGTTCATAGTTTTCTGTTGTTATCCTTTTAATGTTCATGGGCTCTGTAGTGATGTCTCCTCTTTCACTTCTGATACTAGGCATTTCCGTCCTCTCTTTTTTGTTAGCTTGGCTAGAGGCTAATCAACTTTTTATAGGTCTTTTCAAAGAAGCAGTTTTTGGTTTCATTGATTTGTTTCTCTGTTGATTTCCTGTTTCAATTTCAATTTCCACTCTAATTCTTATTATTTATGTTCTTCTTACTTTGGATTTAATTTACTTATTTTATAGTTTCCTAAGATGGAAACTTAGATTTTTTATTTTAGATTATTCTTCTAATATAGGCATTCAGTGCTATAAATTTTCCTCTAAGCACTGCTTTTGCTGCCCTTGTTCTTTGTTTCTATTTTTGTCTTCCATTCTTTTTCTGCCCTTTGTGGTTTTAATTAAGCATTATGTATTATTCCATTTTCTCTCCTTTCTTAGCATATCAGTTATTCTTCTTTTTTACTTTTTTTTTCCAGTGGTTGCCCTAGAATTTGCGATGTGCATTTACTACTAATCTAAATTCACTTTCAAATAACACTATACCACTTCACTTCACAGGTAATGTGATACCTTATAATAACAAAATAATCCTAATTCCTCCCTCCTGTCCCGTGTGTCATTGCTGTCATTCATTTCACTTAAATACATGCATAAGTAAGCATTTGTATATATGTATGTATATACACACACATAAGCTATCTATAGCAGCATACACAATTGAATACATTGTTGCTATTGAACAAACTCTGTTAGATCATTTTAAAATAATAAAAAGGAAAGGTTTTATTTTACCCTTATTTTTGTTCAACATTTTTCTTTACGTAGGTCTGAGTTTCTGACCTATATCATTTTCCTTCTCTCTAAAGAATTTCTTTTAACGTTTCTTGCAAGGCAGATCTATTAGCAACAAATTCCCTGAATTTTTGTCTGAGAAAGCCTTTTTTTCTCCTTTCTTATCCTTTGAAAGAATACTTTCATAGGATACAGAATTCTAGGTTGGTGGCAGGTGTTTTTTTTCCTATCAGCACTTTAAATACTTCACTGTACTCTCTTCTTGCTTGCATGGTTTCTTAGGGGAAGTTGGATATAATTTTTATTTTTCTCTATACGTAAGGTGTTTCTCCCCCTCCCCAGCTTCTTTCAGGAATGTTCTTTATCTTTTTATTTTCTGTAGTTTGAAAATGAAATGCCTATGTGTAGGTTTTGGGGGCATTTATCCTGTTTGGTATTCTCTGAGCTTCCTGGATCTGTGGTTTGGTGTCTGATATTAATTCTGGGAATTTCTCAGTCACTGTTGTTTCAAATATTTCTTATGTTATTTTGTTTCTTCTCTTTCTGGTGTTCTTATTACACATATGTTACACCTTTTATTTATTTTAGAGACAGGGTCTCACTCTTACCCAAGCCATTCTCCCACCTCAGCCTCCCAAGTAATGGGGACTACAGGCGTGTGCCTCCACTGTTTGTGGGGATGTGGTCTCACTATGTTGTCTAGGCTGGTCACAAACCTCTCGGCTCAAGTGATCTTCCTGCCTCGGCTTTCCAGAGTGCTGAGATTATAGGTGTGAGCCACCGTACTCGGCCTGTGTGACACATTTTGTAATTGTCCCACAGTTCTTGGTAATTCTGTTCTATTTGTTTCAGTCTTTGTTGTCTTTGCTTTTCCATTTTCAGAGTTTCTCTTGATAATATCTCAAGCCTAGAGATTCTTTTCTCAGCCGTGTCTGTCTACTAATAAGCCCATCACAGGCATTCTTTATTTCTGTTTCAGTGATTTTTTGATCTCTAGCATTTCTTTTTAGTTTTTCTTCAGATTTCCACCTTTCTGCTTACATTCCCCTCTGTCCTTAAATGCTAGCTACCTTTTCCATCAGAGCCTTCAGCGTGTTAATTATAGTTGTTTTAACTTCCTGGTCTGATGATTCCAACATCCCTGCCATGTCTGTTCTTATTCTTGCTCTGTCTCTTCAACTTGTGTCTTTTGCCTTTTGGTATGCCTTCTAATTTTTTCTTCATAGTCGGACATATAGTGTTCTAGGTAAACGGAATTGCTGTAAATAGGCTTATAGTAACCTGATGGTAAGATGACGGGGGAGAAGTGTTCGCTAGTCCTGTGATTAGGTCTTAGTCTTTCAGTGAGCCTATGCCCTTGGACTGTGAACTTCACAAGGGTTTCTCGGTTTTTCCTACCCCCTTAGATGGGACAGGATGACTAGAGTGGGCAGGAGTTGGGTATTTCCTTCCCCCAGGTCAGTTAGGCTCTGGTTAACTAGTTTCTCCTGCGGGAAGGCCTTATTAAGAAAAGCAGTGCTAGGTCATGTTTCAAAATGGTTTCTTTTCCCCTCTGCCAGCCAGAAGCAGAAGGGTTTATTTCTCTGATATTTAATGTGGGGACCTGGCCAAGCTACTGGAGGTAAATCTCACAATATTGTAGGAGTTGGCCTGTGAGTGGGTCCATCCGGAGTTTTTAACTCTCAGACTTGTCTGAGCCTCCAGCAGTTCATCAGTTACAATTCAGGTTTTCTTACCTTAGTGTTGGTTTCTCACAGCAGTTTCCACTCAGGAGTCTCTGCTCTGTTAAGCCACGACTTCCACTAGGGAGTCTCTGGTCTCTGTTCTGGGAAGCCACAACTCCCTCTATTTGCCTCTCTGTCTCTCCAGCCCCGGGGCAGTAGTTTACCTTATGTCATCTCCTCTTACAGGTCCAAGAAGAGTTGTGACTTTTCAGAGTGTTGACCTTCTACTTGTTCAAGTAGAGTAGCAACTTGCAAGCTCCTTAAATGCAGAACCAGAAACTGGAAGTCCCTTCTCTGCCTGTTTTTCACTTGGGTTGTCTTTTTGTTGTTGAGTTGTATGAGTTCATTATATATGCTAGATACAAGTCCCTTATCAGATATATGATTTACATATATTTTCTCTCATTCTGTGAGTTATTTTTTTCACTTTTTTATTGGTATGATTTGCAGCACAGACGTCTTTAATTTTGATGTAGTCTTTTTCCTTTGTCACTTGTGCTTTGGCGTCATGTATAAGAAGCTCAGCAGTGGCTGGGCACAGTGGCTCATGCCTGTAATCCCAGCACTTTGGGAGGCCGAGGCAGGCGGATCACCTGAGGCCAGGAGTTCAAGACCAGCCTGGCCAACATGGCAAAACCCTATCTCTACTAAAAATACAAAAATTAGCTGGGTGTGGTGGCAGGCACCTGTAATCCCAGCTATTCAGGAGGCTGAGGCAGGAGAATCGCTTGAACCTGGGAGGCGAAGGTTGCAGTGAGCTGAGATCATGCCACTGCACTTCAGCCTGGGTGACAGAGCGAGACTCCATCTCAAAACAAAAAAAAAAAGTGCTCAGCAGCATGAAGTTTACTTCTGTGTTTTATTCTAACAGTTGTGTAGTTTTAGCTCTTACTGCATTTAGGTCTATGATCCATTTTGAGTAAATTTCATATATGGTATGAGGTAGGGGTCCAGTTTCATTCTTTTGCCTATTTGTTGAAAAGACTATTATTTTCTCATAGAATTGTCTTGGCACCGTAAATGATTTTTAATGTGTAGGTCTTATATCCTAGTTTTGAAACCATTACTGAACATCCAGGTAGCTCCGACTATGGTGATTTACCAGATGTCATATCCTAGAAAATCCTTGTGGGGTTTACATGTCATTTGCAAGCTTTAGTAGTTACCATAATGTGGCAGACTCAGGGTCTGCCTAACCAAATTGTCATTTGCCAGCAGAGAACTTAAAGTACCAAAGAAGGGCCTAATATTCTTCCCTAATGTCAAATTAAGGCTCCAAAGTGCCTCAGCTTTTTACGATTGTAAATTATCAGTCTGTCTAGATGAATTTTTAGTTAATGATTTACCTTTGCCACTTATCGGATTAATTCCATGTGTTTAATACCTGTCCACATTTGTCCCTATCAAGTTTCAAAGTATGCTGTTTAGAAATTAGAACAGTTCTTTGAATCTGTGTGCCAGTGAAAAGAGCAAGTATGAAGTTGTGCGTATGGATTAATAAGCAAATCAGTTTCTTCATAGGGAGGAAGTTTAATTTGGATGTAGGGAAGGGGCAATAGGATAAGAGCAGGACAACAGAGCATCATTTATGATTGGGGAGCTAATGGAGGGAAGTTGTCCTGTTGGTTGAGAGACAGGTTCTGCAGGCCCTTCTGTGGGCTGGGTAGGCTCCGTGGGCGAGTCTCTTACACATCGTTGTCCTGGATTATCTCCTCTGAGTCCATTATACAAAGGAGACTCTTAAAAACCATGTTTTCTACCTATGGTAACAGAGCTGATGAGAGTTTAATTGATGCTTCTTTTAAGGGTTTGAGATTTTTTAATTGGTTTTTGGTGCATTGGGTAATTAACTTCTCAGTGACCAGTTTCCTACATACAGTCATCCTTCAACCCACAGAGGCCCTACCTTTAGGCCTCTGCTCTCTTCCCATGTCCAGCCATCCATGGTATGCCGCACCTCTTCATTCGTTTTCTTAATTAACTAAGGACACAGAGAGGAGCGCTGCCCCAAGTGTGGTCCTGAGATGCTATCTCATGTTCCTAAATGCAAGAAGGCTGTTGTGTGCCTTAGAGAAATTACATATGTTAGGTAAGCTGCTTTGAGTTATAGTGCTGTCCTTGAGTTATAGTGCTGTCCATGAGTTATACTGCTGTGGCCATGAGTTCAATGTTCATGAATCAGCTATATGTTAAATAAGGTGCCTTTAAACAGAAACATGCAACAAACAAGGTTATGCATTGATCAGTTGAAGATGTTTTAGGGGCTCACAGGAACCTAACCCTGTATATCCCCTGTGGACAATGCTTTAGTATTCACTAATTCAGTATTCACAACAGCATAACTATCATGAATAACAAGAATTAAATGTATTTGTCATGTAATGGGCACTAACACTGGTTGCCACTGACTTTATCAGATTAATTTTGTGCCGTGTATGATGTTTTAAATTTTAAGTTTTATATATTTCTTATATGTGTATATATGAGATGTATAGCCATATATTTAATCTATATGATGTGTAGCCATATATTTAATAATTTATATATTTGTGAGTTCTTTATAAATTATTTCAGGGTAAAAAAGGGCATTTAGAAGACTTTATTTGGCTTGTACAATCTGAAACAGTAAAATTTTAAAAATATACATATGTTCCTTGCCAAAATTAACCATATTTTTTACTTTAGTAGCCTTCATTTAGCGTCATCTGATTACTAATTTTAAAATGTATTTGATTTTAAGAAAATTATAGTTCCAAAGATAGAAATTTATTTTAGTGATAACTGTAAGTAAGCCATATATGCTAACTCTGGTCACTCTAATATATACATTTTATGTCACTCTCACTTTGAACCCTCCAATGTGTCTTTGCCTTAAAGAATTTTGACTTATCTTTGATTTATAGAGTTTGTATGGCAACTCTCCTGGCTTCCAGAGCCTAACAGACTTACTTGTATAGCTTTTAAAGCTAATTGATTGGCTTTTGATACTTTTGCTGGAGGAATATCTTACTAAAATCAAATGGATGAATTAGCTAATTGTATTTAACATTTGAAGGGATAAGTGAAAAGAGGAGGAAAAGACTCAAGTTGATTCAAAAGCAAAATGAGAAGAAAAGATAATTGGCATATTCTCCACATCTTTCCTCTGATCAACCACATAGGAGACAAAACAAATTAGAGACTTGTCTTTGAATAGGAAGCAGATGTGCCGAGCATATTTTTACTTCAGATTTTGTTAACTATTTTATCTTTAGATACTGATTTTTGTCTAGAGGAGAGTGTTGGAGCAACTAAAATGGAACTCATAACTTCAGCTCTTGATGGAAGTCTCCTTGATGCCTGGTACTTTATGCTGTATTAATGCCAGAAAATAAATTTTATTTCTTCCTATCTTTAGGCAAGCTGTTATTCCTCTAATGCACAGTCACTTTTAACTTAGATTTTCGAGAAACAAGGAAAAAAGATTTAATCTTTGAGACCAGTTGTTGGCTAAAGCAGGCTTTTGAGCATCCCAGTTACTTGTCATTCAGCAGCTGTGTGGGAAAATGGAAGCTACATTGTTGAACAAATTTTGTAAAGGAAAAAATTTATTTCTTGATTTATTTGGTACAAATGTCTCTTTACTCGAAATCTTTACAAATTGGTTATTGGGCATTCAGTCATTTGTTTAGCACTCTGTAATTTTATAAAGTGATTTCCATCAGGTGCCTTTCACAGAAACCCTGAAGGTCAGGGGAAATCATAATTTCCTTGATGAGAAAGCTGAGGCATAGAGAAGCTGCTTGTTAGGAGGCTTTGCCTCTGATTTCCTGGTCAGCTTTATAGGTTTCTTGCTTTTTTATTTTTGTTCTTTTTACTTTTTTTAATATCCTTGCCTTACTGCTGTGGAGAATGATTTCTATTTTGCAACAGCTTATGTTTTTCTCCTGTGTACAGGGATATTCCAATGCCTTTAGTTAGCTCAGGAGTAGAGCATGGTAACCTGAGAGAGCTGGCACTTGCAAGAATGAAAGACCTCGGAATACAGGTAAGAGCAGATATGGCGGTCAGGCCACAACTGTTGAGAAAAAGAGGAATCTAAAACACAAAAGACCTTGCCACTACCACCCCTAAAACCAGACTTGCGGGTCAGGTCGGAAAGCCCCCAGATGTTGAAGGCATAGTCACTGGACCATGTTGGAGCTGAAGCCAGTGGTGCAGGGGCTGCCTCCTTTTCCTTCATTCCATTCTGCTTTCTTCTGCCTGCTCAGATTGCCAACTGCGTGCCCCACTCCAGTTTTTAAAAACAGTTTTTCTTTTGAAGTATTAGGTATTCAGTTATTGACTGAAGAAAAAGGAGATGTGATTCCTGAAAGGAAAGTATAATCATTTGAAAAGACAAGTATTATGTGCATGAAATAATTGCCAAAACTGCTATTGCCCCACATATACCAGTCTCCCATCCCTCTGGCCATTGAAGTCCCTTCTTCGCTCACAGATATTTACTAAACATCTCCTCTGTGCTGGCCCAGGATGTACAAAGAACCCAAGAACCTGCAACTTAACAGTCTCTGTGGGAAATTCTTAAGTCATAGGAAGGTTTGAAACTCCAGTGCTCAGGAACTTCTTAGAGCTGCTAAAGGGATAAACCAGGAGTGGTGTTGAGACCAAGGGCTGACTCCTGGGCTCTGCCTTCAGAGATTCTGGATCAGTAGGTTGGGATGGGACCTATCTGTTTGTTATCCAGCACTAGGTACATGGTTCTCATGCACAGTTCAGATGTGGGCCGCACTTTGAAAGACATGGTTCCAAGGATTGCATATGGTGTTTGTGGACTTACCTAAGACATTTTATTCTCTCACTCAAATTATTATGGAGAAAATTTTTCAGAAGATTGTTCAGGGGAGAGTTTGTGAACATTATTGGCATATTCTACCAAAAAAAAGTGAACAATTTTATGTTGCAGAAAAATAGCAAATGACACCAAACAAGATTGTGTGCCTGCTTTGCCTCCCAGGCTCCAGCTGTTTGTGTTCTCCATCTCCTCTCGCCTCCAAGAAGGCCACTGACCTTCAAGAAGGCCAAAGTGACTGACCTGGCCTGGTTATCCCAACAATCTCATTATCCATCCATCTTCTTTAACCCTCACCCCTCATAAGCCTTGTTAGCCTCTATTAAAGTAAGCTGGGATTGAGTCCAAAGGCTGGAATTCAGTCATAGCCAAAATATATCTAGTTCCTATAGGCAACATCTTGAGCAGAAAATAAGCACACACCAATCTCTGCCTTTAAAAAAGCATGCCAAAAAAAAAAAAATAACAGAAACAGCATGCAGATGTTCATTAAGAACATGGAACAGTAATACATTCCCATGCTAGCTACTATATAGAACTACTGTAGTGAAAGGACAGCAGCTACATTAAGTAGATTAATAATTACAGAGATTGATCATCTTCATCTGCTGTACAGTTTTTGTTTACTGGAATTCATGGACTCTACCTCAGCAAACATTATCTTGAGCTGGTTCCTGGGGTGTGGAAGTAGCTTTAGTTTTCTACAACTGAATAACGAGCTCTTATTTTTCTCTTGGAATTCTGTACATATATAGCAGTCCTTCATAAATATACTATTACTAGAAAAGCTTATGTGACATCATCAAATTTCCCACAGTGATCTTTTCTTACTGGAAGAAAATGTTTATGGTTTGTTCTATGGGGGGGAAATACACCATAAGATATATAATTGAATAATTACAATGATTTATAATAATGAAAAGGATTGTGTAATTGTAAATGTCTGGTAGCATAGCATGCACTGTGGGTTGTGGAATAGAAGTGAGAGCCGCATCACAGATGCTTGGCCATGCAGACCAGGCATTGCATTGGCATTGTCTGCAGGCAGCTCCATGCCTTCTCAGTTATTCAAAGAGCCATTTGTGATTGTGCTTCAGAGTATGTAGTACATGGCTCTAGGTTCCTCCTCCCTCCCTCCCTCCCTCTCTTCCTTCCTTCCTTCCATCCTTCCTTCCTCCTTTCCTTTCTTCTTTCCCTTCCTTTCTTCCACAGTGCCCTTCTTGCAAAAAAAAAAAAAGCCATCTTCAACATGTACTTTTTGGATGTTCCTAAAATGATACAAATATGGTGATGCTAAAAATGTTAACTGCCGTAAAATGGAGGTTTTAAACATTTAGGAATTTACTTTTTATATACATACTTCTGGATTGTACTTTCAGATAGTTATATCCCCTAGGCAAACCTGTTTCTGACTTTTATGACTTACATTCTTTACTGCTAAGATTATATTATATATTGATCTTTTTCGAATTCTAAATTTATTTTAAAAGCACTACTGTACTACTTCATACATTCCTACTCTGGTTTCCCCATCCTCAGATTGTTTAAAGGTGGTTTTATTTTGAAATTCAGCTCTTTTATCTCACTGTAGGTTATATGCAAACTTAATTTTGAGCCCAGGGTTTGGTGGAGAGGTTTAAATAAAAATAAAGATTGAATTAGTTACCAGTTTTATATTTGTGCCCCTCCCACCTCCCCACCCCGCTCCCGCCGCTTTTTTTGACAGTGTCGAGATGTGAGAACCAGAGAAGTTGGAATCCAAGAAATTCATCACAAAGTACGGCCATACCAGGTTAGTCTCTTCATGTCATAGAGGGCCTAGGTACTGTCCTTAGATCTTTGCCAACCCTGGGCCCACATATTCTTAACCAAGGACAGGGCCCCAGGAGTGAATAACTAAGAGCAGAGACTAATCGAGGATTAGATACTGGTGTCAAACCATGAAAGCCAAATACGAGAATTCTGGAAGAGCCAGGTTAGGAAAATGAAGTCTGAACCTCATTCTAGATTAGCACTGTCCAGTGGAACTTTCTGCAGTGTTGGAAATGTTCTATGATCTGAGCTATCCAGTATCCAATATTGTGGTGACTGTTGAGCACTTGAAATGTGGCTTGTACAAATGAGGAACTAAATTTTTAATTTAAAATAAATTCAATTGTAAATAGTCCCCTGTGACTACGAGCTACATTTGGGAAGAGCATAGTATGATCTGCTTCTCTCTTTATGTGTAACTATTCAGCTGTTGCCCAATGGTGATAAGCAAATGAATAGATCAGCCCTTATCCACAGGCTCCACAAAAATTAAGCATTATGCCTTAAGGCATTCATGGTATGTAATGAATTAACTTTTCTCTTATACTCTTGTAATGTCTAGCTGTATGCCAGATTTTCTGTAGGATTTGATTCTCTTGTGGAACCCCATTTGAGAAAGGCTGGAATAGATGATCTCTGCATTGATGTTTCTGTTCTCAGCATGAATCAGTTAATTGACATTTTTCACATTTAGGACCTTTTGAGAGAAAAAGTAGACCCAACACAATTTGCCAAATTCTTGTGCTGTTCAGTTATTTAGCAAACATTGTTGAGAAGGAATATGTGTTAGTCTGAATTGTTCACCTTGCTCTGGGTACCATCTCCCCATCTACCGAGTGTTTCTGCATGTGGCCATGTCCACTTGTATACTTTTCTCTGTGCGTGCATATTGTTACATATGGCTTCTATTTAAGAAAAGTGCAAGAGCCATTTGTACAATGAGCTGAAGAGCCAAAAGCCTGTGCAGACTGCTACCACAAAGCTTCCCCCCAAAAGCTACCCTCCATGATTGAACTTTCTTTAACATTTTTATCCCATAATTATGCATAATATTTAAGTGCCCTGTGGGAGGCCATACTTCCTTAAAATTTCATCAAGGTGCAGGTGACCAGCATCACATTTTTCTTCCCCAAAGATAGGTTTCAGTGGAGGCGATAAGGACTAGAAGATGAAACCCAAACCATTGAGCACCTGACACTTTTGAGACAAAGGGGTGCTCCTGAGAGCTACGCATGTGACGTGATTTTGAAATTTTACATTAAGAGACTCTTCATGGGGAGTCAAATGCATGGAAGCCTTTACTGAGCTGGATCTCTGTAAGAGTCTCAAGGTTAATGAAGTTCAAGTATTTGTGAAATTATACAGTTATTTTCCTTTTATAATAGTCCATGAACAAGGTGTGAACTTTAATCTTGGTGCTATTTGAGAGTAGACAAGTAAAAAGAAACATAATTAGTGATTATTCATTCCTTATCCCTAACTAGATGTTAACCTAAATAAATACATACAATTACAAAAATGAATTTGGTTCTTTAATTTTGAATAATATTTTTTGTGGCTTTTTACTAAATAGGTTGAATTGGTAAGAAGAGATTATGTTGCAAATGGTGGCTGGGAAACATTCTTGTCATACGAAGACCCAGATCAAGACATTTTGATTGGCCTCCTACGATTACGCAAGTGTTCAGAGGAAACTTTCCGTTTCGAATTGGGTGGAGGTGTCTCCATAGTACGAGAGCTGCATGTGTATGGAAGTGTGGTCCCTGTGAGCAGCCGGGATCCTACTAAATTTCAGCATCAGGTATCCTGTATTCCATTTCTATTTGACTTCTAAGAAACTGCCTAAGTAGGAAAAGAGAAAAGGAATGGGGTGAAGAGAAGAGGAAGAGGCAGAGGAGCAGGAGAGGGGAAAGAGAAGCATAGAAACAGAGGAGCCGGTGTTTTAGTTGTTCAGAGATATTTTCTCTCCAAATTGTATCCTTTTGGGAGGAAAAGATAACTGAGACTCAGTCAGTTGGAACATAACAGATTGAACCACATGGAATTGGTTTTTTTTGAGACAGAGCCTCACTTTGTCACCCAGGCCAGAGTGCAGTGGCTTGATCTTGGCTCACTGCAACCTCCGCCTCCCTGGTTCAAGTGATTCTCCTGCCTCAGCCTCCCTAGTAGCTGGGATTACAGGTGTGCACCACCACGCCTGACTAATTTTTGTATTTTTAGTAGAGATGGGATTTCACCATGTTGGCCAGGCTGGTCTTGAACTCCTGACCTCAGATGATCCACCCACCTTGGCCTCCCAAAGTGCTGAGATTACAGGCATGAGCTACTGTGCCTGGCCTGCAGTTAGTATTTTTGAAAGTAAGAAATCGTCTAATACTGGCAATCTCATATGGGTCAACTTATTGTGGAGTCAGGTTAGATGGTGATGGGAAAGCACTTACGAAACACTTCCTAAGGTTAAGCCGTATTATACATAGGGGAACCCTATTCTAACCCCAGACAACCTACCTTAATAACTCACTTTTTAAAATTTCCAGAGAATGTGTTAAAACCTAATGGTGGATATGATATAAGAGCCAAAATTGATTATTTAAGAATTTTGCCTGGTTTCTCAACTCTTAGAAAGTAGAGAGGTGGCCGGGAGTGGTGGCTCACGCCTGTAATTCCAGCCCTTTGGGAGGCTGAGGCAGGTGGATCACCTGAGGTCAGGAGTTCAAGACCAGCCTGGCCAACATGGTGAAACCCTGTCTCTACTAAAAATACAAAAATTAGCTGGGCGTGGTGGCACGTGCCTGTAGTCGCAGCTACTCGGGAGGCTGAGATAGGAGAATCACTTGAACCTGGGAGGCGGAGGTTGCAGTGAGCCAAGATTGAGCCAGAGTGATCTCGCCCAATGCAGGGAGCCACTGCACTCCAGCCTGGACAACAGAGGGAGATTCCGTCTCAAGAGAAAAAAAAAAAAAAGTAGAGAGGTGACTAAGAAATTAAAGACATACTGCCCCAGACTTCCATCATTTAGAGATTGCCTAGAACTTACCTAAAAAGAGACAGAATTTGAGAGGGAATTACTGTCTTCCTGTGAATAGATTACATCATCCACAAAATACCTTTTGGTAGTTCTTGTTCGAAAGTTACACCTTTTTCAGTTGTTTGCTACAGTGTAACTTTGGTATGATTGAATGGTTTCTTTTTCCTTACTCCCATAAGTGGGCTTTTTCACTCTTATTTTAACAGATTTTAGCAACTACTAAAGTATATAGCCTTCTTGTTTTATGGACCCCTTTTAATGAACTTCCTTCCTTTTTAATTCCCACTCCTCTTCGTTGCTCTGTGCAGGGATTTGGCATGCTGCTGATGGAGGAAGCAGAAAGAATAGCTAGAGAAGAACATGGGTCTGGGAAAATCGCTGTGATATCAGGTAACTGGGGGAGGGCGAAGTTCATGATTCCTTCCCATTTTGAACTTGGCACCACAGTGAAAACTATGTTGGTACCCTCTTGCCCCTGTTGATGGTTATTACGTTCAAAATTGAGCTGAGCTGACTGGCGAAGGACTTGTGCTCAAACAAAATTCACAAAAGCAGTTTAGTGGAATAGAGATTTCCGAGCGCTCTGAGAGTCAGGACCTGTGACCCATATCCCCTCTTCTGCACTCTCTGTCACACTGGTCAGCATGGTCGCCTCCTCTTTGTGCTGTGCCCGGTTACTGTATCTGAGGAAATGGAATTCGATGATATGGACAGGAGAAAAACATGAGTGTTTTTCACTATTGTGGAGATTATCACTATTGTTCAGAAATTAAAATAAAACCTCAGTTGCCAGTACGAGCTGTTTAAAAACCAAATTCTTGCTCTTTCAATTTTGTTCTCAGTAACTTCAATCCTGGGGAACAGCTTTCCCCTGTTTGGGAGTAAAAATGTTTTCCCCAGCCCTCTTAGGGTCCCTGGCTGGGTCTGAAAATTAAACTGACAAAGGCAGATTAACGGGAAAAACATACACATTTATTGCATATAAATTTTATGGAACAGGAAAGCCTTTATAAGGAAATAAAGACCCAAAGAAATGGCTGAACCTGAGTGTTTTTATACGAGTGCAAAGTCATGAAAAAATAAGACAGGACACAGGAGTAAGAGCTAAGGGTGATAAACGGGAATGTTTAGCAAGGCCTGTTCATTTAGATCCCTCAAGGTGCCCCTCTACCTTCAGAGATGAAGGTGTTTGTTTGCTCCAGGTGGTGTGAGGGCACCTCCCTCATGAGCATCTCACGATCTGCGGCAGGGGAGAAGGAAGGGGAAGGTCTGAGGGTCCTTCCTGCATCCGCCATTTTCTGATTCCTTCACCTTAAGATACTCAGTATGCCAAGACACCGTCTTTTGCAGTAGTGTGTTCTGAACCCCATCAGGAGCTTCCCCATTCCTTATCTAGGACAGCAGGTCACTGGGGAAGTGGGCATGAAAAGGAAAATTCAGTATAGCATGTGTGAGTGGAGCAAGAAATGACGTAGACCCCTTTCACATCTGCTGTTCTATAGTGTATCCTTACAGAAATCGCTGTTCCCAGTAAGAAGCTAACAGGGTGAGAGCCATGATCAAAATATAGGTTATTTTTCATCCAGCATGTTTGTTTTCCCGTTAGACTGCTACATTCCTAAAGCTAAAATACACCTTCTGAGAAAATCATCTCTTCTGAAAATGAAAGTTGAAATGAGGTTTTTTAAAAATAAATAAATAAATAAGTTGTTGCCAATCAGTAAATCAATACCCATGCTTGGGTTTTCATGATTATAATTATGAAAATGTAATGACTCAGGCTCACTTATAATCATTTAGTGTGGTTGAGATTTTTGGCATTATCCAGACAGATTCCAAAAGCTTTTTTTTTAATCATTTAGTGTGGTTGAGGTTTTTGGCATTATCCAGACAGATTCCTAAAGCTTTTTTTTTTTTTTTAACATGTCTAGCTTTATTTATTTATTTTTTTTCTGTTATCTTTCATTGCACAAAGAAGAGGTAACTAAACAAGTCTCACTTGATTGGTACTGTTACCTGTAATAAAAAAAGGTTTACTTCTCAACTGTTTAACCTGTGGTTGATCAGAAGTACCAGGCAAGGGCCAGACTGACTTAGAACCCCTCTGCACATGTGTCTGTGTAGAGTTGATAACACCTGAAATTTCCATGGCCCCTTTTGTCAGAGCACTGTTAGTGTTCTAGTAAAGTGCTTGTGAAACTTCAGTGTGCTCACAGATCACCTGGAGATCTTGTTAAAACGCAGACTCTGACTCAGTGGGCCTGGGTAGAGCCTGTGCTCCCAGGTGATACCATGCTGTCTTCAGACCACACTTTGTACACAAGCAAGGCCTTAGTGTTCTCTTCCAAGTGTATTCTCTTTTCAGTCACTGAGATAATGACAACGCTCTGTGATCCTGGCAGTGCTACACTCCCAGAGTCTGATAATAGTCAAGTGACTTTCTGGTGTCTGTGGGAACCTAATCAAAGTTAAAATGGAAGAGCATGCATATTCCATCACTGCTCTACATTATTTCATCTGCCTTCATGACATCTGTGTCTTTTTACAATGATGCATGCAGAGAGGACCCCTGGCTTGCCTGAGGTCATATCCAATTGCTCATAAGAGCCTCAGTTTCTGCTTTTTATGAGCGGGGTGATTTCCATTTTCTAAGTGGAAATCAGCATCTGCCCTCTTTCTGCCATATCTATCTCCCTAGCTTTTTATCATAATCTAAACAATAGCTCAACTTCAGATCATCTGCATCTAGAGTTTCTCAAATAACAAGAAGAGACTTGCTCAAATTAACAGGGAAGAACCTTTCTCTTGTCAGCTGGTATGATAGGTCTACTTCATTTCTATACAAGGGGTTTCTTTTGGCCAGTGGGTTTCTGTAGGAACAGCCCTGGAATGCCTTCTTGGGACTCTAGTGAGTTCAGAAGGGAGGATGCTGTAAGCATTACTTCCTGTACCCTGCCTGGAAGTCCCACCATTGCTCTCTATAGGGGAAACTATGTAGGCCTGGACTTTCTGTTTGACTTAAGCTCTGGTCACCCTTCAAATGAAAGAACAAGAACATTTGCTGTCTGGATGATGCATTTTTATTTCTCCAATTTAGTAATCTAGTACTGTTGTGTGTAAGTTTCTGAATCAGATGCCGGAGAAGTTAGTCCATTATTAAGAACTTTTCAAGGAGGGCAGATGTGAAGAGCTTATTATTATATGGTGTTGTTAATGTTGTGTTTTTCCGGTTTTTGCATTTTGACTTTGGTTTCTCTGATGTGAGTACAGTGATGTGTGTGCGTGTGTTTTAGTTTTTTGTAAATAGTTATTCTCCATAAATTAATCCTTAGAATGAAAATCTCTTTATGACAGTGCTGGTGTCTGTGGGCTACATTTTGTCAACGTTACCTCATTGGATTAGCTGAGAAGAGGCACTGATTTGGATGGGAGTGGGGTGGGGAGGACAGGTGGCCAGGATTCCATTCCTGCTTTGCCAGTAGCTCTTCTTGTGATCTAGGATAATTTTACTTGCTCTCCATGGGCCTTTTATTTCTGTATTTTAAAAAAGTGGATGTGGTTATCTTTTACAGTTCTGACTGTAGAATTCTACCCCTTAGTATCTTCTTTAGTTCTCAGCATGACCAATTATGTTTTCCTAATTAAATTGTAGGTGGGACCTTTTCTGTGCCATATTAAGAGACTCTTTAATTTCATCAATGATAGATCTCGGTCTCGTTGTAGGTTGGGTGTTTGCTGATGAAAATGGTGATAGTTTCCCATAGGTAGTTAATCCTATGCTTTGTGAATGCCTATTAACTTAGGTCACAGCTGGTGATACTGTTTGACCTGAGTGTTTACTTTTTTTCCGACCTTGTCCTCAGTTTGTAAATCCATCCTTGTTCCAGGTCTGTAGGCTTTTGTATAAGTTGTACACAGTGGTGGCCTAGATATTCTGTCCTGGCATAACTAGTAAGCTTGAGTAAGGGAAAGACAGAATCATTTATCATTTTGGTTACTCTTGTGTAAGAGTAATGTATTTAGGTAGAATTTTTTTTAATTGCATTTTGATTCATTATGACTTCAACTTGCCAGATTTTCTCTGTAACTTGGGTTTATAATCTTGGATTCAGCCTCTAGACAATATTATGAACTACACAGTAGATCTGATTTGAGTCACTATAGAAAGACTCTGGGTATTCTTTTTTCTGTATTTAAAAACAAATTGGTTTTTTATCTGTGCTACTTCAGTAGACTTTGTTTATAGGTATACACTGTGTATTTTATAGCAGATTATCTTTTTAAAAAGACGACTACCTTTATGGCTACATGAGAAAATTGAAAACTTTCTCGTGTATCAAAATCAAATGAAGCGATTTCTTGAAAGAGAGGCCTTTAGGTTTATTCTGTTTTCTTCTTAGTGAACTGTGTTTTAAAGTGAACCATCAACTCTAAATGTGAAAATTAAAGTAAAAATGAAATGTTCAGTTTCATCAGCATCAAAGTCACCATGTATTGAGGGGTCACGTATGAAATGAAGAGACATATGAAAAAAGAAGACGTGTGAAATGTCACCCTGCCCTGCGTGAATGTTCGTGTTGGGCTATGGGAAACTCACCCACCTTCCCCTCGTTGATTGTCTTTGACTGCAGAGGAAGATAAGTTTTCTCCCTACTTAGACTCCAGATTGGTTCGTAACTCAAGATTAATTACTTCACAGCAAGAAAATATTATTTTTTTACATATAAAAATGGACAAATCAGTGTTATGAGAGCCACCAGTTTATAAAATAATGTGTAGGCAAGAAATAACAGCTAATTGCTGCTAAATATCTAAGCAGTTAATTAGTCCCTATTCCAAGTGGTATCATTTGCCAGCTTAATCCATATATCTTGTATCAACACACGTCTGTTCAAGGTTAACAAATTATATTTACTTAAAAACCACGATGTTTATCTACTTGGATGATCAGCATTCTTTCCTTTAAAAATGTTAACATGAGCAGTTTTTCTGTCTCCTCTCTTATGATGTAAAGTGCAAGGAATTATACTGGAGAAGCTAACCACAACGTCTGAAATGCCATCACTAATAATCACCATGGAAACAGAGATCTCTGATGTCACACTGCCTGTACCATTTCCAAAAGGGCAAATATAACTGTGATAGTCACTATTTAAAAAGCCATTTAACACCCCCAACAGAATGAGTTTTTTTCTTCTGGCAATTTTGGCTAGGTATCAGATCCAATCGTGTGACTGTTTCAGTTTGCCAAGCTAATTGCTATGCAGCAAGATGACCAGCTATTCCCCAAGCTCGTCTGACTACCTTCATCATAAGCACTATTCTATTTGTGTCCTTTCAAGTAGAAAATTAATATGGCCATTGGCCAAGAATCGTACAAGGCCGATGGATCACACAGTGATGGTGAAGAATGAGGAAAATGTCTGAATGGTCAATGACAGAAATCAGTGAAGTCAGAGACTGATAGCCATTTTGTTTAAATCTATTAAAAAGCCAGAGAAGGGGAGAAGAGAGAAGAATTTAAATATAGGGTGAGTAAACGAGTCACTATGGAGATGAAATCATCCTTAATCATGATGATCTTAGTTATATGACCCTAAAACTACATCACAGTGCCTCCTGGTCAGAAAATAAGTGTACCTGTGCCTTATACAATCCAATATGGCTTTCTAGGACTGCAGTTAATGGTCTTGTTTGCCAGAACCACTGATTAATAAAATCATATGTGGGCAGAAAATAGCAGTTGTTTTGTTGAAACATTTAAACTACAAATGGCTGAGATTTACTTATTCGACCTTCACCTGTCTCCCGGGCTACTACACATCTCCCTCAGTTTCAGGAGAAGATAGTTTTATTCCTTGCATTATACTCTAGTTGAAAAGAAGGGTACATTCATAACTAGGTTTGTCTGAAAATGGACTCATAATCCTTACCAAAATGCCTGGAAAAGCATTTCTTCATTGTAGCATATCTATTTGCTAATGGACACAGGAAGCCTGCCAAATGCAGACCAGTTTGTGGCACCTACACGAGTGTTAGTCTAGGGCTTCTCAGAAAGGAAGGGAAAGAGTGTTTGTCCTTTTGTACTATCTTTGTGACAAATTATCCCCTAAATGTCCCCTAATTAAATGTACATTTTCTGGGTTCTGTATATTCCTCTGTTCCATTTTGGTATTCTAACAAAGATCATATATGTTTCTTTTTTGGTGCATGTTCCAGTAGTATTTTTAAAATTATTATTAATATATTTTTAAAGACAATGGATACAATATAAAGTATTTCTTTACTACAAGAATTCAATTTCAGCATCATTATTAATCAGACTGGAATTGATGACATGGAATACTACTTTGCTAGATAATGTATTAGCATTAGCTAGGTGTTTGCTAATTGATGTCTATTGTAGCTGCACTGTGGCGGCATTGTTGCGTGTAGCTCCTCCAGGAATCTGTATTCCATGACTTGACATTTACTCATTTGAAGGTGAATCAGGTACCAGTTTGTAGTACACTGCACATCAAGTGCATTAGACCATCTCTCACTTGGCATCACAGACTATGTTAATTAGTACACATGTTTTGAATATTATTGAATAGGCCACTAATGAGTTTCTACTGTTTGGATCTTGGAGGCAACTGAATTTTTTGTGACGTTTCCCAGGCAGAAGCTAGCGATACTGATTTGGAGTGGCTGATTGGCATTTGAAGTACAGCATTTGGCAAATGCTCTTGCTAATCCCAGGTCCATGCAGTCCAGCCTCTTACGTTTCAGAGTGTGCACATTGAGATCTTGAAGTCCAGCCTTGCCAGTGTAGACACACAGCACATTTGTAGACTTTTTGTCCCCATTCTTGTTCCTCTTAGTTTATGGATATAGGGAATCATGGTCTTATGCTTTTGCTTAGGAGGAATAGGGTTATATCATGTGATTCCTAATAACATTCCTGAAAGGTCTGGAAACTTTGAGATGAATGACTACCTTTATTTAAAAGTAGACACTTCACAGGCTCTTTTGTGAGGAAGCAAGCCCTATCCGAAAGTGGCCTATGCTACTCACTACCAGCTGTCTATCAGAAAGTCTGTTTTAATAGTTTGTTGCAATGTTGACTCCTTATCGATGTAACTTGAATATGAATAGTACTGTTCTTTTCTCTAAATATTTGACATTGCCTTAATTCATTCAATTTGATAAAGCTTTTCTATTTTAGATCTGTTAGAGGCAGAGATTTGGCAGGTTATTCTTTGGGTGAACAGGTATTACTGAATAATGCTGGAAAATATTAGTGCTGCCTTCCTTAGCAGCAACCAAAATACTAGTTTTGTGGAGCCTTTTAGTTTAGAGATTTCTAATTCCAACAGAACACATGCAAGGAATTTCTTATTCTTTAGTTGGCCTGGCTTAAGCTGTTGTCTCTGATCAACAACTCACATTTCTAAGACAGTGCCTGTTAGAATTGTAGTTTGTGGCCATGGGATCATTTCTTTATGCACCCCATCCTCTAGTCCCTAAGCAGACCACTGTCCTCTTGTCCACCATTCATGAATAAATTGCTGGGGTTCAGTAAAGCAGTCCACATGCCCCAGATCTCTACCTGCGTGATCTGTTGCCTCACTGCAAATCCTAATAATTAGTGTTTGTTCTGGTTATTTATTATTATATAACATACCACCCCAAAGTTTAGTGGCTTAAAACAACAACCCTCTTATTTGCTTAATGATTCTGTGGGTCAGAAATTCAGCAGGGCATAGAGGGGATGGTTCCTGTCTGTTCTGTGATGTCAAGGGCCTCAGCTGGGGTGCCTTAAATGGCAGCCAGTTGGCTGGGATGGTGTGTCTGAAGTTTCAGTTCTGACTGGGGCTGTCCATATGAGCAGCTTGGTTTTTGTCCACTGTCTGCTCCATGTGGCTTGGGCTTCTTAATAGCACAATAGCTGGGGTTCTAAGAGGGAGGAGCAAAGGCCTGGTCTTAGAAGTCCTAGAATGTCTATATTAGTTATCTGTCATTGTGTAATAAATTACCCAAAAACTTAGTGGCTGAAACAACAAGCATTTTTTATCTCATGGTTTCTATAGATCAGGAATCTGAGAGTGACTGAGCTGGGTGCCTTTGGCTCAACATCTCTAACAAGGCTGCAGTCAAGGTGTCAGCTGGGGCCATAATCATCTCAAGAGTCCATTGGAGCTGAAGGATCCCCTCCCAAGTTCACTGTGCAGTTTTTGGCAGGCATCGGTTCCTCACAAGCTATTGGTTTGGGGCTGTGGTTCCTCGCCATGCCTCGTGGTCCCATTTATAGGGCTGTTTGTCACATGATGTGGCAGCTTGCTCTGTCAGTGGGAGTGATCAGAGAGAGAGCGCTCATTCAAGATGGCAGCCATAGTATTTTTATAACGTAATCTTAGAAGAGTGTTAATGAGTCCACCTCACCCTCACGGGGAAGGGATTACGCAAGTCTGTGAATACCCTAGGTGGTGAACTTTGGGGGTCATTTTAGAGACTGCCTACCACAGTGTATATTCTGCCTTGTTCTGTTGGTCGGAGTCACTGGGCCAGGCCAGATTTAAGGGAAAAGGAAGTAAATTCCATCTCTGTAAGGGAAAAAGCAGCCATCTTTGGATGCTGTCTATTGTAGTGGTGGAATACCTCTCCATTGCTTTGTGATTAGTAGGCATCCAGTACCTCTAATGCCTTCTCCAAAGATAGACCCTTTGGGCAGACCTAAATTCAAGAGTTCTTGTCCCAACCCTAGTATCAGATTTTCATATAGTCAAGCATGGCAACACAATCACACCTCACACTTTCCTAGGTAGAGCTTGGCAGGTCCAACAAAACTTGGCCTGCACCTGACCCTTTGTATGCCATCTCTCTTCCATGAGGACATGCCTCTCTGTTTCCCCTTGCAACCCTATTTTATACCTGATGCTTTAGGTGCACGTGCTGGCCATTTATATTTTTCTTCTAGGTAATGGAACATAGAAGCCTGTTTTGGGGCTGAGGATACATGGTTTCCCTCTGGAGCTTTCCTACCCTTAAATACTTATTTTCCCCCTACAGACACATGGAGAAATTTTATGCACTGTAAGAAAATTTTTTTCATTTGGGGAGTTGATAAATCATATGTAAAGTAGAATTTGCCATTTTAACCATTTTTAAGTGTATAAATCAGTGGCATTATTTACATTTACAGTGTTGTACGACCATCACCATTATTTCTAAAATTTTTAACACCCTAAACAAACTGTGAACCCATTAAGCAGTAACTCCCAGTTCCCTGCACAGTCCTCTAATCTATTTTCTGTCTCTGTGAAGTGGAATCATAGAGTATCTGTTCTTTTATGTCTGGGTTATTTCACTTACCATAATGTCTTCAGTGCTCATCCATGCTGTAGCATGTCTCGGAATTTGCTTCCTTGTTATGGCACAATAATATTCCATTACATAAATATACCACATTTTGCTTATCATCCATCAGTCTGACAGACATTTCGGTTGTTTCCACCTTTTGGCTATTGTCAATAATATTGCAGGGTGTACAAATACCTGTTTGAGTTCTGCTTTCATTTCTTTTGCATATATACCCAGAAGTGTAATTGCTGAGTCAAATTGTAACTCTATGTTTCACTTTTTGAGGAACCACCAAACTATTTTCCACAGTAACTGCACTGTTTTTCATTCCCACCCACAGTGCACAAGGATTTCAGTTTCTCTACATCTTTGCCAACACTTGAGATTTTTCTTTTTTTTTTTTATAGCCATCCTAGTGGTATAAAATGGCATTCTGTGGGAGGTTTGACTTATATTTCTGTAATGATTAATGATGTTGAATGTCTTTGTCATTTTTATCTTCTTTAGAGAGATGTCTGTTTGGATCTGTTGCCCATTTTTTAACTGGATTGTTTGTCTTTTTGTTGTTGAGTTGTAGGAGTTCTTCATATTTTCTGAATATTAGACCTTCATAAAATATGTGATTTGCAAACGTTTTCTTCCATTCTGTGGGTTGCCTTTTCACTTTCTTGATACTTTCCTTTGATGCACAAAAGTTTGTAATTTTAATGAAGTCTAGTTTATCTATCTTACTTTTGTTATTTGTGTCTTTGGTGTTATATTTAAGAAACCATTGCCAAGGTCAAGGACATGAAGATTTTCCTCTATGTTTTCTTCTAAGGGCTTTATATAAAGTTATAGCTCTCAAATTTAGATCTTTGACCTATTTTGAGTTCATTTTTGTATATGATATAAGGTAAGAGTCTGATTTAATTCTTTTGCATGTGGATATCCAGTTTTTCTAGCACCACTTGTGAGAGAGACTTTTCTTTCCCCATTGAATGCTCTTGACACCCTTGTCAGAAATCAATTGAAAAGAGAAGTGAAAGTCTATTTTCTATTTTCCTGGCCTATATGTCCATCTTTACATCAGTACTATACTGTTTTAATCACTGTAGCTTTGTAGTAATTGGGAAGTATGAGTCTCCAACTTTGTGCTTCTTTTTCAAGATTGTTTTTGGCAATCCTGAGTTCCTTCAAATTCCATATGATTTTTCACATGGCTGTTTTTATTTCAGCAAAAGCCACCATTGGGATTTTGATAGGGATTGCATTGAATCTTTATATGGCTTTGGGTGGTATCATCATCTTAACAATGTTAAGTCTTCCGGGCCATGAACACAGGATCTCCTTCCATTTATTTAGTCTTCTTTAATTTCTTTTAGCAATGTTTTGTAGTTTTCAATGTGCCAGTCTTGCACCTCCTTGCTTAAATTTATTCCAAGATATTTTATTCTTTTGATGCTGTTGTGAGATTTTTAAAATTTTGTTTTTGAATTGTTCATTATAAGCATATAGAAATAAAACTGATTTTTCTTCCATATTGATTTTGTATTATGCAACTTTGCTAGATTTGTTTATTAGCTCCAATAATTTTGTATATGTGTGGATTCTTTAGCATTGCCTACATATAAGGTCATGTCATCTTGAATAGAGATAGTTTTACTTATTCCTATCCAATTTGGGTGCCTTTCATTTCTTATTCTTGCCTAATTCCTCTGGCTAGAACCTTTAAGTACTGTGGTGAAAATGGGAAACCTTATCTGGCTTCTGATCTTAGGGAGAGAGGTTTCTGTTTTTCACAATTGAGCATGATATTATTATCTGTGAATTTTTCACATATGGTCTTTACAATGTTAAGGAAGTTGCCTTCTATGCTAATGTATTGGGTGTTTTTGTCATGAATGGGTTGTGAGTTTTGTCAAATGCTTTTTCTGCGTTTGAGCTGATTGTATGATTTTTTTTCCCACTTAATTCTGTTTTGGTTTATTACATTGATTTTTGTGTGTTGAACTATCCTTGCATTCCAGGGATAAATCCCACTTGGTTGTGGTATATAATCCTTTTAATATGCTGGTAAATTCAGTTTGCTGGTATTTTATTGACGAGTTTGGCATCTGTATTCTTAAGGGGATGATGGTCTATAGTTTTCTTTGTAGTGTCTTTATCTGGCTTTGATAACAAAGTAATGCTGGCTTTATTAAATGAATTATAAAGTGTCCTTCCTCTTCAGTTTTTTGCAAGTGTTTGAGAAGGATTGGTATTAATTCTTCAATTGTTTGGTAGAATTTACTAGTAAAGTCATCTGATTTTGGGCTTTTTCTTATTGGGACATTTTTTATTACTGATTCAGTTTCTTGTTATATATTTATGTAGACTTTGTTTCTTTATGAGTCAGTTTTTATATTTCGAGAAATTTGTTTTATCTAGGTTATCTAACATGTTGGCATACAGTTGTTCATAGTATTTTCTTGTAGAATTATTTCTGTACAGTAAGTAGTTATGCCCCCTCTTTTATTTCTGTTTTTGTGGTTTGAGTCTTCTCTTTTTTAAGCCAATCTAAGGTGAACATTGCTAGTTGATCTTTTCAAAGAATGAACTTTTGATTTTGACTTTTTTTTTATTCTCTATCTTCACTCTAATCTATTATTTTCTTCCTTCTGCTAGCTTTGGGTTTTGTTTGCTCTTTTTTTTTTTTTTTTTCTAGTTCCTTAAGGTGTAGAGTAGGTTATTGATTTCAGATATATCTGCTTTTAAAATCCCAAATGTGATCATACGTATCTGCTTTTTTAATGTGAGCATTTACAGCTATAAGTTTCCCTCTGAGCACTGTTTTTGCTGCATCCTGTAAGTTTGGAATGTTGCATTTTGTCTTTCATTTGCTAAAGGTGTTTTCCAATTTTCCTCGTGATTTCCTCTTTAGCCCATTGGTTGTTTAAGAATGTGTAATTTCTGCATACTTAGGAGTTTTCCAGTTTCCATCTGTTATTCTAGTTTCATTTCTTTGTGATCAGAAAAGGCATTTTATATAATTTCAGTCTTTTTAAATTTATTAAGACATGTTTTCTTGACCTGACATATGATCTGTCCTGGAAAATGTTCCATGTGCACTTATGGAAAATGTACATTGTGCTATTAGTGGTAGCATGTTCTATATATGTCTGTTAGATTTAAGTGGTTTAAAGTGTTGTTCTAGTTCTCTCTTTCCTTATTGATCTTTTGTCTTAATTTTTTTATTAATTGTTGAAAGTGGATATTGAAGTATCCAAGTCTTAATGTAGAACTGTTTATTTCTCCCTTAAGTCCTGTCAAGTTTTGCTTCATATATTTTGGGGCTCTGTTGTTAGGTGCATATATGTTGATAATTGTATAAATCTTCCTGATCATTGAACATTTATCACCATATAATGGTCTTCTGTCTCTTGTAACCTATTTTGACTTAAAATTTGTTTTGTCTGGTAATGTAATCACTCTATGACTCTTTTGGTTATTAGTTGTTTTCTTAGTGGTTACCTTGGGGATCATAATTAACATTTTAAGCCTCCAGTCACAGTTTGAATAATACCAACTTAGTTTTAATAGTATGCAAACACTCTGCTCCTATACATCTCTGTCCCTCCCCCTCTATTGTTATTGTCACAGATTACATCTTTATACCTGTGTATCCATTAACCTAGACTTAAAATTATTGTTTAATGAATTTGCCTTTTAAATAATATAGGAAGAAAAGAGGAGTTACAAACCAAAAGTGCAATAATACTAGCTTTTATGTTTACCTATGTAATTATCTTTATTAATGTTCTTTATTTCTTCATACGGTTCCAAGTTACTGCCTATTCTTCATTTCAGGTTGAATGACTTCCTTTAGCATTTCTTATAGGGCAGGTTTAGTAGTAATAAGCTTCTTTAGCTTTTCTTAATCTGGGAATGTCCTAATTTCTCTTTTATCCTTGAAGGATAGTTTTGTTGGATATAGAATTCTTGACTGGCAGATTTACTTTTTTCTTTCAGCCAGTACTTTAAATGTGCCATCCCATTGCCTTCTGACCTCCATAGTTTCTAATATCAGTTGTTAGTCTAATTGAGGATTACTTGTATGTGATGACTCATTTTGCCTCTTGCTGCTTTCAAGATTTTCTCAGGTTTTCAACAGTTTGACTCATATTGTGATCATTGTGGATCTCTTTGAGGCTATCCTGCTTGGAATTTGCTGAGCTTCTTGAATGTATAGATTCATGTCTTTCAACAAATTTGGGAAGTACTCAGCCATTTCTTTAAATATTTTTTTCTACCCTTTATGTCTCTCATCTCCCTCTGAGACTCCAGCAATGCATATACTGGTATGCTTGATGGTATCCCCCACGTCTTTTATTTTTCTACATTTTTTCTTTCTGCTCCTCAGACTAGATAAATTCAATTGCATTATCTTAAAGTTCACTGATTCTGTCTGCTGCCTCCTCAAAACTGCCATTGAACACCTCTAGTGAATTTTTTATTTTTACTATCATACATCTCTGTGCCAGAATTTCTATTTTTTAATATAATACCTGTCTATTGACATTCCTTCTTTTTAATACTATCCCCTTGATATCCTTTCTTTGTCCATGGTTTCTTGTAACTCCTTAGGCATATTTAATGCAGTTGATTTAATGCCTTTGAGTAGTAATCCCAATGTCTGTATTTCCTCAGGAATAATTTCTGTTGAATTCTTTTTTCCTGTGAATGAGCCATTCTTCCCTGTTCTTTGTATGCTTTATAATTTTATATTGAACTACTGAGAACTACACAATTAGTATAATGTGGTAACTCTGGAAAGCATTCTTCTCTTTCTGAGGAGTTGCTTTTGAGGTCTGTAATCATGCATTTGTCTAGTGACTTCTTTTTTTTTTTTTTTTTGAGATGGAGTCAGTCTTGCTCTGTTACCCAAGCTGGAGTACGGTGGCATGATCTCAGCTCACTGCAACCTCCGCCTCCCGGGTTCAAGCTATTCTCCTGCCTCAGCCTCCCTAGTAGCTGGGATTACAGGCATGTGCCACCACGCCTGGCTAATTTTTTTGTATTTTTATTAGAGACGGGGTTTCACCTTGTTGGCCAAGCTAGTCTCGAACTCCTGACCTCAAGTGATCCACCTGCCTTGGCCTCCCAAAGTGCTAGGATTACAGGCATGAGCCACTGCACCCGGCCCTGTCTAGTGACTTCTCCAAACTATTTTTGCAAAGTCTGTGTTCTTCATTGTGTGTGTAGTCACTGAAATTTCTGTTCTTATCTCTGTGATCAGCCTGTGACCTGAAAAGGATTTTTCTTAAATGTCTGGTTCAAAAAAAGAAAAAAGGATATGTATCTCTTCAAATCTTTTGATACACTCCACGAAGGAAGCAAGATGGGGTCAAAACAAAGACAAGTGTCTGCACTGGTCCTTCCAGGAACCTCCAAAGTGAACATAATACACAGCCCCACATTTTTGGAGGACTAGGTCCTTATTGCCCACTCCAGTTCCAGCCAGCTGCTCCAGGAAAATAAGTTACCAATCCTGTGGCTACAGTGGAGCTAAGGAATGCGGGATGGTTGGTGGCTTGAGCATGCTGTTCCCTGAGTGAAGTTTTACAGCCTCTCCCTGATCAGACACTCCCCTAGTCGCTATAAGTATCTTATCAAGTTCCAGCATTCCAAAATAGTTGGTTCCAATTATTTTTTTTCCAGCTTAATCATCGTTTTAGCAGAAGGATGAATCTCTGAAAATTCCTACCTTGCCATTTTCCCTCTTGAAGTCTGTATTTAAAGAGACTATAAATAGAAGGGGTCCCTCTTCCTACCAGGTTACAAGATGGTACAGTCTAACGTCTGCAGAGACACACTAATGATTTTTGACATGAGTAAAGAAGTGAGAATGATGTGTGACATAGCAAACATCCTGCACTGATAGGAACAGAGACACTCTATTTTTGAATCAGATGATTGTGGGCCATCCTATGTCACATCATGGGCCAGACTCCCTGAAAGAAAAAAACTCTCTAAGAGCTGTAAGATAACCCACCAGCATCACCCAACTGTAAGTTATCATGGTAGTATCTATTTAGATTCTGTATACCTCCTTTGTAAATTACCTATTTTTATTCTTTGTTCTTATCTTGGTAGCCTTTTCAAAATGTGTAGAAGAACCTTTAGGCTGCTGGGTAGGAGACTCTCTTGAGATACTCTGTATTTCCACAGTGATGGAGAATAATGTGTACTGTGTTAGTTGCAATAACCAATTTGAAGAACTAAGATTATACATGGGTAACCTTTGTATGATTTTTTTTAATAGAATGGGGAAAAAATTTGGAAAGGTTTAGGGTATATAGTTAATTGGTTCATTTTCAAACATTCAGGATAAAAACCTTTTCCCAACTTTCATATCAGTGTGCATTGTTGAAGAGTAAAATATTGCCATCCTGGCAGGAGATCAATGAGAAATAATAAAGTCTCATTTCAATAGCAAGTGAATGAAACTAATGAATATATTTCCTCGTATTAATGTTGGTAGATACATCAAGTAGGCAATAGTTGATTAATTGAACCCAAAAGCAATTAAAATAGTTTAATTTATTTTTATTTCACTGATTTCTTTTAATTAAACAATCATAAATCATCTGAATGTTTTGCATCTAATCAAAACAGAAATTTGAGCTTTAAAGGATAGATTTACAAGTTTGGCTGTGAGAGTGTGATGTGGCCTCAATTTTAATTCTGTCTAAGAACACATTACTAGCAGTGAAGGGTGGCCTATGTCCTAACAAGTAAGCATCAAAGAACAAGAATGCGCCTGTAATAGCTAATTCATTTTCCTGCTTCAGACATGAAAACATTTAAATTATTAAGCCAAGGTTTTTCTTAAGGAATTCCAAAAGATAAAACTTCAGTTTCCAGGCTCCTAGTACATACTGAGCAAATACTTGATCAGTTAAACTTCATTATTTCTTCCTCTGTTACATCACATTAATAATTCCATGTTTGTTCTTTGTCCAGTTGGAATCACAACCCTGGCTCACTTGTTTTTCCATAGATGTGAAGAATTGATTTCATTCCCCATTTAAGCAGTCACATAGTTGAGATTATTTAATCTTGCCTTCTTTTTCATTTTAAAAGTTTACTGGAAGCTGTAACAAATAGCAGAGTTTATAAAATGTTAAATAACACCTGTATGTCTTAGCTCACTCAGGCTGCTATAACAAAACTGGGTAATTTATAAATGAGAAATTTCTCATAGTTCTAGAGGCCTCGTGACCTAATTGTCACCCAAAGACCTCATCTCTTAATACTATTGCATTGGGGATTAAGTTTCAACATACGAATTTTGTGGGGGATACACATTCAGACCATCGTACTCTCTAACCCCCACTTACATCAATAAGCAGCATCCAAGAAGTGCCTCTGTTGGCCCTTCCCTCTTTCTTCCCAGTATCCTAACTTTTTTGGTATTTTCTTTGTAAGTATGTATCCCTTAAGTACATAGTCTAGTTTTCTTGTTGCATATTTTTGTTCTGGTTACTTTTGCTCAACATTGCCGTGAGATTGAGTCAATGTTGTAGTAGCTGTATTTCATTCCTTTTCATTGATATATTGGATTCCATTATGCTGATAGTTCACAATTTATCTGTCTTAACTCTTGCTGGGTTTCCAGGTTAGACTTATGAATATTCTTGTGTATGTATTTTGGGACACATAAGGACATATTTCTGTAGAGTGTACACCTAAGAGTGCAGTTGCTGGGTTGTAGAGAGTACATAGATTTAGCTGAGGATTCTGCCAAGTGGCTTTCTAAAGCACTTCTAGTTTTTCGCTATTACAAGAAATGCATGAGTTTTAGTTGTTCCATTCTGATGAATATGAGTGGCATTTCTTTGTGGTTTTAATTTGCGTTCCCTGATAACTAATGATTTTGACAACCTTTTCATGTGTTTACTGGCCATTTGGAGATCCTCTTTCTGAAGTTGCTGTGTGCACGTGTGTGTGAGTTTTTCTAAAATCCACAAGATATTTATTATGTACAGTTAGTATTCATTTAGATTTACTGATAAAATTGACCCTTAAACAACACAGGTCCACTTATACTCGGATTTCTTTCAACCAAACACAGATTGAAAACACAGTATTTGTGGGCTGTGAAACCTGCATATACAGAAGGCTGACTTTTCATAGACGCAGCTTCTGCAGGGCCAACTGCAACACTTGAGTGTGTGCAGATTTTGGTATATAAGGGTGGTCCTGGAACCAGCCCCACACATATACCAGGGGCAACTGTATATTTACCACTTCTTTGCTCTTCTATCTTTGCTATATCTTTAAAGTATTTTCTTCATTTTCATTGACATGTAGGACTCCATTGATGTACTACAGTTTATCTGTTTTACTGTCGATGGATATTTTGGTAGTTTGCACACATTGTTTTCTTTATACCTTTAGTTGGTAGCAAGTTGTTCCAGTTTTGGTTGTATACAAATGTCTTTATTTTGCATTATTATTAAAGCAGTGGTCCCCAACCTTTCAGGCACCAGGGACTGGTTTTGTGGAAGACAATTTTTCCACAGATAGTAAGGGAGTTGGGGTGTTGGTTTCAGGATTCAAGTGCGTTACATTTATTGTGCACTTTATTTTTATTATTACATTGTAATATATAATGAAATAATTATATGAATCAGTGGGAGCCCCAAGCTTATTTTCCTGCAGCTCAGCAGTCCCATCTGGGGATGATGGGAGGCAGTGACAGATCATCAGGCATTAGATTCTTATAAGGAGCACACAACCTAGGTCCCTTGCATGCATAGTTCACAATAGGATTTGTGGTCCTTTGAGAATCAAATGCCACTGCTGATCTGACAGGAGGTGGTTACCGCCCCTCAGGCAGTAATGTGAGCAATGGGGAGCGGCTGTAAATGCTGTGTGGCCTGGGGGTTGGGGACCCTTGTCTTAAAGGTTGTCTTCACTAGGTATAGAATTCTGGGTTTGCAGGTATTTTCTTTCAGTACTTTGCATCTGTCTTCCCCTTATTTCCTGGCTTTCAGTGTTGCAGGTAAGAAATCAGCTGTCTGTCTTTGAGGATATTCCCTCAGGCTACTTCTGTGGTTTTTTAAAAAATATATTCTTTTTATTCTTTCAGACTGTCTTCACTGTCTTGGTTTCTCTCTAGTTTCACTAGGCTGTTTCTAGGTTCTAGGTATGGATTTCCCGTTTGGGCTTCCTTGGGCTTCTTTAATCAGTGAGCTGGTTTTTAAAATCAGTTCTGTGTGATTTGCAGCCTCTAACACATGCATATTGACTCTATCCCATTCTCCCTCACCTCTCTTCCTAGGACTCCAGTTAAACATATTTTAGACCTATTTATTGTATCCACTGTGTCTAATACCCTCTTCCCCACCAGCGTTGCTTTGTTGTCCATAATTTCTTCTGACTTAATCTTTCAGGTTACTAATTTAGCTGTGTCTGATCTGCTAGACCCATCCATTGATGCATTCGTCCCACATTTTAACATTTCCTAAATTTCTGGTATCTTTTTCCATTCTGTAATGTCATGTTTTAATGTTTCCAGTTGTTTTCAGACATGGAACATAGTAGGCATACCTGTTTGCAGTCTGTGTCAAGTGATGTCTCATCTGGAGTCTCTGCTGTTTCTTGTCATGTCCTGTCTCAAAGTGTACCTCATCATTTTTTATCATTTGCTGAGCATTTTATATGAGAATTTGCTTTCAGGAATACTTCAAGACCTAGGTGATGCTAGCTTCTTCCAAGGAAGACCTGTTTCCTTTAGCCAGGCATCTCAGAGTCATAGTTGTCTAGGACCAAGGCTGTGGTTTATCTAGAAGATTCCTATCCCCACCACATCCCTCCTCCCAATTCAGAGCCTTTCAGAATACAATCCAGAAGAGGGGGTGCTATTCTTGGGTCCCTGTCTGTGCCAGGCTCTGAATTCCGACCCATGTTCCATCTCCTTGAGCCTCCTCAAGGTGTGGAAACAACTCTGCCTCTCAGTTGCTTCCACACCTCCTAAACAGCAGGGCGCTGTGGGAGTGTTATGACTGCTTCTCTGCTTCTGGTGGCCGCAAGACGCCGCCCCCACGCCCCCGGTATCTCAGGTGCCCTTCCTAGATCAAACACCCTGAGACACTTCTACTCCCCTCTGGAAGCTCACATTTTCTCCTTATTATTGGCCTGACAATTGAGAGCTCTTAACAGTCTCTGATACTTTCCTAGCAGAAACATTTTCAATTTTGTCCAAATATTTTCATTGTCTTTGGCTGGAGCATTATTCTTAATTTTGTCTGCCATAATCAAGCCTGAAGTCATCTGTTCACTAAGCTTAAATACTGCCAACTCTTCTGCCCTGCCTCTAGCTTCCATCATTGAGCCTTCTTTGTTGTTTTCCTCCAAACATTTTAGAAACGGTGACTGCAGTTTATCAAGTTGTTACTGAAGAGTATCCCCCTTCCCATTCTCACATTTGTAAGCTGAATCTGTTTACAAAGTTTCTTATTGCCTGTTATCAGACCCTTTTCTGTGATTTATTCTTCAGTTTCTTACTAAGCCATATTGTTAACAATGGAAATAGCCACCATGTTTGTTTCATCTAATGACTTATCAAAGGACATTGAAAAACTGGACACAGATACAGGAGGTGAGGTGATCAAGACAAATGGCAAGTCCTTTCTTTACCAGAAAAGAAGGGATGTGCTATCCCACGAAGACTAGAGGTCCAAGACCAGAGTCAGGGGAGTTGGGTGGGCCTACCCCATCACATAGGTGCCAGGTGCATTAGAAACACTCTGGACCATGGGGTCGGGCAGGCTGGGTCCTAGTTACTGTTCTACTTCCCTATAATGTGGCCTTGAGTTATGACCCGTTCTGAAACTCACCTTTCTCCTAAGGACAATAATTGCAATCTTGTTACATTTTAAATAAAATTAGTGCATGGAGAGCCTCTAGCAATCCAGTGCCTGGCAGGTATTTAAATCTTCCTCTAACTTTATAGTCACTCAGCTATCAAGTGGTTTTCTTTGTTTTGAGATGGAGTTAGAATCACAAGCTAGGTAGCACTTAGGTTCATTTCCTGCTCTTGATTTGTGATTTATTTTCCCTTTTAGAGGAAAGGTATACTTATTTTTAGTGTCCAAAGGCTTTACTCTGGTATTGCATTTATCCCCTTAGAACAGAAAGCTGCAGTAACTTGGAGGAACAAAGAGTTGGTTTTCAACGAACTCAGGTACCACACAGACTGGCTTACTCCATCTCCCCACTCTTTCCCCTACAATTTCTCTCTAAAATAGAACCACAGCAGAATTTAAGTAAACATCTAGGTTTGTGGCCGGGCACAGTGGCTACACCTGTAATCCCAGCACGTTGGGAGGCCGAGGCACGTGGATCGCCTGAGGTCAGGAGTTCGAGACCAGCCTGGCCAACATGTTGAAACCCTGTCTCCACTAAAAATACAAAAATTAGCTGGGCATGGTGGCATGCGCCTGTAATCTCAGGTACTCTGGAGGCTGAGGCAGAAGACTCGTTTGAAGCTGGGCGGCAGAGGTTGCAGTGAGCCGAGATCACGCCATTGCACTCCAGCCTGGGTGACAAGAGTGAGACTTCATCTCAAAAACAAAAAAAAACACATCTGGGTTTGTTCCCCACCCACCTTTTTTTTTTTTTTTGGCCTCTGGTTAGTCTAAGGTTGTGTGATTTGATTTCCCATTTTTACTAAAGAACATTGAGCAGCCCAGGATGAGCGTGCTCCTGCAGCCAGAGGCCCAGGCTCTGGCATATGCATTGCTTGTGATTTTCCCCCTTTCCCGAATCCTTCGAGTTAGCAGATTAAGCCACATGGTACGTATCTTTTGGAGAGGGACATGGAATCAAAGCAGAGGATTTCTTTCTCATCATGAGGGGCTTGAGGACATTTGGTTCAGAAAAGGATCAGAGAGATGCTGTACCCCTGGGTCTCCTCCGGGTTGGAGATTCACAGGGAGGCCAGGGGCTCTTGGCAGCCAGCCTTGGAGCAGTAGCCAGAGGTCATCCTTGGGAAGGGGGCTTTCCCACTGAGTGCTGAATAACTCCTCTCGGCCCATCCCAGAGCAAGCAGTGTCCTCTGCTTTTAATGTAACCCCTTTCCATGGGTCTAAAGTGTGTGCAGTGGAAGTCATTTTAATAACTTACATATAGTAAAGCTCATGTACAAATAAACAGGCTTGTTCTTCTCCCCAAAGGGGTGGATGTCCTGGGGCAGAGGCAGAGGGGAGGCCACCACAGAAGCTATTCACTCTAGGCACTTTGCAAGGTATTCTTTTTTCACCTAACTCATGTCATCATCATTGCTGGTTGAGTGGGGAAGATAAAATATTTATCCTGCCTACAGAATAGGGAAAAGGTCATGTAGGAAAGCTCAGGGTGTAGGTGAGGGAACTTGGGAGGATAAAACAAAGCCAGTGTTTGGACTCCCCCAACTCCTGCAGTTCTTTCTTGAGAGAGTCTCGCTGTGTCCCCCAGGCTGGAGTGCAGTGGCAGGATCTCAGCTCACTGCCTCCTGGGTTCAAGCAATTCTCACGCCTCAGCCTCACGATTAGCTGGGATTACAGGCACTCACCACCACACCCAGCTAATTTTTTGCATTTTTAGTAGAGACAGGGTTTTGCCATGTTGCCCAGGCTGGTCTCGAACTCCTGAGCTCAGGTGATCTACCCTCCTCAGCCTTCCAAAGTGCTACAAAACAAAGCCTGCGTTTGGACTCTCCCCACTCCTGCTGTTCTTAATGCTGGCTGTGTAGCAGGGCACCCTGAGGCCGCTGCATGGAGTGAGTTCCTGCGCATTCCCCATCCCAGGGATTTGGCAGAACCCCACGCAGGCCATCGGGTGGAGCACTTGGCTCCTCTACAGCCTGTGGGCGCCTCTCCTCTAGGGGAGACAGAGCAGTTAGGCTGAGGGCTCCGAGACGGTCCAGGCAGCCTGCACGTCAGTCCAGGAGGGTTGCTGACGTCAGCTCTGAAGGATGATTGCTTTTTCTTGGCTGGCTAACAAAAGGAAAGTTACTATGACAGAGGACTTTCTGGGAGCCCTGCTGAGCATGAAGAGGGGATCAGAGCAGAGCAAGGCCCTCGCGCAGCCCTGGTGGCTACGTGCAGGGGTAATGCCTTTCCCAACCTGTTCTGCAGGTTGTAGAAACAGGAGGAAATTTTTCTTTCAAAAAACAAGAGGCAGAAAGAAATTTAGCTCCTTAGGTGAGCAGAGGTTAGAGTCCAGACTGACTAGAGGTGAAGTTCCCTCCCCTGGATGCCAGCACTTCTCAGAGGACCCAGAGACAGTGTTCCATCTCAGGGCTGAGCTCGCCATCTCAGGCGTGCTGCGCCTTATTGAAAATAAGGACAAGAACTTCAGTACACAGCTTTCCTCCAAAAGGCCCATCGTGAGGCCTGAGTGCCCCTGCCCAAGGTGGTAATCGTTTCTAGGGCACTGTAGAAAGGAAAAAGTAGAAGGCCCCTGTAGAAAGGAAAAAGTAGAAGGCCCAAGGAGCCTGTAGCTCCGTGGGAATCATGATGAGAAATACTTAGATGTACCCCAGTAAAGCAGCTCTTTTAACCAGCATGCCTAAGAAATCAGGGCACTCTTGATTGTTGAACTTTCTGGTTATCCAAGGACTGTCCGGTCCTGTGTTAGATGTAAGGAACTCTTCTCTCTCACCTCTGCAGCCATTTATGGTAGACAAATGTAGGTTGATGCATATTTTTGGAAGTAAAGCACTTTGACCAACAATTACACATCTTCCGTCTTAAAATTAGGCCATCATTTTCATTTGACAGAGGACATATAAAAGAGCAAAACTAAACATGTCTCCAGGAACTGAGCTGAGCAGAACCAAAAGGAAATGTTAGAGATGTTTTCTAAGTTCACGTGAGTAGAAAGCTCAAAACTCAGAAGTCTCCTGGGTGGAAGGCGGAGGTTGCAGTGAGCCAAGACCATGCCATTGCACTCCAGCCTGGGCGACAAGAGCGAAACTCCATCTCAAAAAAAAAAAAAAAAAAAAAAAGATCTCCTGGGTGAATTGTCCCTGCTAAAGCTGAGTGATGGGTGCAGGGAGGTTCAGTGCACTGTCCTCTGCACTTTTGTGTGTTTGACATTCTCCAAGATACATTAAGTCCATGGAAAACAGTATCTGTTTTGTAAAAGTAAAATAAAAATATAAAAAGCCAGAAATATTTCTGAAAGATTTGGGGAAGTTTTTGTTAGATAGAGATAATAATATAAGTCAGGAAGCTGCCTCTTAATCTCTTAGCTAACAAGGTAGGAAATTTGTACCTAGGTTAAGAAGTCGTCCTGCCCTTCAGCTCTTGTACATTCAATCATTCCAACACCCAACATAGAGCCAATTTTTTTTTCAAATACATCCTCCAGGAACACATTTCTTTGTATATACACAACATAAGAATAGCTGAACAGCATATGAGAGATCTGCAAACATTTATTGCATCTTGATTATATGCCAGACACTGATGATAGAAGCCATTGACTTTAAAGAGCTGACATCCTAGGGAGGGAGACAGACCTGCGCGGTGTGATTACTAAAACAATGGAACTCTAATTAAGGCACACAGCCAGCCTGGAGAGAGAGTGCTGTGAATTCTGGCTTCTTTGTAGATAGGGGAAGTATCTGCACAGGTCTCCTGGTGGGGGATGAGTGGGAGGGTGGCTGGGAGTGCCTTTGCAGACAGAGTGGGCGGCTGCTGAGGGAAGCGCCCAGAGGCAGTGGCTGAGCCCGCGTGGTGATGCCCTGGCTGGTTTGCTGATCCTGGACCTAGTCAGCTGTGCCAGGAACTAAAGTTGAAGGGTCTGGGCAGGAAGGACTTTGTGGATCAGGCTAAGGAATTTGAACTTTATCTTGGGACACATCATTAGTGATTCTAAGCAGGAGAGCAGTGTGTTCAGAATTACTCCAAATTCTGATTTTAAATAATGGCTTGACCTCATTTGTTTTTCTCTTCCTGTCCTCAAGCTTGCTTGTCAGTTATGATATTTTTAGTTAACAAGTAACAGAAAACTCAGCTCAATGACTTATACCCAACATGGATGAACCTTGAAGACATTGTGCTAAGTGAAATAAGCCAGTTATAAAGGACAAATACTGCATGATTCCACTTACATGTGGTATCTACAGGAGTCAAATTCATGGAGACAGAAAGTAGAATGGGGGTTGTCAGGGGCTGGGAGAGGGGGAGTAGGGTTAGTGTTTAGTGGGTACAGAGTTTCAGCTTTACAAGATAAAGAGTTCTGGAGATGGATGGTGGTAATAGTTGTACCACAGTGTGAATGTATTTAGCAACACTGAGCTGTATACTTAAAATCAAAAATATCCTCAAAATGGCTTAAACCAAATGGAAAATATTTCATAAGAAATATATAGAGAAGCTTTGGGACTGGTTAATTCAGGGTTCAGCAATTTCAAAAACGAGCCAGGTGGCTCTGCCTTCTCACTCTTCATCGGCCACTTCAGCCCCTTGCAAGACAACTGCCCCAGTCCGAAATTACCTTGCAAAGCAACATCCAAGAAAAGAGACCGTCTCTTTCTAAGTCCATTTTCGATTGCTTATAACAGGATACCTGAAAAGGAATTTATTTATTACAGTTTTGGAGGCTGAAAAGTCCAAGGTGAAAGGGCTGGATCTAGTGAGGGCCTTCTTGCAGGTGGGGACTTTCTGTGGAGTCCTGCGGTGGCACAGGGTAGCACATGGCAGTGGCAGGGCTGCATGTGCCAGCTCAGGACCCTGTTCCTCTTGTTGTAAAACCACTAGAACTCATTATCCTGTTAGTCCATGAACAGATTAATCCTTTCATGAGGGCAGAGTCCTCACACTCTAGTCACCTCTTCATAGCCCCACCGCTCAGTAATAGGGATTAAGTTTCAACATGAGTTTCAGAGGAGACAAATACCTAGCCCATAGCACTCCCTGTGTCTCTTTAAGAACAACAGAAGCTTCCAAAATCAGAGTCTTCAGCATCTTGGCATGAATGTCTAGCAGCCATTCCACATGCAGCCTGACCGGAGCCCCACTCCTGATTCCTCTTGCAGCTCTTCCCACCCTCTCCTCACTCCCAGGCAGTGGTAGCTCCTGTTTCTCCAGACTCTCCCCTTACTCAGGCTAAATACCTTGGAGTCGCCTTGGCCCCCGTCACACCCTACATCCGTCAGCAGATTCTTTTCGCTCTGCCTTCCACATGTGCCCAGGCTCTGGGTACTTTTCACCACTGTGACTCAGCCCGAGCCACCACTATCTCCCACCTGGATTACTGTCATCGCTTCCTACCTGGTCTCCCTATTTCTGCCCTTGGTCACATATCCATTCAGTGAGCAAATATTTACCATGTACCTCACATGTGACAGGCGTCGCTCTGGGTACTGGCAGCTCTACAGTGAATAAAACAAAACCCCTGCCCTCCTGGAGCCTTCATTCTGTTCTCAAAACAGCAGTCAGATCATGTCCCTCCTTTGACCAGCATCATCTCATTCTTCCATCTCACTCAGAATAAAAGCCAAATTCCTTAGGAGACCTGCATGATGGTGCCTCTTTGTTCCTTGAGTAAGTTGAGTGCACGTCCGTCTCAGGACTTTCACATTTGTTTTTCCTGCTCCCTAGAATCCTGTCCCCCCCTTCCATGTAGCCTCAGGGCTTTCTCTTTCATTTTCTTCAAGTCTCTTGATTTGGAATTTGACAGAAAGATGAGAATGAGTTGCCCTGAACAACTGGCAGTGGAGTGGCCATTTACAGAGAGGGAGCTTCCTGCGGGAGGGAGCTTGGGGGGCAGGTTACCAGGAGTTGGGTTTTTGACCTGCTACACTTGCCATGCAATTTAGACATTCAGGTGGGTCGTGCAGCACCTGTGGATGAATCTGAGGCTCAAGGAGAGCTCTGAGTGACAGATTTAGGGGTTGCCAGTATATACACAGGTTTACCCTCAGTGTCACAGGAAGCGCGTGCACAGAAGAGCTGCATATTGCACTGATTTCAGTTAGGGATACGAGGAGGAACCAGCAAAGGAGACTGAGGAAGGGCAGCCAGTGAGCTAGAGGAGAATCAGGAGATGCACTTCTCCAAAGCCCAGTGCAGGGACGTGCAGAGAGGGAGGGAAGGACGGAGGGAGTGCCTGCGGCAGGTGCTGCTGATCGCTGTCCCCGCCCAGCCTCAGCTGTCTCACTGCCAGGCACAGACAGCCGGGCTCTTTGAGGAATGCATCCAATATGCAGGGATAATGGACCTTTAGTACCAACTTCAACTAGTTCATGTTCCTTGAATGTTGAGACATCATAAAAAATATAATTTGGTCTCTGTTCCTGGTTCCTGACATAGAGCTCCTAAAACCCTTGTAATTTCCTGAGCTGCAGGGATTCAAGGGGCATCTTTTGTTCTAACCTGGTGACTCTTGGGGGGCTCCCGGGTGGGGACCTGTCACCAGACAAATGAAGCCTTGAGGAGAGGGTTGAACCTTCAGCCCCACTCTCCATCCTCCGGGGAGGGAAGGGGGCTGGAAATGGAGTTAGTCATTGATCATACCTACACAATGAAACTCCATAAAAATCCCTAAAAGATGGGGTTCAGAGAACTTTTCATTTTGGCAAATACATCCACTTGCTGGGAGCATGGTGCACCCCAACGCGGTGGGGACAAACACTCCTGTGCTCGGGACCCTCCCAGACCTCACTCAGTGTGCCTCTTCACCTGGCTGTTTACTTGTATCTTTTATCATATCCTGTAATAAACCGGTAAATGTAAGTAAATGTTTCCCGGAGCTCTGTGAGCCATTATGACAAATTATCAAATCTGAGGAGGGGCTTGTAGGAATCCTCCATTTGTAGCCAAGTTGGACAGCAGTTGTAGGCAACCTGCAGCCCCTCTGCTTGCAATTGGTGTCTGAAATTGGGGGCAGTCTCTGGACTGAGCTCAGAACTGGGGGCCTTGCGCTCATCAGAGTAGGTAGGGTCCAAATTGAGTTAAATTGTAGAACACCCAGTTGTTGTCAACAGAGAACTGGACAGTTGCTTGATGTGGAAAACCTACACTTCTCTTCACAAACCACACTTCATGAGCCAGGGCCTTTCAGCAAACCTGCTTCTTTGACACCAACTAATGAGGAAAACAGTTTTTCTTGTTAAGCCCTGTATACTTCCAACACTTCTGACAGTAGCCACAAGTGTACCTTCGCTACTGGGGCTGAGTGGAGATCCCATTTTTTCCCCCACTCTCTTCTCTCTTTAAAACTTCTGGGAAACCGTCCATCGTTTGGCCTAATCTGGAGCATAGGCAGCTCAGAAAGTAAATCCACCTCTTCTCGTTCACCTGTAGCACCTAAGGTAGTGCTTGGTGCTGCCAGTAGGATAGTGAATACGCAGGCTCCGACACACGGGTGCGCACATTTGCTGTCGCCTATGAGTGTGTGTGTCACATACCCTGAGCTTGAGTTAAAAATCAGGGAAAGAGACTTACTTCTCTCCACTTAGCAGTTTCTATATTTTAATGCAGCCTGAATTCAAAGTAATAGTGTTCCAAACTTATTAAACTGAGATTTTATGTGGGAGAGAATTTGGTCTCTGGGTGGGAGAGGGTGTAAGGCTGAGGGAAGCACATGCCGACTTTTGAGAGTTGCTAAAGTGAACGCTCCTTTTTTTACTTCGATTTTTCTGCAGGGGTCGGCACCAGGAATTATTATAGAAAGATCGGCTACAGATTACAAGGCCCGTACATGGTGAAGATGCTGAAATAGTGGCCACACCAGTCCACCTTTCTGCAGTATCCTCCCTGGCAGAACACGGAGAATCAGGATTTCTTAAATACTCAACAGAGAGGCTGAGCAGAGCAAATGGGGGGCTTCACCCTCATCCCGCAGCTGCAGAGACTGGAAACTGCCTTCAAGGCCACGGCTGGTCATCTGGTGACCACACCCCAGATCCGCCCTCTCCTGCGTGCACCCAAAAAAATCACTTGCGTTTTTGAGGCTTAAATCATCTATCCAGTTTCTACATTTTGCATGAGGCCTGCAGGTGGCCTGTTTTGACTCAGACGGTGACAAAAGCAAATTAACTCATTTGGACACCATAACTCATGCAATAAAACTGATTGTCATTCGAGGAGCAAACTTAGGAGTAGTTTATTTATATACCCTAGGGACAGAAAGTCAGGTTGAAACAGGAAAACCACCAGACTCTAATCTCAGCCCTTTAACGACATACGCATTGGAGCGCAAGTTAGGAAAATGAGCTTTTGTTTTCATGGAAATCATTCTGATTACAGTGCTGATGTTTAGAAATAGCAGTGGGACTGGGAAAAAGGAACTGCAGTTGTGGGGGTGTTAGCCTGGCAGCAGCCGGCCACCAGCCTCTCCCAGGCATCCGAGACGGCGATGACAAAGAGCTTCATTCCACGTTCTTTGTTGTCTCTACTTCCCACCCTCTTGACAACTACAGAGCAGTGTGGGCAGCCACAAGTGTGGTCCCCAGAGAGCGTTTGGCTTTCCTGTTTGTCTATCCTGAGCGGGTGGAGTCTGAGGTTGTGTGCCCCTAAATCAAGATTTGCTTCCACAGAAGCCATTACTTGCAATTTTTTTTTTTTTTTTTTTTTTTTTTTTTTTCCTGAGAAAGTCTCACTGTGTCACCCAGGCTGGAGTGCAGTGGCACAATCTCACTGCATCCTCCGCCTCCTGGGTTCAAGCAATTCTCCCGCCTCAGCCTCCTGAGTAGCTGGGATTACAGGCACCCGCCGCTGCTAATTTTTGTATTTTTAGTAGAGATGGGGTTTCACCATATTGGTCAGGCTGGTCTCGAACTCCTGACCTCAGGTGATCCACCCACCTTGGCCTCCCTAAATGCTGGGATTACAGGCATGAGCCACTGCTCCCAGCCTTTAATTTTTTAAGGTGGATTTTGGTTGTTATAAATGGAGAAAGGTAAGAGTTCAAGTTCAACCTGTGTGTGAAAGCAAAACAATGGAAAACAGGATTGGCTTCTTCAAAGGCTCCTCTTGTAGAACTGCCTCTTTGAAATTTCGAGGTAATCTACTTTGGAGACTCTGCCTGGAGAGGGTCAGTTCCTAAGTTAAAAGCATCGCTTAACCTTGGCTCCTGTGGCATTTTACAAAGATTTAAAGGAATTGATTCCTCTGAAAGGGCCTAAAAATAAAGTCTTTAACATACAAAGAAGAGTCATGTGGTTTTCTTTCTCTCCCTGTAAATGCAGTGACATTTGCCACAAATGTGCAGGTTTCAGTTTCCAACCTATGGCACTGTTCATTTCCTCCCGGGTGCTGTTTGCCATTTCATTAAACTGCCATGAGGCAAATGGCAGTGGCTTTGTTATGGGCTCGCTGTGGAACTACCACAGCTTTCCATGAGTGTCGTTTAGGGACTTAGCTACTTCTCAGTTATGCTTTTTTACCCTATAAAAATAAAACAATAAAGCATACTCCCGCTGGTTGTCAGAGCTGTGTTGCTGGAGACGGAACCAGCTGCACAGCCCTAGAACGCAAAGTCTCTGGGCCTCGACCTCATCTGTCCTAGGTGCCCAAATGGATCCACACACATAACGTACAAGAAGGGCTTTTGTGAAATGGTAAAAAGGCCTGCACGTGGAAAGTTCACTTCAAAAGATGACAATTTAGGGAATTTTAAACAATGACAGGAACTTGCACCTTCCTGATGGCTGTCAGCTATTATTGAATCCTGGTTTTATCTCAGGATTCACGAGAATCCCTCTTTCTAGCTCATCCCTGGCCTTCCTTGCTGTATCTTGTGGCCTGTGCAAAACGGCAGCAGTTGGGGAGCTTCCCCTGGGTGTCAGAGCTCCCGCCTCCCTCTGCCACCAGAAGCTTCCGCTTCTCTTGTGACTGCCTGAGCTTGTTCCGGCACGGATGGTGCTTGGCGCATTCACTGTCCGGCTGGTCTGTCTGCTCTGAGGCCTGTGGGGCCACCTCATAAGAAAGCTCAGTTGGGCACGATCCTGCTGGCCTCAGTGTGAAACCATCACAGCTGCAGCCTGATCCCATCTGAA